>NC_135277.1:2128560-2431590 GCF_051311805.1 Agelaius phoeniceus
TGCTCCCCCCAGCACTCAGAGCCCACAGGCTGGGCTGTGCCAGGGCCTCCTGAGCAGCAGCTCTGCTTGGGGCCTCCTGATTGCCTTCTCCAGCAGGCAGGGAGTAAAGTGGGATTCAAGGAGCTGCCCATGGCTTCACCACAGTGACACCTTGGAATAGAGCAGGGAAATGGCTCTCAAGCAGAGCAGTGGCAGGATTTTAGGGCCTTGAGTTCTCTCTTATTCCTTGGCTTCCCTAGATTGCTGCTTGGGTAGCCTGGCTAAGAGTCTGCAACACCATTTTGTATCACAGAAAGATTCCTTTAATGTGTTTCAAAATGCCAGCCTGTCTTTCAGCTAAATACCAGTTATCTGTGGGGTTACTGTCTCAGCCAGTCACTCACTTAAGTGGAAACTGCCAAGTGTTCCACTGGTATCACATTGGGGTCTCCCTCTCACAAACAGAAACAGGCAATCAGAAACACTTATTTAATGTAATTTAATTCTGTGAATTCTGAGTTTGCAGAAGCTGCCAGGCTGCCACCCCAGGGGACTTCAGCAATGTATTTCTATATTTGAACTTTAGGTGGGGGGAGGAGAAGAGAGGAATAAAAACAGACATACATAAAGGCTTATGAGACATTTTCTAAAATTTCAAAAATAAGAGTCTATAAAACACCCTTTTAGTCCTAGTAATGGGATTAGAATTGTTTCTGCAAAATCAGTGATTGCTGCTGAAAAACATCAGAGTCACCATCTGAGCCTGCTCTCAGATGGCTTTTCAGTTCAGGTGTCCCTGTCCAAAAGTCTAATTAGAATGAACAGAGTCTCAATTTCTTCAGAAATTGAACCCAAACCAATCTCTGATGCTGGCAGGTTTGGAGAGCAGGTGGGCATGATTAGATTTCTGACTCTGACCAGACCCTGCACTGATTCTCCTGGCACAGGGCACCTACCTCTTGTCTTTTGTTTGCTTATGGTCATTAAAAAGTAATTAGTGAAATTAAGGAGTTCTGACTGTAATACACTGTCTGTTTGAGAACAAGATGGATTTTGGTGAAGGATCTCAATTTAATTCCTGGCACAACAGTTTGTGTTCCACGCCAGGGATCAAAACCCCGGCCAGGTCCCTGTGTTTGTCTCTGGGTTTGTGCCTTGGGGAAGGAAGAGCCTGTGGCTTCTCAACCTACTTTGTGTGGCAGTGCAAGGTGGGGGGCTGCTCCCTCTCAGGACACAAACATTCCATAAATCACAGCCACCCTCAGGCAGCTCTGACTGCTGTGCACCTGAGGAAGAGGTTGCAGCAGCCCAAGACCCCCAGGGCATTCTTTGTGTAGGTGAGGAGTCCCCGGGAGCCTGGATGGCAGCAGAGCATCCCTTGATAGAATTCCTTCCCTACCAGCCCAAAAGATCCTAACCAGACACTGAAACCTCTGCAGCTGTTGAGGAGCACTGCTTGAACTGCTGTTACAAAGTGATGTGTGATGTTTTGGCTGTGCTCACCACCTTCACTTTAATCTGTGGGTCAGATGCTAATGCAGTTGTGCATCCACTCTGGTAGAAATGACCATCAACCCCCCCCCAACCTACCCAGAGTGAGATCCTTACCTGTGGCTTAAGAGAGGGTGAATATGCAAATATTCTTTCTGGTTGTAGGGAGTTGAATTATTTGTATTTCACATAATTTTTTAATGCACCCTTTTGTTCAGCAATTAATATTTAATAGTTTCAAATAAAACTGTCAAACAATATGGTTTTCACAATACAGTTTTAAAATATCTCCCAATCCTTCATCCTCCATTATAATAAAAGACTGGAAGGGCTGGTGTGAGTGGTGATTTAATTTGGTTACAGTTAGTACAAAGATGAGCTTTAATATTATTCTTTATTTTATTCAGAAACATAAAATCATAATTTGGGTTGGAAAGGACCTTAAAGACCACCCAGTTCCATCCCCCTGCCATGGGTCAGGATGCCATTCACTATCCCAGGTTGCTCCAAGCCCTGTCCAGCCTGGCCTTGAACCCTTCCAGGGATGGGGCAGCCACAACTTCTCTGGGTTCCTTATTTCCCACAGGACTTTTTGTTTGTGGGTGCAAAAGAAAAGCAAGAAAATGTGAGTGCACAGGACACTGGTGATTGTCAGGTGTCCATTCAGTGACTTTTCTCTTCCACCCATTTCTACTCAGCCTGGAAATTTATCTCAACTAAATTCTCTGGTTATAAGCAATTTGCAACTTGAGCAATAATCCTCATAACCTTTGCTACAGTTGTGTCCTTGATGTAATAGGGAAGGTAACGCATTAGTAGGCACATGCTGAGCTCGGGCTGTACCTGAGATTTAATGATATTTAACTCTGGACCTAATTTCAGTTTACAAGCGATTACACGCTGTCCTCTGGGACATTGCTGCAAAGAATTTTCAAGTAAGTTGCAAAATAGTGACGAATTAACTTGTAGTTGTGTCAAAATCAATTATCTTACATGACAGCTCAACTACACTTTTCTGTTTGCTGCACTGCAGCATGCTAAACATCAGCCTAAGCATAAACATAAAGTCCTTGTATGTCAGACTCTGGAGCAGATTGATCCTGTATTTCATGGGCATGCAAATGTCCCAGAGGCTCTATAGCAATGTTTTGTTTGCATTCACAAAATCAGAATATTCTTTCCTGCCATGTTTATAAACTGTTGCACCATGCAATCATATAAATTTGATAAAATTTGATCAAAATGTTCTCCTGGATGTTGTCCTGGGTTGATCAAAGTTAAAAAACTCCTCTGAGATTGGCTCTGCCAAGGCAATGCCACATGAAATCCCACCCAGGTGCTTTCTGCAAACCCTTGCTGCAAGGGTGGCTGTGCACCCTGGGTGAGTGAGGGAAGGCCCTGCTGTGGTGGGGCTGCCTTCACACTGGTGATGGGAGCCATCCCAGGCAGGGCAGGCAACTGGGGAAATGAGCACTGCATCTTTAGGGAAATCATCAACAACCAGTCAGATCCAGCCAGCACCCTCACCACACCTGGAGAGGAAACGGGAGCTGGAAGAATCCAGACTCAAATCATTTTTTCTGTATGAGGAATTGAGAGTTAAATTTTCCATCCTGGAGAACCTGGTGTAATTCAGCTGCATGCACAGATCTAATTGGTCCCTTCTGTTTCTGAGACACTCACTGTGCACAGAGCTGGTGTTTCAAGTCCTAAACATTTAGGAAGGCAAAACTTCTCAGTTTGTAGCTGAAAAGGTTTCATCACATGCTGTGTGCAAAGAGATGTTATCTATGAAAGCATAAACTCCTCTACAAAATCCTGTAATTATATGATTATAAAAATGCACAGAGCCACTTTATCTTGGTTTATGTACAAAAGACACTTAAGCTGACAGAGCAGCATTATTCAGTAGGGCTGTGATCAGCTTAAGAGAAATAAAAGATAGTAAAGATACATCAACATCTGTTTAGGTCAGAATCACTGCAGGAGAGGCTGCTAGAAGTTTGGAGTGCTGTAGTGCTGGAAATCTGTTTTGCAGGTTTAGCACTTGAGCTGGCTCCGTGTTGAGGCCTGTCAAATGTTACTACACAGAGAAATACGTTGAGGACTTGTATCGCTTCCAAGCTTTAATTCCTCTGATATATTTTGGAGAACAAGTGTTACTGAAATAGTAGATATTCCTGCCAACAGATTACTGAAGCAGGAAAATGCTATTTCAGATGTAGTATTGTAGGTAATGAAGATAGAATAGATGACCTGGCTGTAGAAAATACCATCAGTAATTTATGAATTGCACAGTTATAAAACTAACATTCAAAACTAAAGAAATCCATTTGGAATGCTTTTGGCTTGGAACACCCAAAAATTTTGTGTGATAAATACTCCAAAGTTCAGGTTCTAAGAAAACTGTCGGGAATCAGCAACTTAAGAGGCAGAAACTTGTAGCTGGAGACATTAGAGCCAATTTCATATTAGTTATCATAAGGGAAGATTGTTGAAATAAGTAGAGAGATTACAGATAAGTAGTAAGGAATAGAAAGCAGAACTGAACAGCAGACAAAACTATTTTGACTTAGAAGTCAAAATACATTAGGGATAAAGTAAGATTTGCCAAAAGTCAGACTATGCCTATTAACAAAAATAGCAGCTGTGTGAGTAAAAAGAGACAAGAAAAGGATGGGGGAGTCCTGCTTCAGGGGAAATAGAGCAGGACAGTGGTGTCACCAAAACCAGACAGATGTTTCTGCAGATTTCTGCAAGTGGGGCCAGGAAGACGATGAGCGAAGGGGAGAGAAACGGCCACAAGTGAGGCAGGAGCCCAGTCTGAAGGCATTGATGTGCTCCTGGAAGAGCAGGCGGGTCAGCTGCCAGCCATGCTCTGAAACAGCAGCATAGGAAATGTGACCTGAGAGCAGGGAGGGGCTCATGAATCCTGCCAAGGTGAAAGGGGCACTTGTCAGAGCCCAGAATGTGCTGACCAGCTTCTTTCAGCTGTTGCATGTGGAGGGGGTCAATGCTTCATGCAAAGTTTACTTATTTGAAGTTACTCAGGGTTAGGATTTAGCAGAGTGAAGCAGCAGTGCACATAAACTCCACACAAATCACACTCAGCAGAGTGTAATCACAGTTACACAGCTGAATCATAATCCAAACACACATTTCACCCCTGCTCTCCATCAATGTCTTCACCATCCTGACACTCTGTGTCCCAGGTGCTGGGAAGGACCTGGTGGGTTGAAACCCACTCAAGCCCACTGCTCCCTTCAAATTATCTTCATTATCTTTAACATGTTTGACGTTCCATGTTGGGCTGAGCCAGGTTTACACTCCCCATGCTGGTCCAGGGAACTCAGAAAGACACATATTCATTCCTTGGTCACAGTATTGTGTAGCTGAAGAAAATGAAACATAGTTGCTACATTTAACAGAGTGGGGAAATAACCTGCGTAGCTAGAGGCCTGTTTTTCCAGCCTCAATAATATAAACATCGTGGAATACATTTTGAAGGAACTGAGAGAATCAATTGCCTAGAAGTAAATGAAGAATGGATTTTAAAAGAACATATATTTATCTAAGGTAGATAGTACAAAAGGCAGCTAGTAGCTTTCTTTGATAACATAAGCAATTTTCCAGTCAAAGGAAACAGTGCAGAATTCTTTGTAAACATAAACAAGTGGAGGCAAATTGCTGGCTGATGGGTTCCCTGTAAACGTTGCCTTGCCAGGAATTCTGTAGCTTGTGGGAGGGCAGGAAAAAATGCTGTATGAAAATACCAGCATGGAGCAGGTAACACTCGCTGGGAATCCACACAGCGTGTGTGCTGCATCAGAGCTGCCTCCTCCTTGCCAGGTTTGGGCTCCATGGCCAGGCTGGGCATGGAGTGCCAGGGAGGAGCCCTCGTTCCGGGCTGTGGAATTGGCGCTGCAGTGAAGCTCACCCCTCTCCTTTGCCCAGTCTGCTCTGGAGTTAATGAGCTGCAGTTAATTGTCTGGGTGGGAGCTCGGGGCAGGGCAGAGGTGCTGCTGGGGGGGATGTGTATATTTAACTGTGGAGTGCAGGACAGAGCCTTTGGTCTTCCTAAGAGGATGCTGCAGAAGTTTGAGATGCGCCATTGGCAGAGAATTTGTGAAAGAACATTTGTTTCCCGATGAAAGCCCCTCTTTAGGAGTTCACAGTTACTTTTTAACCATTAACTCCGGCGCAGAGTTGACCTCTCAGGGAGCTTTGAGAGCCTGCAGCTCACAGACAGGAGGGCCCATTGTGAAACCTCTTCCCATGAATGTAAAGATTGTTTTCCTACTGGGTGTATCCAATTCCTCATCTTGTTGACAGTTCCCCAGTTGCCCTGATGGGCCTCCCTGTCAGACAACATTTCAACTTAAAATCCTCTCCTGTGGGCCCCTGCATGTTGGATAAAGCAATTTCCAGCTGGTGCAGGTAGAGAACACTCTTTTATTAAAGCAGAAATGTATCTCTTTTGTAAAAATGAATTTGGCTATTAGCCTTATAAAACATCTCATTATTATTTATAGCTGGTGGCAGTAGGAGGGATGCCCAAGCAAGATAAGAACTGACTTGTGACAACCATTTAGATATTTGGAGTGACCCCACAGAAGTGTCTGGCTGCTCTAATCCTGATGTAAATACCTGACCAGAAGAATAAATGACCATAAATTTGTAAGGATCCTGAAATGTGGCATGATACACCTGTAGAAACCAAACTGGAGCATGGAATGGAACCAATGGAACCTCTGCCATCAGAGTTCATGTTTGAATTCAACACTTCTCTGATTTCCAGGCCCTTTCCATCCTTCTCCTTTGGTATTTTTTTACCTTGGAAGGAGTCTGAGCATTTCCTCCATTGAAATCCCTTTGCTGACTCCGTTTTTCACTCTTAATTAATAAGCAGCAGGAAAGGGATTACTTAAGATGCTGCATTAAAGAAAGGGTGACATTCTAGTCCTGGCAGGCAAAGGGAGTTTTGGAATTGACTTCAGTGGGGTTTGGATTTTATGCACAATATTAATTTCCTTTTTCAGGAATACTCACGTCTGCTCTAATGTAAATAAATATTACCATGGAAAGTTATCCAACTGCAATTACTTTTTGCATTACATCCTAAATATCTACTTGTACATGACATTTACTAAAGAAAAACACTTGCAAATTACATGTTTGATTAACATTACATCTTTCCCAGTTTAAAAAGGGTATGGTAATTGAAAGCTGCATTACTTAGAAACCATGAACTTTATTTGAGCTCTTCTCTATAACTGCAAATCTTCCTTTTTTTATTGAATATTTCACTGAACATTTATAATAGGTGGAAGGAAAGTCCTATTAAAGCAAACATCCCAGAACATGAAGGTAATGAACAGTTCCTGCTCTGTCACTGAGCAAACAAAGGTGCACACGAAAGGAGACTTGGGTACAATGAGGGCTCAGGTTTTGCACGTTGGTCCCTTCCGCAGCCTCCCTTGGCTCTCTCAGTCTCTGGGAGCCCCCCTGCCCCACTGAGAGAAGTTCAGCAGCTCCAGCACCGAGCTGGGAGTGCACATTTGGCACCTGCCCAGTATGAGAACAGATGCTGCCTTTGAGAACAGGCACCCTTGAAAAGAGGTGATGATAAAATTCTCTGCTTGCAAGATTCTTCACGAGCAGAACAATGTCCTGTGGAGTTATTCTTGCAAAATGCCATTTGGAATGTTGTTTTTCCAGCCCTGGTGTCCACATCCCACACCAGTGCTGTTCCAAGGAGTCAGCAGTGTATTGCTGATCGCCTCCCAGAGTCAGTGCTGGTTTCTCTCAGTGCTGCTGGGTGAACTCCTCTGTGTGATGCTGAAAGCAGATGTCACATGTGGTGCATTCTGCATTAGAAACAAGCTCCTCACTTTGGGCAGTGAATATTCTGGGACTGTAGCACAGTTCCTGGGGGAATTTATTTGTGCTGCTTCCAACTTCTGTATCAGCTCTGAGCCCAAAGTTGGTCAGACAGTTCCAGTGCAGTTCCTGCTTGTCTTGCTGGGAATGTCACATCCTTGGGCTGTTAGAAAGTAGAGCTGATGACTCTTAGGGGAACAGGGTTAGTGGGAAAATGAATATGAAGAACACTGGCTCTGAACCTAAATAAATTTTACCTGTGTTCTTTTGTTGCCTTCTTATGATGCATGTATGATATAAATTCTCAAAATCTATCTTTATGCTATTGCCAGCAGCCTGCAAGTCGAGTAAGTAAGAATTATGGCTGTCATAACAGCATCGCTTATGAGGAAATAAAGGAAAAGACAAACATGTCCATACAGTACTTATAAATCTATTATAAACTGTGGTCTCTGCTTTGCTACAACACTGTTAATTTAATCTCCATTGCAGTGTACAGTTGATACAGTAAAGAAAATTTACTGTGCATGGAACTTGAGACCCAATTAACTCATCTAAATATCGGAATCAATTCATGTGCGTGTGTGTGTATACAAACCTCCAGGAGCTTTGGGGTGTGTGATGGTCTTGTAGGGATGAAATCAGTTGGCTGCTAATTTGAAAATGCTGTTAAATCTGTAATTGCAGCTGGTGTTTAGAGATGTTCTTCCCCAGCAGTGAGGCAGGGCCACTGCCAGCCACACCTTGGGACCAGTGCTGGAGACACAATCCCTGCCCTGGTGTGCACCTCGTGGCAGGAACAGTCACTTGTCCTACTCAAGGCACCAAGTGCTAAAATCATGGGTAGTCACAGCTCAGATTGTTTGCTTGGGAGTTAAATGTCCTGTCCCGGGGTCATTTCACCACAGGGGCCTGTCAAGTGCAGCCCCTGTGAGGGATTCATCCCATCTCATCCAGCTGGCTGCTCTGGAATTGTAACTCCTGCCAGCTCTCACAGACACAGAAGTGGACGCTACTTTGATGACCCTGGAATTCGCTTCTTGGCTGTGCCTCCTCCCTGCAGCTCATTTGGGACCCTCTGAGGTTCTGCATCCGCCCTTCCCTCTGGTGTATGGCGTGTCCTGGGATGCTGCTCTAGAAAAGATTTAAGAACTGAATGAAATGAAAACAGGAGTTTTGAGAGAACACCTTTAAAACATGAACACACAATGAAGTCCTGGGGAAGTTTCTGCTCTCAGCCAGGGGTTTATGTCTCTTTAACCCCTCAGGCCACCCAACCACGTTCATTTTACCTTCTCATCTCATTATTCAGAGGTTGGCCACACTGCTCCCAATGGCATTCCTAGAAATGTCATGACTTTTTTCCTTTCCTTGGAGCTTGGCCCTGTGCAGAATGCTCATTTTCGGTAAGCTCTGCTGATTAATAACTGTATTTCTCTCCATTTTATTTCTGAAATGCCCTTTGCACTCACCAGAGCAGCCAGGTCACCAAGCAGGAGAATGAAAACTGGAAGGAACCACAGTCTAAGCACTCAGTTGGAAAACAAATAAATAAATATCACACACCTTTTTTATGGAAAACATTAAATAAACTGAATGTGAGGAAGATACTGCACTTGCACTACTCAGGCCTTTGAAGTACAGGTCTATAATGTATTATTTGTTGTGCATCTGCCACTGCTGCAGTATCAGCTAATGGAGGAAAGATGCTTTAGATGTCACTTTAGAGTAAAAGCACAAGACTTAGTGGGTCCTGGGCTGCAGGAGGGGCTGGTTTGCTGCTCCCTCTGAGGCTGCAGGTAGCAGAACTCCGTGCGTTTCCAGTTGGTGATGGAGTGCATCCTGCTCACGGAGGGAGGGCAGGACTGCAGCCAAGGGGGTTTCTGTAGGTGAGGTAACAGCTGGAAGAAGGGGATCCAGGGAAACACCCACCTCCCTCATCAGCCCAGGGAAAGGCCAGCTGGGTGCCCACTCACAGCTGCTCTGAGGGGCTGGGCAGATGGGCAGCTCTGGGGCCCTGATCCACTGGGCACAGGCAGGAGTGTAAATCCCACTGAGATCCCTGGGAGGTGGACTCTGGCTGCCATCCCATCCCGTCCCGTCCCATCCCGTCCCATCCCATCCCATCCCATCCCATCCCATCCCCATCCCCATCCCATCCCATCCCATCCCATCCCGTCCCGTCTCGTCCCGTCCCATCCCATCCCATCCCATCCCATCCCATCCCATCCCATCCCATCCCATCCCATCCCATCCCATCCCCATCCCATCCCGTCCCCTCCCATCCCATCCCATCCCATCCCATCCCATCCCCATCCCGTCCCGTCCCATCCCATCCCATCCCATCCCATCCCATCCCGTCCCGTCCCGTCCCGTCCCGTCCCGTCCCATCCCATGCCATCCCTCGTCCCAGCCTTCCCCAGAAATGCCCCTTTGCAGGGACAGAGGCACTGGCTGTACCACATTTGCATGTCCTGATGGCTTCACCCTTGAGAGAGTATCTGGTAGGGATCTTCAAATAGTTTTTCATTCCCATTGCTCCTACAGAGCTATAATGGGGAGTAGGTCAAAGAGGAAAATCCACCTTTTAGCTCTGCTTCTAGTTCAGCATCCCAAGAGGGAAGCAGGTGTGACTTTCCTGTGATGATCCATGGTTGCTCTCCTTCATGTTTGGTTGAGAAGATGGGAGTCCAGAGGAACTTCCACACAGTGCCTTAGTTTGGGAGGGAAGTCTCTGGGAGTTGGAGCAAATGATTGACTCCCATGAATGGGAAAAACCTCCCTCCACCCCAGCAGCTCCTTCTGACCATGGACTGTTAATACACTCAGTCTCCTCACTCAAGTGATGGGGACAAAAAAGTCCATGTAAGATTTAACTCTAAAACCCCCCAGGTTTTCCCAAAAGGAAATCTGTGTCTGAGGGGAAAGAACCACTGTATTTCTCCAGCACGGGGCTCAGCTGAAACTGGTTTAAATATCTGTAAAAAAAATTTATTTAGAAGTTGCATAAGCTCCCACTTACTCCTGTACATGAATTAGAGAGGATTCTGTTTCAGTGTTACTGTACTTTTCATACTTGCCACTGACAGCCTATCTACATCATATAAATAATCTCTAGAGCACCTAATTTAGTACTATTACAGTCCAGATGAAATGTTTATGTAATTTCCCTTCTTTTGAGATAAACTTCAGATACAGAGAGAAAATTGACTGTAAAAATGACATTGTAGGACTCTATATTTATCTTCTCTCAGTGATTTCCATAGCAAATTTACTCCATTTACCATTTGAAGGCTTTTTTTTCCTGTTGCCTTATTGTAAGCATGGCAAACTGAGCATGAAATTGTACCATCATGGTGTGTTTCTCCAAATCACACTTGTCACACTTGTAATCTCAGTAGAGGCAAAAGACAGATTTGGTGTCTGGGCTGCACTTGTAGCAGTGATCCCTCTGTAATTACAAAAAGACTGTTTTATTAAATACCACACCTCTGCTATTCCTAGGCTGGAGACAGGGAGGGACATGTTGGGATTAATATTTACAGAGGTGTTTTGCAGCCCCAGCCAGGAGCAGCACTTTGGTGTGATAGGCATTGTCAGGAGACAAAATTTAAAAGCCTTTGCCTCCAACTGATTAGTCCCATATGCATCCTTTGATGCTTAAAAAAAGGGTTCTTTTCCTCAGGGCAGTAATAAAATCATCCTTTTCTGTCTCATTGTCTAACTGCAGCCAGAGAACTGCAGTATTTTTGGATATTCACCAGTCTGCCAAAGGCTGTTGGTGGGTTAAAATGAGTTCCTAGTGAGGAGGGGGAGACAGTCGGGCAGAAAGAGACACAGAGACAATATAAATCTTGTTTAAAGAAGGAAACAAAAGGGATCCTTTACACCAGATTTTTTTCTTTACTTTTTACTTTCCTGATCTTTTTACTTTTATGTCTTGCATTAGTAGTGCCTTCAATCCAGTATCTTTTCAGCTCAGGTTCTTGTCTGAATGCCCAGGGTCTTTGGTAAAACAAGGTAAAACATGCTAGAATTGTAGAAGGTGAATCAAACCTCTGATGTCAGTCAAAGTCAGGAAAACATCAGCAAATCCACTGAAACCAGAGAGCAAACTGTCATAACTCCCAACCCACAGGATCTGCCATTGGAGAGCACCGAGGGAAGGGGTGTTTGTGTGCAGAGAGGTCATGGCACAGGGGACCTGATGGATGTGGAGTTGGGTGGTGTAGATGCATTTAAATATCACATCAATTTCTTGAGGTTCAGAGTATGTGCTCAAGATGAGATTAGGCAGCATATGGTCCTGGTATCTGTGACTGTCAACACATCCCTTCCCTTCATCCATAGAAAACTGTCTTCAAGAGGTAACCTGCTGGTGGGAAAAAATCACTTATTTATTGGCAGTCTACTCCAAAAGCCAAACTTAAAAAGCAAGAGTGGCATATTAGAAAATATTAAAGATCCAAGATTAATTTCAATAAATATCCTTGTGAAATGTTTTGATAGCTAGCTATATTTAAAGGGAGCGGCAGAGTCATTTTGGATAAAAAGCAGTGTCCTTTGGTGGTTTTGTTTTGTCCACAGAGGTGACATTCAGTGGGAACCTAACTCCTAACCTTTGAAGTGCTCCATCCACTACATGGTCTTGGTGCCCAGGGGTGTTCAGCTTTCCCTGGCATGGATGGGGGAGGGAGTTTCTGACTAACATCCACTTTTGATGTGCAACAAAAATGCCATATGGAGTCAAA
This sequence comes from Agelaius phoeniceus, assembly GCF_051311805.1. Lineage (NCBI taxonomy): Eukaryota > Metazoa > Chordata > Aves > Passeriformes > Icteridae > Agelaius > Agelaius phoeniceus. The sequence goes on from NC_135277.1 coordinate 2,140,662, forward strand.
TTGGTGATCGCGCTGCTTCAAATAGAGTGCTATTTCTTATTTGTGACATCTTCACAAAAAAATCCCTTCAAGCTTGTCTTTTAGTGCTGAGCTCTCACATCTCATTGGCCAAGTCCTTGATGAAAACAGGGAAGGATCTGGAGAAGTCGGTTTTACACAGGCATTTTTCTGTGTTTTATTTCAAAGGCTCCTATTATTAATAAATTGTAAAGAACATTCTTTTAATCTACTGCTTCACCTTCTCGTTGCCATGAATTCATTTCCTGTGATGATCATGGCAACACAAAGGGTGGCTCTGTAAATTCAGGGCTGTGCAGCGAGACCTGACAGAGCAGGGTCCCTGCAGCACAAGGCATGGAGTGTTCCCAACTCCCAGTTTTGGGTGGCAATTAGCTCCCTAATGCTCCCAACCTTCCCACCTCCCACCTCCTCTCACTGGGGATAATATTGACATTTAGAAGCTGCAGACAAATGCTGCAGTAAGGAAGGGAATGCTTTTTTAATGGAGGCTTCTGCCATTGCTGGGAGAGAGCAAATGTGTGTATACAATTTGCATGCATTTCAATGTGTATCTCCTGATGAGTTTCAGGGGGAAAAATAGCTGATGTAGTCACCATAATTGAATGAAGTCTATTTTAAATATTCTAATGTAGGAGAGAACCATTCTCTGCAGAAGGCCAAAGTGAGCCTGTGTACCTATGAAATCACATTTCAGTCCTCAAAATAGTCCTGGAGTAATAAATAGACCTTTTTTGGCTTCTGGCACAGATAAAGTCCTTCAAAAGGCTTGATGGCAGTGATGGATCCAGGACACTGCTAAGCCTGTCACTGACTGGGACATCTCCTTGCTCCCTTTTGTCCTTTGGCTTTAGGAATTGTTGGTCCCTGCCTTAGCCCCAGCTCTGGCTGCCCTGCAGCCCATGAGGGACAGGTATGGAACAGCACCTCAGCACTTCTCCCTGGACCTGCAGGCGTTTAGCATAAACCCCATGAGCCCACCAGGACTCTGGCTAAATCCCAGGTGCAGCAGTGCTGTTGATGTTTAAATTTTGGGACCTCACCTGTCCAGATTAGGGCAGGTTGCCCCCACAGCTCGGGTCACACCTCGGCTCTGTGGTCACCCCTGTACCTCTCTGGTGCTGTGGCCAGCCCAGGGACAGGAGAACACAACCAATGAGGAGGTGAAATTCCTCTGAAAAGCTGCTCCCCACCTTACCTTCTCCTTGATTAGTGACTTGGACTCTCAGCACTTCACACTTTGGGCAAACTCTTGTCTACCCCAAGCCAAAGCCTTCAGGAATTGTTTCCCCCCATATTCTGTTACAAACCAACTTTAACTGCATCTTTTCCTTCAATAACTTTGTTTTTAGGGTAAAGAATATAGAAGAGGTTTAGGAAATTGAACACAGTCATGTTCCATCCTTTGAATACAGCAGACACAGCTTCTTGTCCATACATGTGCTTAGTTACTCCTCATGGTCTTGGGTTGAAGGCTTCCACAAAAACCATCCAGCATCTTCCAAATTTGACACTGGGGATAGTCCTGTGCAGGGCCAGGAGTTGGATTCGATGGTTCTTGTGGGTCCCTTTCAAGTCTGCATATTTTGTGATTATATATACACATATACCCATAATATGTAATTTTATATATTCATAAGATTTAAAAAAAATTGGTTTTAAACTGTTTTTAGGGGATATGAGCTGGGAGGTTTCTTATTTAGTGGAACTTGATTTGTAAAGAACTCAGGACACCCAGGAAAGTGGCAGAAGTGGTGCAGGGTGGGGCAGAGGCAGGCAGGCAGCAGGGATTCCTAAAACACAGCAGCTGGAATAATCCAGCAGATCTGGCACTGAGCTTCCCTCTGTTTGTACTATGGCCCTGGTGACTCTTTGAGCTGAACTAGGGAAGGATGGAAATAGGAGCCCACATAAAACATGCATTATTATCCATCCTGTATCCACAGCAAGTTTTACAAAAGTGACAAATACAGTTTATTTTCATTAAATTTTCCAGTTGCCTGGGATATCAGGAAACAATGTGATCCACCTGGGTTTTTTGCCTTGTCTCAGACCTGAAAGGAATTCTCTAGTCCACAAATGATCAAGATTAGTATTTGCTTTGCTTTCATGAAAGGTTACCTGTAGAGTGCCTCACATTCATTGGGAAATTTATTTCCTGATGAATCCAATTTACATTAATGTGGGCTCATTAAAAGATAATTATTGTGCTGAGAAGAGGACCACAGCATCCATCAATAGAACATCTGTAATTGTTTTAGTCGTATGATAAAGAGATAATTCTGAGTTCAGCTTTTCATAATGCCACTCTTATAAATGTCAAAACTGGATCCTTATTGTAGCAGCTATGGCAAAACTTAATTACTCTGATAATTATTATCAAGAAGCAGATGTCTCGCACCAGCTCACCTTCCCTCCATTAGCACAGTGTAGAAACCTTTAATGTTTTAACAATCAGGACTTTGAAAGAGACTACAAGGGTCATAAATGTTAAAATATCTGGATCAGCCAAGCTTTGCTTGGAGGAAATTAGCACTTTTGAAGGCAGCATTTGGAAAACTGTTATACAGTGGTCCAGCTGCAAAACTTCAGTTTCCCAGCATTGGAATAGATTTAGTGAAGGTACTAAAGAGAAAATTTGGTTTTATCTGATGAATTTTGCTCTGTGTGTGGAAGCACACTCTGGAGTTCTGGTTGTGTTAGCAGGCTAACCCCTGATTAACACTATATAACAATAAATAACAGATCCTTGCATTTGTAGACCTCTATACCTTCTTGTTCCAAGTGTTTCATTAAGTAACTAATTAAGCATCAGAGCACCTGAATAAATTGGGAAGATGCCCTGTGCAATAGAGTTCATGGTTTTTAGCATTGATAATTTCTTCTTGTAGGCAAACACACACTTGATAACAGGGACAAAAAAAATAAAGGAAATGAACAGTCAGGAGGAAGCAGAAGGGCAGATAAAGGATCCAGTCCAGTGCTGGAAATCAGTGGAAATGGTGTGTGAGGTGGTGGGGATGTCCATGCGTGCTGCTGGCAGAACAGGTAATTCTGTCACCTGTCAGGAGGAGGGTAACAGCCAGCCAGCAGAAAATTCACTCCCAGGGGTGCCTGGGGACTGCAATTCCATGCCTGGAGTGGCACTAAAGGGACAAACACACCTCCTACCGTCCCTTCCACCCATGGGCCATCCATCCTGGGATCTGTGATGCCACACAAGTGCCTCCATGGCAGCAGCAGCTCTGCCATTCCATGTGCATCTCTCTGGTGAGCACTGGGTAAATTCTCTGCCTCGCTGGGAAATTTATACAGGAAAAAAAATTTACTGATGCCTCTGACAGTCAGAAAACCCAGACAGTCAAGAGTGAATTCATAAACAAACCGACTACAGAGGCTCTAAATGTCCAGCAAAAAAGGGAGAGAAAAAACTCAGCACCATTTGATTCAAAGAATATGCATTAAATTCTCGTTCCTAAGGTTTCCTTTCTAGTTTGTTCTTGCAGAAGGCACTGGTAATTGTAAGGACATTTTTCAGCCTGAAACTTTGCTCATCCGTTTGAAGAACACTCTCACTAGGACCTGAGTCACGCACCCAGGTTTGGAGAAGCTGCTGCAATCTAGCACTTTGATTAAGGAAGTCTAATTTAAAATTACAAATGTATTTTTCAAACCATTCTTTCAGCTCTGCAAATGCCGAGATTCTTTGTGAAGTGTAATACAGTTACTTTTATGTAGTAATACAGTTCTCAGTGTGTCTCAGATAACATCAGGCTCTTACATATTCTGACTAGGCAATGAATTTCAGTTAATAATGATGTTTGGGACATTAGCACCTTTCATCTGGAAACACTGAAGAAATACAAAAACAATACAGAAACCTCAGAGCAGGATTTCTGATGGGCTGACCAAGGCACCAAATGTGGGCCGTGATTCATGTCTCACAGTGGGTCAGGCTCTTCTCTTTCCACCCCGGGCTCTCAGATCGTTCCCTGTACAATGAGCTCCGAGCCAGATCTAACATTGTATTTTTATGGCACTGCAAAGCACAAACCACCTCCCACTGCTTCTTACATTTCACAAAGGTGGGAATATGACTGTGATCCTGCTCGACTCAGGAGTTCATCCATATTTAGAAAGGCATTTAGCACATCCCAGGCCAAGTTTACATATGCATATGCATGGCTCGAAGCAAAGCAAGCGCTGTAAGACCAAGCCCAGCTCGCATGAGGGAACATCCAGTGCTGTGACACGGCTGCAAGACTGAGCAGGGTGAGTCTGGCGTGGAACCCAGGCCTCTGGCTGCCCCAGCTGAGTGTTCTCACACTTCCCTGCTGTTCTGCCCCACAGCCTTCCTGTGCCACAGGCTCTGCAGAAAAGGTGTTTTCTGAAGATATTCAAAAGACACACGGCATCATTTTACTAGGATTACTGCAGAGGTTGTCATGAATCCACCAGTGCAGATCACTGAGATAGCAATGCTGTTTCTACACAGGGTTTTTTATCTTAAACCATCCCATGATTAGAAGAAAGTTCTGTATATCACAGTGAAAAGCAGGGATCCTTGAGTTCCCTCCAATATTTTTAAAGGCTCTCACTATCACAGATAGGGTAGAGGAAATGTACCTGTCTGTGGAAAGTTAGATGGAAATAGATACAGACTGTAGCTGCAGCTGAAATAATGACTGAAGGAGCTGTCTTCAGATGAAGAGCACACTTCTGAAATACCCTGTCGCAGAGCATTTTTTTCTGAAGTTAAACCTAGACAGAATCTCTCCTAGGAATAGGGAAAATTGATTTGCTTACTGAATTGCTCACAGGAAAAGCTGATGTTGAAAGTTAAAGTAATTACAAAGAATGGAAAACAATTGGGTCCAAATCAGAAGGTTTTTTAAAATTGCTGCTCCTGCCTTTGACTTAGGCAGTAATGCAGGGGTCTGTTCCCTTCACAGCGAGGATTTGGAATGCATAAAGACCTGAGCACTCATTGAGCATACATGGTAATGTCTGAAAAACAGATCTATAATTTCTTTCTTCTCCCTCTTGCTTGGTTTACCAAGGTGTCCCTGGGGTGCTTATTGTTAAACATATTCATAAAAGTCCTCCAACTCTAAGAGAAGTGAAAGATACAGAGAAAAATCCTGCTTTTGGTTAAAGCTGAGCAGCACCAGTAGAATTTGCCAGTGGCTCAGCTCCTCCCTCAGTGTAAATTAGCACTTACAACTCCAAATGGAGTTTTGTAGTTTCCACCAGCTTGTTCTGCTTGCAGCATTACAAGTGACAGCTGAATTTGGCTCGTCCTGCTAGAACAAATAGGAAAAGGAGAGAACAAAATATCCTTTGCCAGCACTTTCTAGATGATCTTTCTTTGTGATAGAAGTGTTTGTATTTTAATAAGTGCCTTTTTCACACAGTCCAGCTACTTTTTCTTGAGCCTACAGAGGGAAGCCACAAGCAGATCCTCAATGGGGGCCAATTGATGGTGATTCAGCAGTGAAATGAACAAATTCTTACAGCACAAACCTGTAACTCCTCACCTGTAGCCAACAGTGTTGTTACTGTCAGGTGGGGCTGGTGGAGCAGCTGTGAAAGGCACCTGCATTATGCAGTGACCTGATACAGGCTGGAATTTTCCCACTGAGGAAGTCCCTGCTTGCTGTGGTGGTGATTATGCAACCCCAGCTCTGGTTTGTTGCTCTTTCTTTCCTTGTGTTAGAAAATAGTAGGTGTACTCTGGAAATCTGCACTTTCCTTATGAGATCTCCATCTTGTCTTGCTTTAAAATCTATACTATATGAAATGTCAACCTGTCCACTTTTGTCACTCTGGATACAATAAATATCAGGTTAATAGCAATGACTCCATGGGAACTGGGGTGGATTAGCTGGAAAACTCCAGTGATTGAAAAAGAGTTAAAAGCCATGCCATCGTGTCACCTTGCAGTGTGACAGTGCTCCCTGCTCAGCCTTCACTTTGCTTCCATCTCAGCACCAGCTGCTGCTCTGACAGCTCCCACAAGGATCCAAAGGCTGGAGAGGGCTTGGCCAGGCAGCTCATCCCCATTCCCTGAGCTGCAGCACATGGGGGGTCACATCAGATTCCCACTTCTGCTGGTCTGGAACATTCTCCTTAGGAATCTCTGCCTGTAGGAGACTCACCAGACCCCACATAAGCAAGCAGAAACATCAGTGCTATTTTTAAAATGGCTCTAACCTTCTGTTGGCCTCATCATTGATTGGTGATTGGAAAAAAAAGAGCAGAGTAGGATTTGATAGGTGACCTCTGACATGAAAGAATCCAGCAGTGCACAGCCAGAAAGGGAAAGAAAGGAGGGGAGAAAAGATAAAGGAGAAGGTTTTAGGTACCTATAGTGCATCACATGCACGTACATGACTGAGAAAGTACAAGAAACCATATGTTTCTTATTCCAATTGTCCTCTGCACCCTTCTCTCTGAAGAGGGGATAGTAATGAAGTTTTATTACACATAAAATTAGCTTCTCTAAGTGCTACCATTAACTAGATAATAAAAAGAGTTGCCTGAATCTTGCAAAAGAATTGTTTTTTAAAATGTCAGTTAATTGCTAAATGACTCCAGCTCCTTTCCAACTACTTTATCTTTGCAACAGTGAAGACTTCAGCAACTGACTGAAAGATTTTATGTCCCTCTTCTTCATTCCTTGCAAGGAAAGGCAAGAGACAGAGGCAACCTCTTACACATTGCAGCAGCTTTTGGTGTTGGAGCATCCAGTCTGTCCCTGGTCCCTTTAGTGCCCCCAGGACAGACTGACCCACCAAATAACATCTCCTTGGGGTGTTCAGGGCTCTCCCAGGCCCTGGCTCAGCCCTGGTGCCACCTGGATGTTCCAGAAGGAAGAGTTTCCAAAAAAATTATCACAAACATGCTTTCAAACATAACTGTACATCAAAAGGAGGCTTCTTTGGATTGATGGGGATGGGATTCTGTAAGCCTTGAGTTGGGGTTTAAACTGTTTCAGGTGAGGTTTTCTTCCCTGGAGCCAGGGGTGAACCATCAGTGAACAAACAAAGGAAGTGGAATGAGGCAGAGATGGGGGGAAGATCCACACCAACAGCAGCAAAGCCCTGTTTGGAACCCCTTTGAGGCATGTTCATTACTTGTGGTTGGGGATATTCTGTGTGAGGCTGGGATCCCATTCCTGCAGCCCCTGGGACCTGACTCTGCTTGGCTTTGCCCAGCCCCAGTTCTGTCAATTCCTTTACATCTGCTCTCCTTGCTCTGTTAAACCTAGTTCAGCAAAGCTTTTCAGAGCAGGTTTAACATTAATCTCATGCTTTGAAATAGTTTCAGTTGAAGCCTATGGGTGTCTGGCTGGAGTAAGTGCTGCTGTTGTGAGCAGCTTTGGAAAAGCCCATCAGTGGTGTGCCTAATGCCTGAGCATCCCCATGCAGAGCACTCTGATTTGAGAGCAAAGGATCCCAGGGACACTGGAGAAGGCTTTCTGGGAGCAAAGGATCCCAAGGACATTGGAGAAGGTTTTCTGGGCTTTCTGGCTTTATCCACAGCCTAAAGCATCATCAGTAATAGAGAACTGCATCCCTGTCTCTTCCACATCTCCTTATCCTTCAAGAGTTCTGTTTAGATTATTGTATAAATCAGTAGGAGTCAAGTTTGACTTTGTTTTTATCCAAGGATGCTGTCTAAGCTCTTCTCATCCTGTACAGAAAAAACACTCTTTGCCACCAAATCCTGTCATCTTTATCCAGTTTTTCTTGGATGAAATGTCTGTGGGACTCAAATGTCAAGGTTAGTTCCAGTTTTCTTAAAATCTGACAGGATCTCATATCAAATAGGTGGAATTTTCTCCAGCAAAAAGGCCTCGTCTAGGCTGTGGCCAAACTCTGCACTAAGTTTTAATAGGGAGCTCAGAGAATTAATTAGGTATGTAAAAATTGTTGGCAGTAATGAGAACTCGTGTCCATTTCCAAAGCTGGAACCTGTGGCTGCAGAGAAGAATTGCTTGGGAAGGCATCCAGCACTGGTTGTTTTATGTGAGATCCCAGTGACTTCCATGGGAATTCCTTTATGGACACTCACTGGAATATGGCACCCTGGTCCTTGCTCTTTTAGAGGCCTTAAGGACCTCAATGATTTCTGTGGCTGCCCCACAAGACAAGGGACATGGTCTGAGCCACATGATGTGGTTCTGGGCTGGATGTGTGGGTGATGCAGGAAAGCCAGGTGAGAAATAACTGGGTTAGGAAGCGTTTGTGAATAAACTCCTCACCCTACACTGTCAAATTCTCTCTTCTAGATAGATCCACAGAAAAAAATACTTGACTCAAGTTTGCAGAGTTATATCATATTCCTGAGATAAATTTCCATGTCCTGGCACATGAAAATGTAAATTTTCTTTAGGTGTGCTGACGGTCCTTCTGAAGAGAGATCAGAGGAATCTTAAATGTCTTAAAGCAAATCAAGCTCTCCAGATATGGTTGTGCTTTTGAATATGCAAAGTATCATGACTGGAAGGTCTTTTAGCCAGGAGTCTCTGAGCTGATGTTGTTCAGGCCGTTGACAATTCCATTTTCTCTTCCCACAGTGCAGATGTTCACAGTGCTGTAATGCTATTTATGGGTAAAGGAAGATGCTATTACAATACTCTGGTAATGAAGGGAGAGTTCTGTGGGTTCATTGCTTCTTTGTTAAATACAAAACCCAATAAAGGGATTTGGAAGATGTCTGGGAGGGATAACTAACAGAGAGTGAAAAAATAGGGAAAAGAGAGACTGATGGAATGGTATAGATCAGAACACACACAGGCAATTCCCTCTGGTTTATATTCTGATCACACAACAGTGTTACTCTGCAGTAACTCCTTGAAGCTAATAGTTTATAAAACAAAATTAGTCTGGAGAGAAAAGCAGGTATTACACATTTGTAAAAGGGGAAGAGGAATTTGACCTCATCGAGAGACATTAGTGAGGAATAACTGGAGGGAAATTCTCAAAAGTCCAACATTGCACTTTGAAAATGGATGTAGGATCTGTGTAGCTGTGATGCCAGAACATGCCCAAGTACAAGAATCTTTGTGCAGCTGCTCCTCGAGGGGCTGGCAGCCAGGCCTGGGTTTGCTGGTGCCCCACACGTGCTCCAGCAAAGCCAGAACCACCTCAGACAGCACAGAGGAATCTGATGCAGCATCAACAGTTTACACACTTAGACCCAGTCACCCATCAGCTTTTAAACTTTCTATCACTTCTGAAAGTAAGATTTAGATTCCTGATATGAAGAACTTTTAAAGATTTTCTTCTGCAGAAAGATTCTTTCTGAAGATTCTTCTTCTGAAGATTCTTTCCTGTGTTATGTGGACGTTGCCTTTGGCTGCTGGGGCCAGTTAAAAGTGGCAGTCACTGCATTGGGTTTGCAGGGCCAAGTTTGGTTGTGGGGGACCACAGGAGTGAGAAGATTCTGTGAGAAGCTGCCAGAAGTTCTCCATGTGCCATGGAGCCAACGCTGGCCAGCTCCAAGACAGATCCAGCACTGGCCAAGGCTGAGCCTGTCAGGGGTTTACTGGAATAACAGAGTTGAGATGGGGAAAACCCCAAACCTGTGCATTTGCAGTTGGTGGGAGGAGTGAGAACACGTGAGAGAAAGAGCTCTGCAGTCCCTAAGGTTGCATTTTCTGTCCCCTGTCCAGGCAAGGAGGGCAGTGACACAGTGGCTTTGGAGGGCACCTGGTGCCACCAGGGACACCCCACAGGCGCTGCCAAGGCAGCACAGTTGGACTCCCTGTTTGCCAAGCTGTCGTGTTAGTGGAGGCTCTGGAATGATTGGTGATTTCAGGATGTTGTTTTCTAAAGAAATTGGAAATGCTGGGAAATGAACTCCTAAAATGCTGTGTAATGTGTGTAACTCTTTTCAAAAGAGTTTTGGAGTATCAGCTCTTTGAGGAGGTGAGCACTGTGCATATTAAAATGATGCCTTTTCAAAGCTCTGAGCTGTTGCTAAAATGTTACAATAAAAAAGTCATTCCCTCCCAAACACATTACCAGTTAATGCAAACACAGGATTTTTTAAGCAGCCATTCCATCCCTTGGTGCTGAGAGCAAGGAAGCAATGCAGAGGCTGCAGCCTCCTGCCAGTGACCTCCTGTGTGACTCAGTGTTCCCTGGAGAAGAGCAGCACGCTGGGGATGGGGGCTCTAATTAGGGGACAATAGGCAGGAAGAGCTCCAGAACTTTGAATGGGGTCAAGAATACCTTTTGATCAACTAACAGAGGCATCTTAGGATGAAAGTCATGAATGTTAAAAGCCATTTCAAACCAGCATTGGAATAGTATAAGCAACACTTCAAGCAGCTGAGATCAAATAAGCAATTGTTTTGTGGAAATTCTTGATCAAAGAGACAGCGGTTCCCTGCCTGCTGCATCACCAGGCTGTGAGAGGGGCAAGTGAGCACCAACATTCAGGTGTATCTCAGCTTCACACACTGTGCAGACATGGACAGCTGCACCCTGCAGGAGCTGAGGATACATCCCTACCTCCAGCTCTACAGGAAACAACAGAAGTATTTTCCTACTTGAGTTCCAGATGCAGGGAGAAAAAAGGATGTTACCAAGGGGAAAATGCAATATGCTGACCATCTGGTGAGGCACTTGCAGGCAGGGTGAGATCTCAGCTACAGGAATGGATCCCCCACATCTCTCCTAGCCAGACTGCCAGGCAGCAGAGATGCAGAAAAGATTTGGCTATTAAGAGGTGCTGTGAAATACCGTGGTACTCGAGAGGATTAACATAACCAAGTGCAGGCTTCAGCTGCTTGACTCTTTGTGTGTTTTGCACTTATGTAACATAATGTAGCAATAAATAATGTAGTATTGCATTAGACCATATGTTGAGCATTAGCAGGAGTGATGTCACACACTAATTACTGTGAACAAAATGACCTATGATTTCAAATCCATTATTTCAGAAATGTGCAAATTTAACCCTGTTTAAAGTGGGAAGGACCGAGCAGGTCCTTGCTGAGGAGGCTGCTGTGAGGTCAGGCTGGCTCTCAGTCCATGGGGTTGGGATCAGCAGGGTCCTTGGGCAGGCACAGGCCTGGCTGGGTCAGAGCTGGGGACCAGCCCAGCTCCAGCTGAGCTCAGGCAGTGGCTGAGGGTCCAGGGCTGAGCTGAAATGCAGCCTCTGGGTCCTTGGGCCCAAGGGATGCTGGGCAGGGCTGTGCTGTGCACCCAGGACCCTGAGAGAACAGCCCAGTACTGAGAGCAGGACTGGAATGGCACTGCTGGGGGATTCTCTGCAGTGAGGAGCTTCCCCACTGTCCAGGAGCACTTGGGAAGTCACTCCCAGCTGTGCTGACCTCTGCAGAGGGTCTTGGGGGTCAGGTCAGGCACAGAATCAGTGCTGGAAGAGACCCACAGGATCATCCAGTCCAGCTGTGTGACATTGGTTCAGTTTGACCAGAATTTGGCTTTTGCTTACCAAATGGAACTTTCTTTCCGAGCTAACTTTTTAACCATCCCATTTTTCAGAACCTTCCTCAGAGGGATGGGTCAAATTAGGAACACACTGTCAATGCCAAATTCTCTCCCTTGTGCAATGCAGAGGTTACATTGGTGTTCAGCCTTTAGATTCTGAAAGCTGTGTAACAAAATAATGTTTACAGACTATCATTCCTTATTTCTCTCTTTGGAACCAGGCACAGCATAGATATTTTTGATAAATTATTAAATATATCCACCTGGTAGTCAGGTTGAGCAGTGTTCATCCTAAAGGCTCAAAAAATAGCACATTGCAAGTGCAGTTTTTACTTATTATGCAAGACTTCTTCTGCAAGCAGAAGTGAAGAGTGGGAGAGGTGGAGATACAATCCCATGTGTTGATGGAGTGATTACTTCAGGAATTCATTTATGTTTGCTAAAAAACTTTATGCAGATTTGTCCAGGTCATTTGGAGCTCTGCCTCTCAACTGTGCACATGCTGAGGATTATGAAACCCCTCTGAGTTCTCATCTTCTGAATTCCTTTTATCTTGTTTTCACTTTGGACTGCATCATACTGAAATTTAGTGGGGATATGTTACTTCCCTCACTGCAGAGTTACCATAATGCATTTAACATGGCCTGCATATCAATTACATTCCTATAATCATGGATTAAAGAGTCTGGAGCAACACATACAAAGAAATCAAGAATTTAGTTAGGTTTTATAACTGTGGGCTTAGAGTCAGTGAGAAATAAAAATGCATACAGACTTGGTTTTCCTTCTCTTCCCTTCCTTGGGCAGCTGCCCAAATGTTGCATCTCTGAGTTAGAAAAAGGAGTTGGGTTTGGCTTCTGTACAGATTCCACATTCACTGAGCTGCTTTCTTCATTTAGTGAGCGCTCTCTCTGAGCAACACTGGCCACATTCATCTTTATTAGGCTGTAATGGGAGGCACTGCTTGGGAAGCCTTGATCCTGAGCTCTGCATAAAACTGCAGCTTGCAGATGCTCTAATCCTACCAGCTATTAGCTCAATACATTTATAATTGATATATTATAGGTGTAAGTCTTCCACATCACCTACCTGAAAGCAAGAGTTATGAAATTTAATAAACTGCCTGTGTCCTTGGAGCTGTGATCTCCCTTCATGGGGGAGAACAAAATGTCCATCAGTGCTCCTGACAATTACTAGAATTGTTGTTAATGTACTATGAGGAGTAATTCACCATCAGGGCAAGCTCTGAGACACAGTAGGCAAATTTAAAATATTTTATTGTGCTAATATTACAGTTACAAGTGATATTTTAAAGCAATTTGCCATGATAATGTCAGTGCAGTGCTAAGTAGTTGCTTTTAATGCTGTTCACAGAGAAGCTGATATCCACACAGATGTAGCAAGGCTTCTGAAGGACTGCCTTAATACAAGGGAAAAAGCAAAATCAGTGTGAGCACAGTTGTGAGGAGAAAGGGCCTGGGTGGGTTTCTGGAAGGGGGTCTGAGACCAAGCAGTAACAGATGGAGCCAGGACACACCAGTGACTCCACCATGGAACTGGTGCAGTGCAATTTACATCTTTTTCTTTCTAAGGAAAACAGAAATGCTATAAACATATGCAAAAATAGTTAACTGTTACCTCCAAGGCATTATTTCACCACATTTCTAGGATATTAAGACAAACTAATCATGTGTCTAATAAAGAAATGCTGGTTTTCCTCAGCACTGTGCAAGGGAAGCAGATCTTCCTGGAGGTGTATATTTGATGAACTGCAGCACTGATTATTTGATTGATTTAACTATCAGAGAGGTTATAATAATAAACCAATTCAAGACATCATTAACTAGCAGAGCATTTGAAATAATACAAATGAGACAATGATTCATGGGTATGTTCAGATTTATTTTTGTGGACTGTTGGGGTCCTTAGGTATTTAGAGCCAGTTTACACAGAATTGTGGACACTTATGAAATGCTGTTTTCTGAGAGAAATTCTTGATCATAACTAGTTTGGAACCAAGCAGAAAACAAAAAGAGCATCTAGAACATCAAAATATCTCCAGAAGGAGTTAGAAAAATGCTGAAATTTACAGAGAGCTCAGCACAGGGTAAGAGTAGGAACTACCTCCAGCACTAGATATTGGACAATTGGTTACCTCAAATTTAGTTTGGAAGGCTTTGGAAAGGAAATGGTTCTTTGTTATGCTTTTGTTTGTGCTCCTTCACCTATGGGTGTCTTTAATTATGCAAATGTGTGCATTAACACAATTGTGGAGACAAATATTGGGGATATTTGTGAATGCTGTGGATGCCTGGGGGTAAAGGCTGACTTTTGAGACACATGTGAAGCTGCCATGGGATTAAAGAAATGTAATTTCTAAATGCATTCATTTGATTTGTGAAACATCTGAGTTTCCATTGCTGTCTCCTGTAGTCCATATGAGTTTGCCTCCCCACACTGATGGTTTGAGGATCTTTAGCATAAACAAAGACTTTGTAATAATGGCTTCCCCCTCTCTCCTTCCTTCTGACACCGTGCACGTCCTTTACATCCAATGGGAAAAACTGATCTCCTGCAGAGACTTTGGAAGCCACAGAAGAGGCTCCTCTTCCCTTCCTGAGCCTCACCTGAGACCAGGTGGCCTTAACGTGGCTATTGGAGGTTTCAGTCACATTTTCTACAATTCCTCTTTATTGCTGCAACAAAGGACTTCCTTTAACTAGGCCACCCATTAAAGATCAGATACTTTTATCCTTTCTTGCCAGACACAAACTCTTTTCTCCTATCCATAATATTCTTCTCCTGTTTCTGCTTCATAATCAATGTAGGGAGTTTTATTAGTTCCAGGATCTAATTTAACATCAAAAGAATCAGACCACCTCTCTGGTGTGTGAATGACTGGCAGACCTGATTCAGGGAGGACATAAGGCACGCTTAGTATTTTATAGAACCAGGTTTTCTGTCTGCCAGCATCGCTGCCTTAAATGCAGGGAGAGCTAAGGGAAACCATGGTGGGTACAAAAGCAGCAGTAAAGAGTTTTTTGTGCCAGATCCCCAAAGTGTGCCTGTAAAAATATTTCCTAAGGCAGCTCTCCATCACTGCTCGTGTAAAACCTTTTAAGTCCATGTGTAATCAGGTAAATCTTATTCATCCAGATAGATGGATTGGAATGAGAACTCACCCTGCGAGGAAAGACTGGCCTGGAGAAGATAACAGTTCTTATTTGTCATCCTCTGTTATTGTAACCATATTACAGGGGATAATGAAGTGCAAGGGACAGCAATTAGTTGGTGGCAGCACAAGTGATAAGCACAGCACCAGCACTTTCATATACTGTGGTGTGCAACGCAGCCTGTTGATTTAACGGCGGGTTTTCTCCCTTTCACTCTCCAGTAAAAAACAGCACAGAGATTTATGTGAGCAGCACTGCTTTGGAATACAGATCAGGCTGGAGAAACGATGGTGTGAATCTTTGGATGCTCACAGTTTAACAAACCCCAGCCTAGGTTAATTCATAAAGTGCTTTCCAAAGGGGCTGGATGCCGTGTGGTGCCCAGCAGGGCTCCCTGGCTCTGCTCCTCACACCTGACTGCAGATTAATCTGCCTTTTAACTGTGCCTGCGTGGAGCCACACATGCTAAGAGCCACCAGCAATGTGTCTCTCTCCAGGCCTCTCCCAACTGGGTCACCCTTCAGCTATTGCTTAGTGGGAAATTATTCCCTTTGAGATTCCCAAGCCGCTCCATGGGGCTGACTATTGTCATGTTCTGGCACTGAGATTGTGGAACAGATTATGGGCAATCTGTCAGTTCAGGCTGTTCAAGGAGAGATGAAAAATCAGACACGTGTTGCTCTCACACTCTGAGCAATTCGAACAAAGACAACAGAAAAAATATTTTTCCCCATTTATTATTCCATTATAATTTCCTATTATAATATGGCAAGCAAAGCACGAAGTGCACCTTGAATAAAGAGCTCTGATGATGTGTGGCCCTTGGCATTATCAAAATGTTCCTGTGGATCTCAATGGATAATAATTTCAGGTGTCTTGAGTCAGTTTTGATATTCAGCTGTGGAGACTGAACCCCATCCCAAAAATCACCTTTGGTTGCACCTAGGAACACACTTCACTTGTCAGGGCTGGGGCCAATCAACCACAGGGTGATGATGCATTTAGATTGGTTTGTAATTAATGTTTCCTGGCACAATTTTAAACTTGAAAATGAAAATCTAGAAGAATTTATTGTTGATCTTGGAGGGGATTTTAAGATCAGTTGAAATCATGGCCAACCAGGCCACCAACATCATAGGAATTCTTGTATGTACTTCCAGAAGTGTCCAAGGCCAGGTTGGATGGGGCTTGGAGTAACCTGGGATAGTGGAAGGTGCAATGAGATGGTCCTGAAGGTCCCTTCCATCCAAAGCATTCTCTATTCCTCCCTCTCTAACCTTGAATTATGTAACATAATGGGCTGCAGGCTCTGCCTTGAGCAGGGTATGGCTTTTTTTGGCTTTGTCTCAGATAAATAATCAACTGCCAGTGAACATGTTTAATATTGTCACCTAATATTGTAGGTTAAAAAGAGAATTGCGTTGGAAATTTCATTCTGGTAAACAAGCACTGAGATGACAAATGCCACAAAAAACAACTCCAGTCACTGCAATGCTTAATGTTTTCTAGTCTTGGTTTTATATCAGCTTCCAATTACAACTACAAAGGCAGAACCCCAATGCTGATGTAATTAGAAGATGTATAAGCAAATTAAGAATTGAACAAATATTTCAGAGCTTAGAATAAACAATCCTAATAACCTTTTTGGCCATTAAAGAAGCCTATTTTTATTCTGAATAAAGGACATTCTGGCAATGGCTGAACAAGGATGAAAAAGTTGTGGGGAATTTGAGTTAGTGGGATGATTTACTGTGGGGCAAGAATTCCCTACCAACCCTGGCCCTGGTTTAGATGGTTTCTCGTGCTGTCTGTTGGCCAGGGCAGTCACTGGCTGGATCCTCAGCTCTTGGATTAAACCAAAAAACAGCCCCATGGATGCTGCACCCCCTGTGCCCTCAGGCAAGTTGTAGGAGTAATGATCCAAAAGGGTTTAGGAGTTTTATTGCAGCAGGGAGGCAGCAGGGGTCAAATCTGCACCAGAAAACCTATAACTAAGTCTGTAATTCTTTTATGGGCAAAGCTGCAGGGATTTCTGCTTGATTAAGGATTGCATGATTGAGGCCAGTGACATTAACAGGCACAATGTCCCCTCTGCATCTAAAATAGTGATCAAACATGGCAGGAAAAGCCATGAAATAGCAAAATCCCAACACTTTCTTGCTGGTAAGAGTGGCTGCATTCTTCCCATCCTTCCCAGCTCTATAAATGGGGTTTTTTCTGCCATTGAAGGCAATTTTTGGAACTTCCCTGTTGTATTTAATGCATACCTCTTGCCTGTCCAGGCCCTGCACTTGCCCAGCTTTGTTTTGAGGCTACACGATCAATAAATGTCATTGCTGAAGTGCTTTGCCAGTTCAGGTATCAGAAATGAAAACAGAAGCTCCAGCTCTCTTTTACTGGTTGTGACAAATTGATTCTTTTTGGTCTACCTTGCATTTCTCTCACTTCATGTGTCTGAAGAGAGGGGGATTTCTCACAGCACCTGCTGCTGGACCAGCCTGAATTCCAAGATCCTTTCAAGATTTGTTATTAAATTTGTCTTGTGCTGATGTAAGATGGGAAGTGGTGGGATTCTTATAATTTGAAACCATTTGTGTTTTGGCAGTCAAAAATACTAAAACAGAGACTGTCCATGCAGAGTGAACCTGTGCTTGTAATTACAATTTGTCCCTGAGTACTCAGGGCTGCACAATTAGGTAAGGAATTATATGCTTAAAGGACCACTTGGGCACTTTATGGCCAAATAAAGACATAACTATTCATAAGTACAGGTGCATATATGTTTGCTTAAAAAGAAACAACAAACAGTTATTGGATCCCCAGAGGAACATTTGTTCCCTTCCCCAGGAAATAAGAGGACTGACTTGTGCTGAAGGAAGGATTTTTATCCTGCTGCATGAAACCTTACCAGGATTGTTTCCAATTACTGTTTTGAGCAACAGCACAAGTTCAGGAATGGATTAATCTGAAACTTTACTTGTAGCTCCCTAAAATACATCCACAGTTTATTTTACAGCCAGTTTTGCTGAGACACAGAAGTGCAGAGAAATTTGCCACTTGGTTTAGCTTCTTTTCCCCCCAGAAGTCCATTACAAACACTTGCTGTTCTTAAGAGTTTGTGACACATATGAAATGTAGAACTCACATTTCTTCAGAGTCTGTTAAAGAACTGAGTGTGCATTTTTGTCTGCTGGAATCTGTCCCTGAGATTTCCAATTCCTTTTGCTTAATTTCTGTGTTCTGAAAGTTTTTAAACTGTCAGCAAAGATATTTTACCAGATATTTTACCTTATGGCAGGAACTGAACCCTACTTTCATTAAGGGGTGGAAAGGGATGCCAGTTGGATTCTTTTTTCCTCAGATCCCATAGGAGGAGGTATGGGTGAGCAAAAGCTACCACTGCAAAAAAAAAAAGAGCAGGTGAAATATGTACCCACTGAAAAAAAAAATCAGAAGAGCTTTACTCATCTATGCAGAACACATACAGCACCTAATTAAATCAGGTTTCATTGAAATTAAAATAAACAGCCTGAATTAATGAATGCAGCTTGTGAGGAACACTCAGCTCCCATTGTGCAGGCAGACTTTACACGAGGCATTTTTGATAAGACATTCTGGGGGGCAGAAGCTGTCACTGCGTGTTTGTACCCTGGGGAAGGGCAGAGGACAGGACAGAGATCTCTGCTCTGGCACCTGGATATGTCCCAGCTCCTCTGCTCCCTGCTGGGTGACCTTTGGCAAGTCACATCTCATTTCTGACAGCCTCTGAAAGCAGTTTGTAGTCTCCTCAGGAGTAGCAATATTTAGGAACAAAGCATCATTGTCCCAGTAATGTGTGATTTGCGTGCTGCTTTATTCCACAGGATGGGGCTTAAACAAAATTTATGGGAAATGCTGGCTTGTGCTGGATCTCTGCACAGGAGTGAATCTTACCCAAGATCAATAGAGTCATTCCCCAGCCCTGTGGGTTTTATGAGTGCCACAGCATAAAGGAATCAGCTCCTTCCCCAACACAAGCACTATGCCTCTGCCATAACTGCTAAGCTTAGGAATTGGATAAATGCTAAATTCTGGCTTTCCAGTGTTTTCCATTTCTTTGTGACCATTAATGAAATTACAACCCTGCTAATAACAATGTGACATCCTGGCCATGGGAAAGGTATGTGGGAATTGTCAGCAAATGCAAGTCTGAGTGAAAAAGGCGCAAGTCCTCACCTGTTGTTATCCTGCTGACTTCATCAAGGTTATACAGTGTTTTCAGGAATGCATGGGAAGTGGTATTTTCAAGTTAATATTTTGATTTTCCATAAGATTTGGCCACCTCTGATGGGCTGGAGGAGTCCAGCACCTCTTCGGCAGAGACTGGTGGAAACAGCAACTACAACAGTGAGTGGTCTCCAGCAAATCCAATGGCTCCTGTAGGGTGGTGGGATCTGAGGGAGCTGCTGCCAGCCTGGCCCTGGGCATGGTTTCTCTCTTGAATGGCACATAATGCTCTGGACCCCAAACCTGAGGGATGCTGAGGCAGAACCTGAAGGGAATTCAGTAGTTTCCTGCAGTGTTTCAGTTAACTGGGTCAGATTTTTAAATTCATCCCAAACCTGTGCTTTAGGCAGCTGGATGGATGCAATTTATAGTTCCATGTCCTTAAATGCTGCACGTTGTACCACAGACCTGCCTGGTGCCCACCTGGGCTGTTTGACACCTCCAGAACACCCTCTGGGGACATGAGACTCCTTCTGCTTCTCCCTTAATATGGTATTCTGAGGTTAAAGAGATGTTAAACTTCTTCTGATCACTAAAGACCTCATGGAGTTTTACATTAAACCAGCTCTAGGCCAGTATGTCCTGGCCACATTTCAACTTGGGTAAATCACAGGGCACAGGATTGGATGTTCTGGTTCATTTCATGCTTCATCCCCCTCATTCTGTTGTGTATCAGTAACACTCTGAGGACCAAATCTTCTGGCATCAGCTGCCTGTGGTAGAACTGCATCCCCTTCTACCCAGAACCACTTTGATCTCATTTCCTTATGCAAAACATCTACTGAGAGCACTCAGAGCAGGCAGGGAAAAGAGAACCTCAACTGTGTCGGTATTTGCTCCTTTAATATATTTTGGGATGTGCGTGGGTTTATTTACAAAGCATGTGTAGTTAAATGTCATTGAAAAATATAATTAAAAATCAATTAAGAGACCATTTTAAAAACAAGAGGTTGTAAAAATGGAATTTACAATAATAACCAGACTAAGCATTTGGCATTTACATGTCTGCACCAAATAGCAATTCCCTTGTTAGTTGTGCTTGAGTGACAAGGTACTCGCTTATCTCCTGGATATAAATTCCAATATTCTTGTTATTGCTGGGACAAATAAATACCTGCATAAAGACTTCTTGCACTGCCAAGTAACACCAACTGATTAAATTCAGACAATTGTTTTTTTGTTCTTGTCTGGGCCCAGTGCCAAAATGATCCCATTGTATGAAGGGCCAGATTTTGCACTCAGTTTATGCTCAGTTAATGCAAGGTAAATACTGAGCTACCAATACAAATCTAAGCACAGAGAGACATTCTGAAATGTTTTCATTTCCTACATAAAACCTGAACATACTGAACACATAGAAGCAAAAATGGAAGCATATTTGGTCTATAGCACCACGTGGTGGTGAGGCAATTGCTGTGACTAGAACTCTCCAAGGGGGAGGACATGAGTTGTGCTTGGCGTCTGTGAGGTACAGAAGTCCCTGTGACACATTTTCAGATAAAAACTTCCGGATAAATAACTGGCAATGTCTCCATAACTCCACTGGAATGCCTATATGTTCATGTAGAACTCATTCATACCTGCACACTCTGGGTCTGGCTTTAAATGGTAAGAGCTCAAGGATCTTGCTGTGGGATCAAATATCCCAGATGTGAACAGCTGGGGGTGTTCCTGAGATTCTTGTAAAAGAGGTGGAGATTAAACATCTAAAAAGCATTTTAAACACCATGAGCCCATAGAGAGCACTGGAATCAGTGCTCATGTCCATCTGGGATGGTTCCATGCTGAAGGGGATGGGGCAGGATTACCCCTGGGACGTTCTCTGCCTGTGCCTGTGTGCACATCCCTTCTCTTCCTGGCAGCACTGAGATGAGCGGTTGGCTCTTGCCGAGCTCTGGAGTCTCCTGGAGAGCAGGGAGGGGTGCTGAAGAGCAAAGTGCCTCCTTGTGGGGCAGGGGCAAGGCTGCTGGTGGGTGCTGCATGGGGCCATTTCTCTCAGGTGATGGGTTAGAGATCTGTGATATCCCACACCCTCCTGTTGGATTCTGTGCTGATTGGGGTCTCTCCTGTGCCTGGCTTTGGCTTCTACGATTCAGCTCTCATTCCTCATTACAGACCAAAATGAATCAAAACCCTCTTGAAAATCTGACATTGCAGCCCTTTACAATTTGGATGACATGGAGAGTCTGTTTCTCCTATTTATGACTAATCAGAGGTTTCATATGTGCCACCCCATGCTCTCATCAGTTCAAGATGCAGAAATCAGCCCCTTTCTTTTACCATTGCATCCTTCTTTGTCTCTGAAGATCTCCATTAAAATCTTACTGTAATACTCAATCTGCATTTTTCCCAGTTTTCAGATCCATGGATACACTGCAATAACACACACTTGTTTTATGAGAAGGGCTTACTGCAAGTATTTTATTCTATTTTAAGGATTTCTTCCCTCATTTTTTGGTCCCACAGTTCAGACCATTCTCAGGAGTCGTTGCCTGTGCCATCCCTGCACCCCTCCCAAGCAGGCAGCACCCTGGTGCATCCCTCTCCAGACATTTTCCCTCTGATCCAGGCAATTTGTGCTCAGACTTGGATGGAATATGGGTTTTTTGTGTTCGCATATGAACATCTGCTTCAAATTCCCAAGCCAAGAAAGACAAGAAGCAAATTAAACTATTTGTTCTTCTTTCTGTCTCTTTAATATCAAAGTCATTCCTTACATGCTCCTTAAGCTTCCACTTTTGATCAGGAGATATTAAAAATGGATCTAAACAACTCACATCTTAATCATATTCCTTTGTGAGCAGGGTAAGAGTGAGGGGAGCAGGGGAGAGAAGCCAAAGCTGCTTTGCTGCTCGTGCTCAGTAACCAACACTGAATTCCCTGCCCTGTCCTGGGAGCAGGGGGGAGTCCCCGTCCCTCCTGAGCTGCCCTGTGCAGAGCACGGGGCCTCTGGAACATCCTGCAGCTTCAAATCCATCTCTGCCTGCGCTGGAGCAGCCTGGGAACAATTCCCTGCTGCTCTCTGATGTGTGCTGGAGACCTGGAGAAGGGAGTTTGGAGGATGACTCAGACATTCCTTCTTCCCCCTGGGCTTTCTTGCAGTGCCAGCCCAGCAGCCAAGCCGCTCTTCTGGGTGCCTTGGTTGCAAGTTCTCAAAAATCTCTTTAAGAAAATTCTATGAAATGTCTTTTAAGAAAAACCAAAGAGAAACTTGAATGTTTTCACAATCCTGTGGAGATTTTGGAAAAGATGTCATTCACTTCAGGAGGAAAACCATTAAGTTATGGTGCTATTTGGATTCAATCAATGAAAAATCAAAAGAATAAAATAAGATTTAGCATTTCACAAGAAATTGTTCATTCTACACAAACCTGATTTCATTCTGTGATGAAATCACAGATTTAGTTGCAAGTTCTATTAGAGTAGCTGTGCAAATAAAATAAATTTTTTTGACGTTTGATTCAATACTGAAGGATATTCTGATTAAAAAATCAGCACTATACAATTATCAACAACATGTATTAATAATTGAATAAAACCTAAATGACAGATCTCAAAAAGCAGCTGTCAATGTGGAATAAACATCAAACGTATTTCTGGTGGGTTTCTGCTATTTCACTTACTCCTGTAAATATTTACATTACTGATATAGGAGTAAATATGGAATCACTGCAGCAAAAAATTGTGAACGACAGAAGAACTAGCAGAGTGGTGAGTGCTGATGGGCACAGTGTTCACACAGAGCCATCTAAACCAGCTGACAAATTATTTTAGCATTTCTAGAGGAAGGCTGAAATTTATCTCCATATTATTGACATCCCTGCCCACGGCAGGGGGTTGGAACGAGACTGTTTAAGGTCCCTGTGAACCCAAACCATTCTGTCCTTTCCAGCCCAAGCCTTTCTGTAATTTCTGGGATTCTCTTATTCCCTGCAAGGAGTTGTGCTTGTTTTTGTAGGCAGTGAAGGCTCTGGGATCCGAGAGATCTGCATGTCAGTCAGGAGATGCCAGCGTTTGCCAAGCAGAGGAGCCAAGGAACGGGAGCTTTGTCCTTGGGCCAGGTGATTTTCTGCCCCGAGGTGAAGTGCAGTTCCACACCGTGTAAGCAGCGCTCCCACGCTCCGGGCTGTGCCAGCCTCCCGCTGCGGTGACAGCGGAGGAGGCTCGGGGCAGTCCCTGCGGCCCCTGCCCCGCTGCCCGGGTTCTCTGTCCCGCTGGAGCTGAACTAACGAGGCCGGGGCGGCAGAGGAGTGATGATGAGAGCCGCGCTCCCCACAGCTGCTGCCTCCCCGCTGCCAGCAGCTCTGCGCTGCGGCTGAGCTGATCCGCGGCAGAGACACCAGGAGAGACAAATGCGATTCCTTTCCTGCTGATGAGGTAGCTCAGAGGTGAGAGGGCAGCATGAGAGGAGCCTCAAATGCTTGAAGACCCCAGAAGTGCAGAAGGGAACCCTGGATTATTTCCAGAAATGAAAAGCGATGGCACCTCATTTCCATGTATCTGAATTCAGTTCTATGTTTCAGTTTTAACAGAGAGTCATCTTAGGTCAGTGGGAAGATTTTGATTTATTTAATGAAGTTTATACTGGGCTTTGCAGCCCTGCTTGCCACAAACCCTTCCCTTTCCCTGTGGCTTAAGGACACTGAGGAATGGAGACCTTCATTCTTCAGGGAGACATGTAACTATGAGGATTTTTTATACTTCTCCTTGTGCCAGCTCAAACTTTATGGATAAGTTAAGAGCTGCTCTTCCTTGTGCTCTCAGTTGGCCATCTGTCACTGACACTAAAAACCCTTGGAACAGGAATATTACAAAGCTTTGGGAGAGATCTCACCATGCCCTTAAAGGAGTGTGAGGTTTAGTGGGCAGCTGTAGAAACGGCTTTGCTTTATGGACTTCACACGCTATAAAAAGGCAACTCACTACCCACAGTCTTAATTAGAGTGCTCTGGACTCTTAAGGGGGATCTGGGAGCTTTGTCCAAGCCAGACAGAAATCAGCCAGTGTGACTCTTATCTAGGAGGCAATTTTGGGAATAAAGTCGCTCAATTTGGACATTGTGTTCCAAAAACATCTACTTGCAGTAAAGTATCAAAACAAGAGATTTCGAGTCTCACACACAGCTCATACCTTTTCAGAATAGTGCAGATCTGGGAGTCTTTGAGCTCCCACAGGAGTTAAATAATGATATTTATAATCATTTGTAAAGCCATTCCCTTGGAGGAGTGACAGGAATGAGCCTCACATCTCTTACAGCACAAACTTCCTAAGTGAGGAATGAAGGAAGTTCACATCTTCTCATGATTTATTCCCTGATTTCTGGTTCCAGAGTCACATTGCTGTAGTTTGCAAGCCAGGGGATCGTGACAGTAGCTCAGGCCTCCTTTTTCTGAGGACTCTGTGGGCACCTAATGAATTCACTGTGAATCTCCCACTGTCTGTTGAAGGTTTGACTCTAAATGGCAAGATCAGTCTTTGTCTCTCCTTCTTCTGAGGGAGCTTAAAGCCAAGTTCCCTGAACAGTGAGGACTAAAATAGCTGAACACAGCAAAGAAACCTTTCTCAGTGAGCTGTCTGACATCCATCCCCTCTTCTCAGGTACTCTGCAGGTCAATAATACCTCCTTGAACCCAGAAACCAGCCTGCCAGACAGCTTCATCCTTACACCCCCTCCATCCCACATTGCCTTTTGGCTTTGAATTGCTGTGGTTCCAGTCAGTCTCTCCTTCCTCTAATAGGCAGACGTGGAGTTGTCATCTAGAAAAACAGGAGTTACAGGGAAAACCTGCATCTTTGAGCCACACAAACCCATCCAAATGTTCCCAAGCTCATCCACTTCCAGCGTTAATGAGCTGCTGTGTGACACCTCATGGGTACAACATCCTATAACATGGGGAGAAGAACCTCCTTCAGCCCAGGAAAGGCCCCTGGGAGCAGGCAGGCAGGAGGAGCTGCTCAGCCTGTGGGCCACAGCAAGGCTGCAGAGGCTGCAGTTCCACCTTGCCTCGTAATATTGTAAGATTTATTTTCAGATCTTATCAGCAATTCACTGTGGGCTGTTCTCTGCTGAGCAAAATGCATCCATCAATCTCCTGGCATGGCCACATTCCAGCCTACACCGAGGTGACAGTTCAGTTGTGCTAATGATCAGCCTCACATCCACATCCGCATTCCCCCTTGGTCTGATTCTTCTTCTCTTATGATAATTTAATTGATTGAGCACACTGGCTTCTAGTCAAGAAGCTCTTCTCAGCTTAACTCTCAGTTTAAAAAAATCACTGCTCAACATCTCTATAATTAGAGTTAGTTGCTAAACCCTGTATCCAGGTGATTACTGGTATATGAGAGGGACATATCTTGAACTGATCAAATCAGGGATTTAAGCAAAATGCCCTTGATCCATGTTTCATTTGTTCATGTCTTCGACTTTGGGTATTTTTCTCCTCTTTTGGTGTTAAATATAGCTGGGTTAGGAAGGTTCATGTAGAATCAGGACAGTTAGGGGTAATTTTTTATTCATATCCCTGTTATTGTTTGGGGAAGCTCAGTAGGGTTCATTAATATTGCATTTCCAATGAAAAGGCACTCAAAAGCCAAACAGTTCAATTATATTCTGGAGCTGCAATGCGATACAGAAATGAGCAGTGCAGTGATGCTGTCGTGGCTTAAACCAACTGCTCCTGTCCAGAGTCAACAGCACCACTCCCCCCTTCATTCCACAGGGCAGCTGTTCCTCAGTGCAGACCAAGCCAAATGCCATGATCTGAGGGCTTCATTTGGAGTTTTGTACTTGAGTCAGGTTCACTGAGAGGCTCAGGAAACAAAAGAAATCTTTGGAGTGACAGAGTTTAACTGATCCTATGTGCTGACCCTGCTTCCATCAAGGTGTTTATTTGCAGGAAAGCTCCCACTGCAGGGATGGAACTGCAGCTGCTGGAGTGGGAGAGGATGTGCCAAGCTCCCTGTTCTGCTTTGCATTTGCTTGGTCCAGTAGAAGCATCCAGAATGTGATAATCTGCATCCAGAACTACACAGAATTATGAAAGATCTCTTCAGCCTGGAAGGGAGAAGGTTTTGGAAGAACCCACTGAAGCCTTAAAGAGAGTTATAAAACAGAGGGAAAGTAACTTTTTTACACTGATAAATGGTGATAGGACAAGGGAGACTAAAAGGTTTTAAACTAAAAATGAGAGAGATCTAGATTGGCAGTTAGGAAGGAACTTTTCCCTGGCAGGGTGGGCAGGCCCTGGCACAGGTGCCCAGAGAAGCTGGGGCTGCCCCGTCCCTGAAGTGTCCCAGGCCAGGCTGGACAGGGCTTGGAGCACCCTGGGACAGTGGAAGGTGACCCTGCCCGTGGCAGGGGGTGGAATGGGATGATCTTCAAGCTCCCTTCCAACCCAAAGCATTTGTGATTCTGTGATTATCCCCTACTTCTCTGAAAGAGAGAGTGAGAACTTGTCACTGATTCCAGTGAAAGTGAGATCATGCTTTATATGCAGAGGCCTCTGATTTTCCTGATGCAATGGGATCTGGATGCTCAAAATGATGATATATAAAAATTTAATGTTTTGGAAGTTTTATTATTTTTCTTTATAGGAAACACCAAAGTAAAATTTGATTTTGCTGGATTTATGGCTTGATCACTCACCCTATTAAGAGTAATGATTGCACTCTCTGACCTTGAAGGGCACCAGCTATGAAATTTGAGATGATGGCCCAAACATTTTTGCAATACAACTCTTGGCTAGTGCATGACAGGCTATTGACTGAAATACTGTCAATGCACAAATGAGATTATAACCAGAGAAGGTCTTGATTGCTTTGGTCTGTTATTCAATACCCTCTTCTCTTATAAGCAGCTTCTTAGCATTTTTTTCAGGCTAATGTAGACCTTCCCTCCCTGACAAATGACACCAGCTGATTGTATAGACAGGCTCTTTGCTGCAGCTGTTTTATCTGCAGAAGACTCATCCCTAGCAGGACCCTTGCTCTTGGTGTCTGCACTGCCCGAGTCCTGTGCTCTGCCAGAGCCTCTCTGAGCCTGCTGGCTGTTCAGTGTCCCAGGAACTCTGATCTGGCAGTGATGGAGAGAGCAGGGCAGCCTCAGGTCCTGCTGGGGCAGCGTTCCATGGCTGCACAGGGAAAGGATGGCTGGAGCACTCGGCTTTCATTTCATTTAAATGAGCAGAATTGCTTTACTTCCCCCCTAGGTATAACAATTATTAAGAATTTATATTGCTATTCATGCTGTATAATAATGAACAAAAACTGGGTTTGCACTCTTAACCTTTGCTGTTAGGTAGAAATGGAGAAGCAGCAACAGTGACTCTTGTGAGAGCAGATATATCTGCACCATCACACCCACTGCCTCCTTTTACACTTTGGGAGACAGAGTTTGTGCTGTATCATCTTTGGATGTCCTCACTGTGAAAAAGAACCAGTTAATGCCTTTTTTACTTTCTTCCATATGTTTCCAAAATAAATCTATTCATCACTTAAACAAACCCACCTAGCATTTCTCATGGATTCTGATTTTTCAGTTAAATATTGCTTGTATTTAAATATAAATATTGTTCAAAATGTAGCATTAATATTTTGCCTACTGACAAGCAGTTCTGTATCTTATTAAAATTTAAACAGCCATTATGTACATGAAAGTTTTTTTGTTGTAGTTTGCAAGGTGCTATAACAATAATTACCCGAGTGCATCAATCATTTTTCATTGCCCCATTTGTATCATGGGGATAAGTAGCTCCAATTAAAATCCCATTTTACATAAATAGATATGGTTTGAATCAAACCCCAGTCTGTTTCCACTTCTGAAATGCTGGCCATGGATATCTTTTTCATTATTCAAAATGTATGATGTGTACTGCTTATCTTTTTGTGCTTAAAAAGGCGTAAGTCTGCAGGCAGACATGCCTTGGTGCAGGTTTGGCAGGGAACAAATAATTGTTACTGTAATTATCTATCAATTTAACTGTTCCAAATATTTTAGCCAAAAAGCTAACTAGTATAATCACATGTTTATTCCTGACACATTATAGTTTGAGTAAGCAGAACTGAAAATGTTTAATATGAATTAACAGCTTCAGGAAAAATTATAATTTTTCTATTACTAGTGATTTCCCCTCCACCACGGCAGCTTTTTCTGCTAAATGTGCTCATATTGTCAGTTATTGTGGAAAACCAAATGAGGGGAAACTTGGGGAATTATCTTCTGCTCCATTGTGATTAATTCTGCAAGGAAACCAATCAGACTTTGCCATTCACACCTCTGCCAGAGGCTGGTTCCATTCCCAGGCTGCAGCTCAGGTAAAGGAATGTTGTGCCCTCTATTCCCTCTGGGAATGGTGGGATGTCTCTGCCTTCCCAGGCTGAGGCAGTACCATCCACCCTGGTTTTTCTTCTCCCCTCTGTACTGCTTTGGCCCAGCTTTCAGAGCTCATCATTTTTCCTTCCAAACCTGGGAACATCTTGGTTCCAGAGGGTCAGTTCAAACCCACCTGTTCCTGCAAAGCTTTTATACACTTTCAAAGTTGGAATGTTCAAATTGCAAATGGATCAGATTTCTCTGTGCTGCTCCAAGGGGCTTTTAATATAATTTCTGCAGAATCTGGAACTCGATGAGCAGAAAATTGCAGAAATCTCAGTGACTCCAGCAAAAGGGCTAAACAGCAGTTTAGGTCACACTGTGCCTTCTCTGTAAATTCCCTTTCTTTTCTCAGGCCAGTGCTCTGGGTCTGGAGAAGCTGGGGACAGCAGTGACATTTGAGAGAGCCCAGGCTGTACCAGCTGTTGGTGGCCTGGACACTCTACAGCCTCTGGGAGCACCATCAGAGGGGAGCTATGGAGTAAAAATAGGGAAAAAAATGAAACAGGACTGGAAATTCAAACTGAGAAAAGGTTTGGATTAGATCTTAGGAGGAAATTGTTCCCTGGGAGGGAGGTAAGGCCCTGGCACAGGCTGCCCAGAGAGGCTGGGGCTGCCCCTGGATCCCTGCAAGTGTCCCAGGCCAGGATGGACAGGACTTGGAGCACCCTGGCATAGGGAAGGTGTCTCATGGCAGGTGTGGGACTGAGTGAACTTTAAGGTCCCTTCCAACCCAAGCCATTCTTCAATTCTGTGATTCTACAAAAATGCGAGACTCAGGCTCAAAAATATCCTAAAATCTTTATCCTGGATATTTAAGCATGTGCTTCAGAGACATTTTGGGGCTATCCAAAATGAGGACAAATTAGGAACTTACACCAAATGATTTAGCTCAGTTTTACAAGGACTTTTCTAACTGCTGCCTTTTTGCCTCAAAGCAGTGTCTCCCACCTTCACGTTCCTGCTGCTCCTGCTGTGACTAAACCCCTTATTTGTGCCCTACTGTAATCACCAGATTCCTTCTCTGGAGTGCTGAAGCAGTAGATAATGCCTGTGTTTTTATTTGTCAGGTCAGGAGCACCAATTCATAGCTCAGGGATCATCAGCACCGTGAACTGACACCAGAGTCTGTCCAGCTGCTGTTTTCTTACAGTCACACAACAGAAAATCAATGGTGTCAGGAGCACTGGGATAATTCTACTGTTACAATCAATACATGCTGATTAAACCAGTTGTGTCTGTTGGGTAAATTTGCTGCATCATAATTAGAATTATTAATTAAAAATAGGAAATCAATTGACACAAATTAAGCAAAAAAAGAAATTTGCTTTATTTCTTTGACACTCTCTCCAGAGGCCTCAATAACTGTGACAACAGGGACGTGACCGAGTGGCATTTGTCAGTTTTTTAATGCTGTCCTGAGTTTTAAAAATTGACTTATAAACCCTGCTAATGCAGCTCCCAGGAAATCAGACAGGAGATGTCTTGTGTGCAAGAAGCAGCTATTTATTTTTTTACAGTCAGTCATTATTCCCTGCCTATCCAGGAGCAAAAAGCAGGAGTCATGTGCGTGGCACTGGGGAGGGGAAGCAGCTGGGGAACAAAAGCCTTGGGGAGCAAGATGAACTCATCCCCTTCCCACGTTGTTTTCTGTTTTCAGATAACAAGGATAAACAAATTGATCATTTCTGTGCTGGTTCTAATGGGCTTCTCATTGCTGACTACTTCCTATAATGTGCTGGTGACCTTCATTATTTTCAGGGACACATTATGTGGGACACTAAGGCAGGGACAGAAGAATTCATGTGCTCTTTCATTCAGCTCTTTATTTTCCTCTCTGGTTTTGGGGAGGATTTTATGTAGTTGGGTTTTTTCCTTCTTTTAGCATATCTCAGTATTCTTTTCCTACATACTCTTTCTCCTTGTTTCCTCCTACTCTTAGTGATTTCCCTTTTTCTGTCTAATACTTTCCATGCCTTGCTTTCTTCCCCCAGTTCTGCTTGCACACATGAAAGCAGGAAAGTACAGGATTCCTTTGGGTCTTCATACTCCTGTGTTTTGCTCACCTACAGCCAAATATTTTCTCTGAGCTTTCACACCTATGAAAGATGTGAGGGCAGAAAGGACAACTGGTTTGGGTAAATGTGTGACTGGTCCCTGCTGGTGCTGGTTAATATAATGTTTTAGTAATCATTGGTGCTAAACTGGGACTGTGTTGTTCAGCCTGGAGAAGAGAGAGGGCCCCAGGAGACCTCAGAGCCCCTTCCAGGGCCTGGAGAGGGTCTGGGGACGAGGCATGGAGGAACAGGACACAGGGAATGGCTCCCACTGCCAGAGGGCAGGGATGGATGGGATCTTGGGAAGGAATTGTTCCCTGGGAGGGTGGGCAGGCCCTGGCACAGGGTGCCCAGAGAAGCTGTGGATTCCTGGGAATGTCCAAGGCCAGGTTGGATGGGACTTGGAGCACCCTGAGATAGTGGAGGTGTCCCTGCTCATGGCCTGGGGATGGGTGATCTTCAGTCTCCCATCCAGCACAAAGCATTGCAGGAGTTTATGATCTCATTCATACAGCTTTTCTAGTCCTAAACCTGTTTTTTAAGGTGTTTTACAATAACAGTATTTCATTGGCGTGTATTTCCAAGACCAGTCAAAAGTAAGAGCAAATAAAAACGTCTTTAGTTTAAAAGCCAGGACAGATTGAGTGGTTTGCACAAGAATCAGGAAAAGCAGAGTTGTTAAAAGTCCCAATTCCAAAGACTTATGGCCATGTCTGAGGCAGGCTCAGCAAGCTGCCAGTTTGGACCTCCCTGGCAATGGAGAACATATGGAAGCAGGAGGATCCATCCACTATATCTGAGCACAACTGTTGAGTACCTTAAAATTAAGCTGTAAAACCTGGGCATCAATAAAAATCTTTACAGCACTTGTGTAAATAGTGTAAAATAAGGTGGATGTACTGGAGCAGTCAGAACCTGAGAGAGGAATTCTGGCAGCTACGCTCGGGGTGAGTTGTGCTCTCAATGGGAAGTCATAAAGAGCTCCCACGAGGAAAATGGTCCCATAATTGAGACTTGAGAAAACAAGGACTTGGATGGACAGCTTCAAATCTTTTTTACTCAGATTCCACCTGGCAGTATTTTGTGGGCAGCAGCTCGACGCTCTGTTGCCAGGACAAAGCTGAGGATAAATCAGGTTATAAGGCTGCACTGGGAAAACCAGTGGTGTCTTTTGCTTTCCTTTCAGTGGGCTGTGGATCAGGGTAATTAGAGTTTCAGCTTTATAAATCTTTGTCACAGCATTTGTCACATGTCACGGCTGTGGCCCTGCTCCACCACGGGTCCTGTTGCCATAAGTGAGATGTAAACAGCCATCAGTGGTTCCTCTGAAACTGCAGGGCAGGCAGGAGCAAGTGCAAGGTTATCTCTCAAGGTGTAGCCATGATGAGGCACAATTGCTGTTTTTCCAGAAGCTTTGAAAATGGAATTAGTTAGCTTATGCATGAAAGTGCTTGTTGTTTCTTGGCAGTCAAGTGCTGTTTTGATTTTTAATGAAATTCACAGTATTTGCATTATGAGGTTATAATTATTTTAAAGTCCATGGGTCTAAGAATAAGCCTGAAGTCTTTTGGCTGATCCAAGGAAAAGTAACACTAGAAATCTGTGTTCACCTCTGACACGCTTAAAAACTTGAAAAAAATCTGTTATCACCTGTGAATTGTTGATTGTTAAAAATGTACAGAAACTGATACCAAAGTTGGAAAACTTGAATCCTTTCCCAGACTGCTGCTAGAAAGTTGGCTTTAGCTCTTTCCACAGCTCCTCTTGCATTCCTAGGAAGGAGCAGGGACCAGGACATTGCTTTCAGCACTGACCATTGGTGGCCAGAGCCAGCACAGCTGGGAATTCAGAGATTTTTTATGCACTCCCTCAAGTGTTGCTGTGCTGCCTCGAGCTCCATTCAGCTGCTACCAAGGAGTTGTTCTGTGATCCACCGACCTGCTGGGTTCAGGAATCACAGAGTTGTGAGATAGGCTCTGGAAGGAGCTGATTGAATTGCCATGTTTACTGCAGTTTCTCAACAACTTCCTTGCTTTGCTAGCAAATTTAAAAGGTTAAAAATGCAGATTTTTAAAATTATGTGCACCTGTGTTCTCAAGTCTCAGTGGGAAGTCACCTTCTTCAGCTTTTAAGTGCACAGACCCAATAATTTCCACCACCTTGATCCTGATCCCCCAGTTTAATTTTGTGTGCCTTTCAAGAGTTGAGGATAATTCTTGCTTGTAATGTTGCTTTCAATCTTCTTTCTCTCAGATCTGCCTAGGAATGAGTGAAATGAGTCAACAGTAGAGGTTTTTTTAAGCCTTCTTCAAGTTTTACACCAGCTCCCTGACAGAAAATGTTAGAATTCTTTTAGTTTGACAGAAATTAAGGCTGTGCCAAAAAGAGGAGTCTGCATAGATGGGAGTTGCAGAACAATTTCCCCTTTTTCTGGCTGTGAGGTCTCTATAAGGGCAAGTCCTTCTGGTGCAATATGAAGTTAATTCATTTACTTGTAACAATTTTAATTAACAAATACTTGAAGAAACTCCAGCAGTCTCTGTCTGTGGAGTTTTACTGCCTTTTGGATCCCTTGCCTTGCAAAAATTCCAATTGTGCAACCCTGGCAATCAGCAGGGAAACAAAACCCACCAGGTCCCAGCACAATCAATGGAAAATTTTGCAGCAAATATTGTATAACTCGGGTTTGGTTTGTTAGAGAGCAAGTGAGGGAGAAGATCAGCACAGGTCTGTGAGAAGTACTGTCAGGGTTAATGGGGATGGGAGCAAATGGAGAGAAACAAACCTGGAGAATCCCAGATTTCCTTAGAGAGAGAGGTGGAGCTGAGACCTGGAAAACCAGGAGGGAGAATCCCAGAAGTGTCACTCAGTGTCCCAGCCCTGGCTGAGCAGGAGGGAGGGGCTGGGTCCCTTGCCCAGGATGTTCAAGTCCTGCCCCAGCCATGTCCCACTGCAGTTTGCATCCCAGGGATGCTCTTTGTATCAACTTCCCACTTTTTAAACACTGCTATTGATGAGAAACAGAAGAAATACTTAATTAATTGATCTCTGTATACATTAAAGAGTCATTTTTTATCTGTTTAATTCAGCACAGGACTATAAATGTAGTGAAAAAATATACTACAAGGTACTTAGAGCATAAATTGACACTTTAGATCTTGGAGCTGTCCTATCTCAGTGCTATCACTTCCTTTCTGGGGAGTTTTGTAGTTTAATGTAATTTGACTGTCTCAGTTTCCCTTCTATGAAATGGTGATTAAATTCATTTCCCAGGTCATAGACAGACCCTGAGAATTAATCAGTGTTTGCATGGGACTCTGGTGATGGAGGCAATTCTGTTAAATGTGCAAAACCACATTTGCATACCTACAGACCCTACATCTTCTGATCTTATTGCACAGTTTAGAACCCAAATAGTTGCATATTGTCACTTTTTTATTACACCAGCATACTTTGAATTTTCTTTAGTAATGTACTCTGAATAATTAATCACTCAACGAATAATTATCCATTCCAAATAAAACAACTTGATTACTAAGCCTGATGAGGAAAATCCAGTCAGGAAAGAACCCTTTCAAAAACAACAACATTCTGCAGATATCCTTAATATTTAAAGAGTGAGCTATATTTAGTAATTCTTCTGAAGCAGGGGGAGAGGAACGGATGCTAATTTCCTGTGTCATCAGATTTGTGCATATGTGTCAGCAGCATTCCTAAATCACCACCCAGCACACAGTCACCATCCCACAGGCAGCAGGAACATCAGCATTTCCCTGGGTGCTTCCTCTTGTGGGCTCGTGCCTCCTTGTGCTCATTGATTATTTGATATTTGGGGGGTTTGGTGTTTGCTCTGCTCTGAGGCTCTGCAGGGAGCAGGGCACCTTTCTTAGCCAAGGAAGCAGCAAAGTTGTGGAATCAGTGTCATTTTCCAGATGGCACTCACTTAACCCACAGAGGCCAGCCCTTATCAGAGATGATTAGAGATGATGGAAAGAAATTCCCTGTCTGCAAAGGGCACTGGGGTGAGCCCGAGGTGCTGCTGATGGCACTGTGCAGCATGGCCAGGGACAATTTAGGTGATGGTCTCATCAGACAGCCTCTTTTTCCCTGTGATTTTTTTAAGGTATTTCTCTGCTGCCACTAGGAGAATGCAGAGATCTGAACCTTTAAGGGAGTCTGGCATTTAAAACCTTTAATGCACAGGTGCTGTGCTCTCTTCCAGCAAAATCCCATTCACTTCCCTGCTGCCACCCAGACAGGAAGTCATGTGTGTCTGTTTCGTTTTTTCCTTGTCAGTGGCAATTGTCACTAAAAAACCAGAGAATTAAATTAATCCAGGGGTGAAGCTGTTCCACAGTTCCTTGGGCTGCAGAATGGGCACCCTGAGCCTGGGAAGTGGAGCTGCTGTGTGGATTGTCCAGGTTTCTGTGAGGCTGACCCATGGATAATGCTGCAGGCACAAGCAGGTTGTTTGTAAACAATGAGGAAAATACATGTGGAGTGATGATTTGGTGTTTCTGCCTGCCTGACACTTGATGGCTTAATGCAGGAATCCACAATGGGGAAACTGTTCCGAAGCACCGGCTTCCATATGGCTGGGATTTTGTCAAAACATTTCAGCTCACTACACCCCTAACTGATTGTGAGCATGAACAGTTTTGATCAGCCTGTTTTTCAGAATGTAAAACAGTTTAAGAATTGTCTGTTTTTAACATCATAACAAAAAAGTTTCACTTCCCAGTTTAGAGCAACTTCTGCTTTAGAAATTGGCATTAATTTACGCTTCTGTGAACAACATTGAAACATGTTGGGAAGTCAAAATAAAATATCAAGGTTTAGACATCCAATCTCAATAATTTAGGAGACAAGACTTTCTCCTCCTGCCTGGCTCTCCAGAAGGAAACCCAAGCCCCACTGGTGGGCAGAGGAAGCTGAAGGGACACAGGCAGAGGTGCCTGAATGTTCTGCCCAGCACTTGGAGCTGGTGCTTTGCTTGCTGAGGCTCCTCTGCTCTCTCAGCATTTGCATCCTAAAGAAGTGGTGCAGGAGAGCTGCAGCACTGGTGCAGTCTAAGGAGCTGCTCTAGGGACACTGGAAATTTTCTGGCATAAACTTCTCCTGATGCTGGGCTCTGTGTCCTCTGCCTTTCCCAACACACCCAGGGACACGCTGGCTTTGGCTCCTGGTATTTTACCTATGCAGTTTTTGTCTGCCTCATGATTATCTCTTTATTAAAAGCACATCCCACATCTCTCTGCCTGAGTGATGTGAAAAGAGAGTGTAATATTCTAATATTTCTGTATTTTTGTGCTTTTTTATCCACCAGTAGTTTCAGACCTGCTATTTTCTGTTGGTAAATATCAGAAAGGTTTGCAGAGACTGTGCTGAATCTCACAATGTGTTTAGATGAGTGAACGTTCCAGTTTTTCCTGGGTCACACAGGGCAAGACTTTTTTATGAAACTGTTTCTTTTTTTGTGCCTGAAAGGGACATTACTATTAATGGTTTATAAGAGAAAGGCAGCAGTGTATTTAAGATATCTTGAAGACATTAGGTAACATTAAAGAGCCATGTGAAGGTTCAAGTATGCCCAGAAGAAAAGAGAACAGCAAGTAGCTGGTGTAGATACCTGCACACAGCTTTTTGCAAGCCTTTGAACTGTTTTAGATATAAAAGACACCCCTTTTTCAAAGGCCACTGGGCTTTCTGCTGCTCTAATTCTCTCTGAATGTCTGTAAGTAACAGAATTCACACTAGAAAAGGTAAGATTTTTCCTAGATTCAGTTGCTGGGGCAGAACATCCTTTAAGCTGATATTGTTCAGTTGAAGAGCAGGGCACAGGTGACCCAGTGAGAGGACAAGGGGGAGGGGTTTTAAACTAAAAGAGGAGAGATTTTGTTTAGATGGTAGGAAGGAATTCTGCCCTGAGAGGGTGGGCAGGCCCTGGCACAGGTGCCCAGAGCAGCTGGGGCTGCCCCTGGATCCCTGCAGTGTCCAAAGCCAGGCTGGGCAGGGCTTGGAACACCCTGGGATAGTGGAGGGTGTCCCTGCCCATGGCAGGGGTGGAACAAGTTCTTTACAAGTTCTTTAAGGTCCCTTCCCACCCAAAGCATTCGAGATTCTATGATTAGTCATTAGGAGGGAATTGTAGCAAAGAGAATAAGTGTTTTTTTTACTCTCCAACTACACTATTGGAAATAAAAGCAAATCCCACAATCCATAGTGTTTACTTTGTGTTTCAATATCAACACAATAAAATAAATTGCTTATTGACCATCTTAAAAATGACTGATGAGTCAGGGCTGCAAGTTGTGTTATGCATGAAGGATGTGCTTATCCATCCCCCTGAAGGAGAAACTTTATGGTACAATTTGCAGCTGCTGAGGTGGATCCAGCATTTCTTCCTTATCCATGTCTTGATTTTCCCCAGTGCTCAGCCAATCCTGCTCAGCAAATCCAGCTCTCAATTCTGCTCCCTCTGCTCAGCAGCTGCAAGAGAAGGGACACATCCCTGCATGGGAAGGACAGGGAGAGGGAACATCCTCTACCCCTTGCTGTAGTGACAAGAAGCTTTTCTCCTTTAAGCACTGCTTTAGCTGCAAATAAAGAGATATTGCCTATCTGGCAAAACATCAGCAGGGTGACCTTCGCCAAGGCTGGGTTTGTGCTCTGTGAAAAACAAGGAGCTGAGCACATCCCCAGAGCTTGGCTGGGCAGGGCTGCTCCTGCTGGATCCCCTGCAGTCACACAGGCTGGAAAGGTGACACCAGGGCTTGGATCAGGTTGCTTTCCACATGCAGGATTCCCAGGTGAAGCATGAAGTTGTCCTGGAGGAGGATGTGGCTGAAGGGCAGCCAGCCTGGGCAGCCTCCTGCAGCTCCCAGTGTCCCTGTGGGTCTGCTCCAAACTGCATCGAGGTCAGCTGGAATTACTGAACCCAGGGGGGGTTTGCTTCTGCTCCCACAACTGCCTTGGTTGTTTATTTAGATTATTTAGAGTAGGAAGGAGCCCATATGGATATTGCACGTGGCTCTTAGGCACCAGGCACCGCTGCTGTGTCAGCAGCTCCAAATCTGCAGGGTCAGAGCCTCTCTGAGCAGCTCTGGTGCCACCACCCCTGAGCCCCTCCAACACTAACTTCTTGAAGGCTGCATCTCCTCCCTAACCCTGTCCTGCAGTGTTTTAGGCATATCCAGTGTATTTCTACCCCTTCTTGCAGGCAAAACTGATTTTACTTCTGTGCAGAGGCATTACCAGAAAATTTCATTACCCAGTCAATGAAAACATCTAAAGTCCATTACAGATGTTGAGAGAGAATGTTTTACCCAGTTGGAAGACTGAATTTGGAAGTAAGTTACTTGCAGATATTATTATTACAAGCCTGTCCTAGACAATAATAATGAAGTATTGATGGAAGTTTTGCCAGAGCAAAGACTGCTGGGTTTCGTACAGAGGAAAGATAGTATCTTCATTTAGTTTTATTAGACTCTTGATACTCTGCCCATGTATTTTTTAATTCACCACAGTAAAATTCTAATTAAAGAACAGACTTTGCCTCCCATTAATATGACACTAAAAAAAAAAAACCACAACATTTTAAAGAATGCAGCATCTTCTCCACAAAAATTATAATGAGAAGACAAGCTGCCAGTGTTGTATAGAATGTTGTCGCTCCCTTATGAAGCGTTTCATGATTTTAAACTCCTTGTAAGATCCAGAGTGTCAGTAGAGTTAAAGGCTCATTAAACAGAGCAGTAATTTCTACAAAAAGAAATAGGAAATATTCTCAGGTTTTTTTAATGTTCTAATTTTCACTTCTTTTGAAGCGTCTGTCAAAATAACTCTTAGTAGAAATTCTGTAAGCGCCACACTTCAATATCTGTCAGGAGTAGAAGTTGTTTCTTCCTTTTTACTGGTTCCAAAATATATTGAGTTCATTACAGGATTTGATGAGGCTGACGTCCAAATACTTGACTTTTCTTTGCCTTGGAGTGATTTTGTTTTCATTTATCCAAAAGACAAACCTCAGGTAACCGTCATAAGCATTCTACAGAATACCAGAGGAATGTTCTTTAAACAAGAATTACTTTGGAAAGCAAATGTTTCCTCAGAGGATACTAAATAAACTGCAGGGCCTCTAAAGTGCTGAGCCTGAGTTAGGTACCACATGTTAGAGAGTCAGTGACTAATGAGATCATCATCCAAGATTAAATCAGGGCCAAAATCAGCCACATGTTCTGTATCTGATTCAGAGAAGGAACTTCAGGGAGAATCAGCAAAATCTTTTTTGAAGGATGAAAATCTGTTCTCCTGTCCTTAAGAAAGGGAAAAAAAAAAAACCCTAAACACAAAATGAGGTTGATTTCTTCCTGTGAGTAATAATTTATTCATTTTGGGAAAAATCAGCTGATGTTTCCTTCCCAACTTTCCATTTCTACCTGATGAAGACTGATCCATAAACTGGGAGGATGAGGGTGATTGCAAGTCCTGCCAGCCTCAGATTAACCTCAGGGGTTTTCCTTTTGGGTGGATACACAAATGCATATTTACATATGCAAAATACATTCTCTGGGCAGTCTTAGAGTGGTAAACACTGAGACTGGCATTTTCTTCATTATAATTGTGTGAGCTGTGACTGAAAGTCTGGCTTTGGAGATAAAAGGAATCCAGGATTGGGAACCTTAAGGCTGCAAAGCTACAAGCTCAGAAGTCAGCAAGTGCCAGGGTACCCTGTGCTCACATAATTAAAGAAAATATCATAATTCATAGGCTCAAGTACTGAATTACTGCTATCCTTCCAACCTTTAATCTGACATTTTATTTTTGTGACGCCAGCTCCATAAGTCAATGTCTTATTTACATGGGATGCTCCCTGTTTGCTTTGGGGAGCCAAATGAAAGCCAATGAAGAATAAGAAAAATCTCTTTAAGAGTGTCATCAGGCCGATGTTCAGGTGGTTCATCACAGGGACAGAGCAAACCCTGACACGTGGGTGATGGACTGAGAGCCCAGGGCTGGCCCCTCCCTGTGGGCCACTTACTGCACAGAGATTAAACAGCCAGTGGCCCGTGCCTGCTCCCAGGAAAAACTGTAAGAGGAGTCCTGCTAAGGCCCTGAAGTCTTTAATTTCAGATTGCTTTTCATACGGTTGGAATCTTCCAGGAAGGCAGGTAATGAGTTATCCAGGGGTGGCACTGAGTAGCTGCAAATTGCAGTTTTTATGGGTTGGTTGAGTACCCGGTGAATTTTCACTGGGGACAGCTGAGCACACCCCTGGGGCTGGGAGAGTGGAAGGTGTCCCAGCTGGTGAAATGATGGAATTGCATTGTCGGTCTCTAAGCATTTGGATGAACATTTTTGAAGGGCACTTTTATAAATGTGGGTTATTTTGAGTGTTATTAACGTGTGTTAGACTTTCCAAGGAGATCAGTCTTTTGAGACAGAGGTTTTTTGGGTTGGAATCAAGCAGATCAGCAAGTGATGTGTCAGTGACCTGGCTCATGCCTTTTGCAGTGTGTTGGTGTCACTTGAGGGGCTCAGCTCTGCTCAGAGCCAACACAGAGTGCTGGGAAGTGTCATTGTAGGGGAATTCCCTCTTCACGGACCTTGTTCCAAACCTATTGCTTGGCTTCTGTTTGCAAAGGTGTTGAACTGTCCCAAAAGGAGTCATGTTTGTGCAGGGAGCAGACCCAGCTCAACACAGGGCTGTAATTCTGCTGAATAAAGTGCAGGGAATAAAAACCTAACTGATTCTTTTAAATTATCCTTCATTATGTTCAGGTATATGTTTTACCTTTTGGTGTTTCTTTGCCTGCTTTGCATTGGCTGGGTCAACCATCTGATTCCATAACTGAATTAGACAAAAAAAACCCCACCCAGAGCTAAATCCACATTTCACCTCAATTTGTATGCATAGAATCATTTTGCAACACTACAGTTACATTAAGAGGAGAACCTAGTTCTAATTTCGAAGTAAATTCTAAAATAATCTCTCTTAAGCCATGTCCTCCTAGATTTAATAAGTTAATTTTATTTCCTGTTTGCATTTTTAAGGGTTAGTATCTCATTTAAACATTACAAACTGAATTTGGAAATACTCCAGAATATCGATTATTGAATATGAGCGTGTTCTGTGCTTTAGCAAATTTGTAGAAAGCTGCTTTAAAGTGTGGATTAACTGAAGTTCCCCATCAGCCCAATATGGTCCCGAGTCCTTGGGCCAAGGAAGTCAGACAGTGGGATTTTCAGCTGTGCCTTGTGCAGGATGTTTGTGAACATCCCACTGGCTTTGCAGACCTGCAATACAGAGCTGGCCCTGGCTATAAAAGAGCCACAGGGAGGCTGATGCTGAGAGCAGAATAAACTCAGACCTTGAGACCACAGGTAGTGGTGCTGCTGTGATGGAAGATTCTGTTTTCATGTTAATGGTGTGTGTGCAGTGATGGAAAAGCTCTGGAACTGCACTTTTGACTCTCTCTCGTTGGGGTAAGTCACTCCATAAATGTCACCCCTTCCTTGGGAGTCCTTTTATTCATCTGTTACCTTTTCAAACTCCTGTGTTTGCTTCATTGTGCCTGACTTGTGCTGCTGCACTGGTGCTGGGTGTCCCTGTTGACCCAGAGCACAGCAATTCCCTCCTCATCCCTACAGGGAAAAGCAGCCCTGGGGGGCACAGCAGCACTTCCCCTGTGTCCTCAATGTGTATTTACCAGGACACAGCTGCCAACAGGATGCCATGCATAGCTGCTGCAGGAACATTTCTTCACTGCAGGAGTGGTTATGCACTGGAACAGGCTCCCCAGGGAAGTGGTGGAGTCACCATCCCTGGAAGGGCTCAGAAACAAGGAGATGAGGCACTTCATGATATGGTTTAGTAGGCATGGGGTTGTTCAGTTGAAAGTTGGACTTGGTGATCTTGGAGGTCTTTTCCTACCTTAAGGATTCTAGGATTTGATGATTCTATTTGCAGAGCCTGCAGGAATTAGCCCTCACTTCAGGAAGGAATTGAGGTTTCAGTGTGGGAGTGGCAATAGGAGGAAAACCCTTGGTGCTGCTCTGAGCAGTCTCCTGTGAGGAGAGAATCCCTCTCCTGTCACAGCACCCTGTGCACACCAATGTAGTTGTGCTTGGGCACCAGCTTCATCCCTCACAGAGCCACATTCATTTTTACTGGTGACAGCTCATCTCCAGCCACATTTCCAAAGGTGAAAAAGTGAGGAAGTTAGCACATTTGCCAGGGAATGTGGCACGTA
The DNA here is from genome assembly GCF_051311805.1 of Agelaius phoeniceus. Classification (NCBI taxonomy): domain Eukaryota; kingdom Metazoa; phylum Chordata; class Aves; order Passeriformes; family Icteridae; genus Agelaius; species Agelaius phoeniceus. The sequence goes on from NC_135277.1 coordinate 2,182,266, forward strand.
CCTGAAATATGGCAGTTCCCTTCAATGTAGCATCTCCCAGGAGAACAGGGGCCGTTTCAGCCTCATCCCTCACGGTATTGACATCCCCACATGCAGCTAAGGGGACCATTTGTACCTCCCTGACATCACCTCTCTCAGGTTGCTTTCCTTATTGATGGTCTGGTTAAAGTCTCTGTATCATTTTGACATTTTTAATGGCATCTGCATTTACAGCAGAGCGCTCGTGTGAGCTTTAATCAGCTCTCTGTTCACATGTTGTTGCTGTTATTATTTATCTCTATTACAGTAACTCACTGAGGCAATCAACAAAAGCAGGATCAGACTGTGCTAGGCTGGGGATGGGGTTTAAAATGGTCTCTCCTTGTTCATGGGAAACCTTGCTGATGATCCCAAAGTGCAGCAGGATTCCATGGCTCTGCATCTGCTCTGCTCTCTGTCCCAGAACCTGGAGTCACTGTCACACACCAGCCAGGATTTGCTACACTCATGTGTAGAGAAAAAATACCTTTTGATTGCTGAAGTCTTTTGTTTCTTCTATTTTATAATTCTCTACCAGGAGCCACTGGATCCCAGTCCTGTAGCCAGTTACACACTCAATTACTCTCACACCTGAGCGAGCCTGCTGAGCTCGGTGGAGTTAATTGTATGAATAAGTACTTGGATTTCAGCTTATCATCCCTGTATCTACCTGTAGATGTACCTTGCTAAAGGTACAGAAGTGCCCACAGTGCAGATCTCAGAGTTATCATTATATCATTATATAAATATCACACCATGTTCCAGTGAAATGACTCCACAATCATTGGAGTCATTGGAGTCACTGCAATGTGGGACTTAAAAGAAAAGGGAACAAAAAGCAACAACAACTGATAAACCTTGAGCAGCAAAGATCTTATTTTCATGTGAGGTTGCTGCAGTGTAAAAAATCAGGTGAGGATGAAATTTCATTAACCAAATTTTACACTGACATATTGCTAACGAATTTCACTCAATTCCCTTTGCTGAGATTGTGGGGTAAAATTTGCTACAGGGAGGAAGCAAACGTGACCAAATACTGCTCGTAAATAAGTGTTCAAACAGGAGGGACTTACAGAAAAGGAGCTGTGTTTGAAGAGGCACTGTACAGTTGAAACAAGATGCTTGAACTAATGATGGGAAATAGTTTTCCCTTCCTACAAATGGTTTTCTTTTTCCTTCACTTCCTTTCAAAGTGAAAAACACAAACCCAGCAGACAAATCAGATGCTTGGAGCACCCACCTGAGACATGAAAGAGCAAGGATAGAATAATATCTTGTAATGAGTGTTACTTATTCATATTAGGGGAATTAATTGCAACTGGAGCTGTATCAGCTCAGAAGAAGCCACAGTCTGCAGTTTGGGCTCTGATGTGAGGTATGGGAAGGCAGGAATCAATCCCCAGAGCACACAGGGTGCAGTTTGATCCCTGAACTCCACTTTCCTGTGCTGAGAGACATCAGCTGTTCTTGTGTGGTTCAGGTTTGTGTCCTTTGTGGAGGTGCAGAACTGCATCCCTTGATGTTCAAGTTGTGCAGAAAACAAATCAGTGTTTCTGGAATGGAAATTGCTGGGGAACTCCAGCAGCTTTGCTCCCTGCCCCAGAAGGCTCACACAGCCTTAGCAAGTGTCTATGTGAAATAAAGATAGATCATCTCTTCCCACAGATTCTCAGTAATAATTTAAGTCTTATAAAGAGTAAGATTTTGTTTGCTTGGCTCCCAGTGGTGATAGAGAGGAGCTATCATCCCTGTTTACAGCTGGGGGGAAGTGAGGCAAAGCAATAAAGGATTTGGGATGAGGCATGAGTGGGATCGTGCACAGGGGGACACGGTGTGCTCTGCTCCCTGCAGGACATGCAACCTCTGCACCCGCATCCCCTAACACCCTGCAGATCTTTTGGAGACCTTGGAATTGTCTTCTGGGGGTTTACTTCTTCTTTTAACACTTGCTCACGAAACACAAATTTGTAAACTGGTAATCAGCAGTGCAAATTAACTAAGAGCTGTCTTCTTTTTCTGCTGCATATCCTCACATTGACCAATGAGTACCCTCCTTCCCAAAATGAGAGATAATAAATAAAAATATTGCCAAAATTACTGGATAGAAGCTGTTTTCCAGTGTGGGTTTATAGCCAAATACTGTAGAAGGAGAGGGCTACGTAATTTCTAGGACAAAAGCACCAGGCTTAAGTGAGCTTTGCATTTACCTCGCTAATCCTGGAAACAGATCCAGGGCTGAGAAGCAGCCTGTGTCACCTGGGATTAGTTTCCATGTTTGCAAACAAAAGAGTTTGTGAAGACAGCCCTGTTGCTGGGTTTCCACTCTCCTCTCCTGCCTGGCAGTGGGATTTACACCACTGGCAGGAGGGTTGGTGGTGAAATTGAAACCAGCTCTGAGCACAGCCAGCTGTGCCTGGAAAGCCATCAGTAGCTGTGTCCTTCCCAGTAGCCTGTTCTGAACAGGAGGAGGATTTTCTTCATCCTTGCCACAGCTATGGTGAAAGGCTGCTAAGTGGAGGGTAGGGCTGCTGAAGAAATCCTTGTTTTCCTGCAGACTTTTTGCTAAGGAAACCTGGACCTCAGGTGCTGCTTGAGCTCTGTTCAGTGCATACAGCTCAAAGAGGTGTTGTACAGGTGCTGTTTCAAGAGCAAATCAGGAAAAACTGTTCCTGTAGGGCTGACTTCCCTCTCCCATCCTCCACATGCTCTTCCAAAGAGAAGGGATCAGGCAGGATTGTCACAAGGGTTTTTCCCTGTGCCTTACTGCATTCCATAGGGAACCTCCTCCATGTCAGTGGCCAGAGGGTTTGGGGTCCTTCTGTGTTGCTGTTATTAGCACAGGAATTACCTGATACATTCACTCCATACCTTCATCCCTGAGCCTGGGCAGCCTCAGGATGTCCTGTCTCCAGTGTTATTTTATTTCCTCCCATCTACTTAGTCCAGACAACAAAGGTAAATAAATAAATAAATAATTCAGAAAACAACACCAAGGAGAAAGCTTTCTTTAGATTATCTTATATGTTATCTTATGGGAACATAACACAGAAACAATATTTGATGACATTATTAAATCGACAGGATTTGCTTGGCAGCACCACCTGTAAGTGCACTGCAGGCAGGATGTGACCCTCTGCATCTAATTCCACTATAAATTCATTCCTTCCAGCAATCTAAGAGCACTAAGAAACAGGATATTAAAAGATTTCAGGCCTGATCCAATAAGGTGTTAAACAAGTCCTCAACTTTAGGTATAACAGTGGTGCCATTGTGTCCTTGCACCCTAAAGCTGGCTCTGGGGGGAAGATGCTGAACCTGGCTCTGGGTGGGGATGCTGAACCTGGCTCTGGGGTGGGATGCTGAACCTGGCTCTGGGGTGGGGATGCTGAACCTGGCTCTGGGGTGGGGATGCTAAATCTGGGTCTGGGGTGGGGATGCTGAACCTGGCTCTGGGTGGGGATGCTGAACCTGGCTCTGGGGTGGGGATGCTGAACCTGGCTCTGGGTGGGGATGCTGAACCTGGCTCTGGGGTGGGGATGCTGAACCTGGCTCTGGGGTGGGGATGCTGAACCTGGCTCTGGGGTGGGATGCTGAAGCTGGGGCGGGGGGCAGATGCTGAAGCTGGGGCGGGGGCGGGCAGATGTTAAAGCCGGGTCAAGGGGGCAATTTGGGAGCGAGGGTTCCTTTGCAAGGCTCTGGCCGAGGTGCACACGGGGCTGTGGGGTGAGGCAGCCCCGTGTGCCCCGTGGGTAACTCCGTGTGCGTTCGCAGGCTGTGACAGCGAGCACTGGGGGCCCCACTGCAGCAACCGCTGCCAGTGCCAGAACGAAGCGCTCTGCAACCCCATCACGGGCGCCTGCGTGTGCGCCGACGGCTTCCGCGGCTGGCGCTGCGAGGAGCTCTGCGAGCCGGGCACCTACGGCAAGGGCTGCCACTTCCAGTGCCAGTGCCACCACGGCGCCACCTGCGACCACCAGACTGGAGAGTGCCACTGCGCGCCCGGCTACACCGGCGTGTTGTAAGTGCGGCAGGAGCGCGCCGGGACTGCCTTGAACTGGCGTGGGTCAGACGCGTTTAACGCGAGGAGGAGTTGGCTGAGTTTACACCCTGTTATACACTGGCCTTTGGAGAAACCGGGGAACGGGATTTCAGAGAACCTCTGTTCTTGCTGCTGGTTATACCTGTGTCCCTGAAGGCAGCCTTCAAAGAGACCTGGAGAGGGACTTAGGACAAGGGTGTGTAGTGATAGAACAAAGGGTGGTGGCCTTAAACAGGGATAAATGGGATATTGGAAAGGAATTGTTCCCTGTGAGGGTGGGGAGGTTCTGGCACAGGGTGCCCAGAGAAGCTGTGGCTGCCCTGGAAGTGTCCAAGGCCAGGTTGGAGGGGGCTTGGAGCATTCTGGGATAGTGGAAGTTGTCCTACCCATGGCAGGGAGTTGGATCTGGCTTCAATGTCTCCTCCAACCCAAACCATCCTGGAGTTCTATGATTCCATGCTATTAAAATAAAATATAGTGCTAAAATAAGCTTAAAAATAATTTATATGTTCCAACTTGTGCAACAACTCTACCTGTTCCTAATTCCAGAATGTGAATACAATCCAAATTACAGTGGAGTTTTGATAAGCAGTTGGACTCTCTCCTCATTAGCAGTCCAGTGCAGCATCAAATGGGACTTTTCCATCCCCAATTTATTTGACTTTCAATCTAACTGAGAAAGCATTGCTGTTAACTATATCAGCTTAGTATCTAGGGGGTAAATTTTAAGCACAGAGAGCAAGGATTTAGCGGTGTGACTCCTATTAACTTTAACGAGAATCATGTAGCTAAATCCCCATCCGCCACACGGAAAGTTTACCAGTAGGATTCACAAAATCTGCATATTAATTTTAGGACAGCAAGCAATAGTTTCTTGTTTAAAATTGCCCACAGTGTAACATCAGTTCTCATTAGAGATCTTTCAGTAGCTTCAGAAGTAATTATGTTTTTCAGAATTATTTAAGGGGAAAAGAGAATTTAGTCACTGAATTTGGTGGGAGATCTATTGTAGGTGAGTTAATACTTTTGCAGTCTATTATTATTTGTTGACCTGCATGAAGGGAAAGGTAAAAAATAAGGGCAGAGTTAACCCTCATAAATAAGTGATAGGCCTTGTGAATATTTTATTTAGTACCTGGTTTCCTCCTAGACTTGTGACCTCAGTCGTGGAAGCACTCACTGCTAAGGACTCCACTTACTCTTGGGGTGCTCCCCTTGACATCAGGGGTCAGTTCCCAGCAGGGCCAGCCCCTGATGTTGTAGGGACATTCTCATCAGAGGACAGCCAGCTGGGGGACAACATCCTGTCGTTTCAGAACCTCGGTGCTGAAAGCTCTGATGTGCAGATGTAGGAGACCCTGGGTTTTGCAGGGATTACACCCAAAATTGCCCCCCACAAGTACTGAGAGAGACTCAGTGAACTTAAATAGCCTTTAAATGATGTTGAGTCCTTGCCAGTCCATTATACACTGCAAATGTTAACACTCAGTAGTGACTGGAGGAATTTCAAGCATTTTAATCCCGTCCTTTTATTCTGTTTGCAGCTTCTTTTATTGCCATGTCATATAATTCATATTGAAGGCTTCATCCTGCAACTCGTATTTTCCTGGGCTATTTTAATGGTTATGGGTTGTCCTGTGGAGATGGGTGGGATTTGGTACATGCAGAAAGGTTACACACATGCATCAGCCTTACAGGGCTGGATCCATGGCACATAAACAACCCCAGCAGAAATAAAAGGACTCTCAGCTAATTGGCAGTGCCAGCTGAGCCTTACTGAGGGTTCATCATTTGCATGAGCACTCCCATGATGAGCTGTGTTTGTGTTTTGCTCATTTGCTGTCCCCTGCGAGCTCTGCAAGCTGATCTCTGTTTTCTGTTCTCTCCCCAAAGCTGCGAGGAGCGGTGTCCCCCCGGCAGCCACGGCGCGCAGTGCGAGCTGCGCTGCCCCTGCCAGAACGGGGGCGTTTGTCACCACATCACTGGGGAGTGCTCCTGTCCTGCTGGATGGATGGTGGGTACTGCTGCTCCTCACCCAGGGGCTAGAGCTGCGTGTTCACTGTTCACTGGCTCAGCTGATGTGTGCCAGCCAGGCTCTAACAACTCCCAAACTGGAACCACATTTGCTGGGTGTGCACAGCACCTGCACAGACAGGCCACCACTTTGGGACCTGCCACCTTCCCTGGAAGTGTCCAGAAACATGTGGGTGTGGCACCTGGGGACAGGGGTTAGTGATGGCCTTGGCAGTGCAGGGGGAATGTTTGGACTTGATCATCTTGGGGGGCTTTTCCTGCCTTGGTGGTTCTGGGATTCTCTGACTGGTAGGTGCCATCACAGAGTTTAAAAACAACAGCATGCCACAAGACAAGAGGGTTGTCTGTGAGTTCCAGTTCCTTGGAATATTCCCTGCAGCCTTGTACACAGTACCCTGACACAGGACAGAAAGCTCAAAGCCCAGCTCAGCACTGTCAGAGGCACAGTGTCCTGTTCCCCTTCAGGGGAGAGGGGGAAGCCAGGGGGAATCCAAGGCTCAGGCAGGCAGCAGAGCTGAGCCCAGGGCACAGTTCAGTGTCCTGTCCTTGCCCAGGCACCACTGCCATTGATTGCCAGAGATTTGCTTGTGTCAGGGCTTGCACTGCAGAGAGACAGCTGCCCTAACCTTTAATCCTCTGTGTCAGGAAAGCAATGCCAAGCATTTTCAAAGTCCTCAACTTTATCAATAATGTAATAATGAACTCTCTTGGGGCATGCCAAGTCTCACAGGCCTTCATCCCATTTAGCTGTACTAAACTTCCTGGCATTTTTCCTGTATCTGACAATTAGTCTCTTGGCAAATTTGCTGGATTTTAAAGCATGCAAGTACTCTGAATTTTTTATTTTTACATGGAAAGCCCTGCAGATCATCCCACAACTGTGAATTCTGATGGGGACTCTCTACCTGTTCAAACATACAAAAGCTGAGAGAGGTTTATATCCTTTCCATTTATACATCAACTGCTTTGAGTTCAAAAGCACCAGCTATGAGATGCTGCAGTACATCAGCAACAATGTTCTGTAGGACAACATTGCTGCCCTTAATTTTTGGTGGAAAATATCTCTAATTAGAGAGCTGGAATCTCTCTAACACCACCCATCATGGCAAGGGTGGTGATGAGGTTATTCCATTTCAAATCACAAAGGCAAAACTTGTCAGAAGTATGAATATGGCCCCTTGCCCTCACCTGGCAACCAGTGGTGGCAAAGGAAAGATTCTTTCCTTGAGTGCTGGAGCATTAGGAAAACAATTCACATATTTCTGAGGGCCTATCAGTCCATTCTGGCACTACCCCCCTAAGAAATGATCAATGAAGTGATTCACATAAAAATATTACTTTTTTCATCTCTTCTCCTGCATGCCAAGATTTCTCAGGATCTAAGGTGTTTTGCTGTATTCTTCCTTACTTGTATTTTATCAGGAGCTTTCTCCTCTTTTTCAAAGTTAAAACATCACTAAACAAATAAGAATAGCAGAATAGAACAGGAATTTTTAGATGTCTTTTAGGATGCAGCACAGACCCTAAGAAGAACCAGAGCACTGCACAGCAGCTGTGGTTGTATTCTGGCCCAGTCCTGCCCAATTCCTTACAGCATGGAGTTCTTTTATGCATTTTTAGGAGCCCAGAGAGACTTTTCTGAAAACTGTGTTGGCTGCTCTGTCCCTGGAGGAACCCTAGAGTTAACAATTGATGTTTGAAACAAGCATAACTGAAAATGGAAGAGAAAGATCAAGTATTCTGCAGAATGAAACTGAAATTATAAGTAAAAGCACTCAGCTTGTAAATGTTGAGATTTTAAGTATAAAGGGTCTCTCCAGGGTTTTAATGAAAAGCTGTAATTCAGTGTGCAGAGAGGATAACAAGTGTGTTTTCATGCTATATTTTTAACTCTTGGTGGTTGGAAGGGTTTGGGAAGTGAGACATGAGGGGGCTGTAAAGGAGCAGGCGAGATGGGATTGCTAGACAGCATTCATTTTATTTCACACCACGGGTTTCTGTGACACCAGGAATTTTACTTGCTGATTTTGAGGCTTGAGACTGCACACATATATATTGAATATACCATCATTTTGGAAGGAGAGAATTCTCCCTAGATTTATACAAGTGCAAATCCACTTGGACTTTATTGCTGCTGGATGAACTGCAACTTTTATCCTTTCCTAGGCTGGCTTATTAACAGGAGCTCAGCTCCCTTGGGGTTTGGTGGGATGGGGAAGGGAAGGCATTGACTTTAAAAGGAAGAAGTTCTGGGGTTCTGAGGTTCTTCCTTGGATCTGCCATCTTCAAAGCCTGGTTCTTTTATGACCTGTAATTTCTTTCCTCCCACCAGTGCTGAATCTCCCAGCAGCAGGAGTTCCTTGGATGGTGTCCTGTGGGACTTTACTGCCCCATGGGTTCCTCACCAGGAGATGGTGGCCAACAGCCTCTGTTGTTGAACAGGCAACAGAACGTGGCTCCCAGCATCCCACCACGTTGGGCTTTTTCCACTTCTGTGCCTTTGTGGCTGTGGAGTTTAGTGGGTGGCTGCTTTAGGGCCTCATTAACAATTTACAGGTTTAATTCTATACATCTTTCTCATTTGCAATATTAAATTCTCCAAGTGCTCTCAGGAAGTGGGGAGAGAAGTTAATTTAGCATTTACAACGCTTCTCAGAAGCCCTTTTGAAGGACTAGATCTCTGTGCTCAGGAAAGCAGCAATATTTCCTGATGTGACAGAACATTTGTCACTGGCAACTCCCCCTGTTTGGCCCCAGACCCCCTTCCCAAGGCATGGTGGGGCTGTGGAAATACAGCACATTCTGCTCATCACTTCTCTCCTATTGATTCTGGCCATTGTGCAGCAACATTTGTATTTTTGTCTATTTTTCTTTCTGTTGTGGATTTTAAATGTGGGGGTGTCTGTGAAAATGGAGAAGGAAAAAAATCTTTTCTGTCCTACAAAATACAGGAAACAATGTCAAAAGCAGAAGCTGATGAGATCAGGGCCTTAAAAAAGGTGCTGATGGGGTGAACTTTGCTGATTAGATGTATAAGCAGCAGGAAATGTTGGTCTGACATTTGATCCTCTAGAGAGGGATGTTTTGAATTCCCTTAGTACATATTAATGCAGAAAGTACAGCTAAAGATTCTCTTGGCTCCAGGGGGATGCATCCCAGAGTATTGCTTTCTCATCATTTGTTGATAGAAATCCTGTTCCTTTTGAGACATGAAGGGAGAAAGTATTTATTATCAAGATAAATGGACACTTAGGTTTTCAGATATATAGTGTTGTGTATTACTCAAGTCCAGAGACACCAGTTTTTAACTCTGTAATCTGAAAGTTCTTGAACTGAGGCCAACCTGTCTGTTTTACAGCCAAGGAGCCACATAGCCCTGGTTGGGAAAGGCTCAAAGTATCTGTTTTATGGTGACATTGAAGAGCAGCCTCTTCACTTTGGGGCTGTTGATGCAGCTAAACTTCCCAAGCCCCAGGGAGTGAAAGCAGCCCTTATATTGCTGGTTTTTACTTTGAATAAGTTGTGCCTGATAACGTGCTTTGTTCAAAACCCAGAGGCCCCAGGGCTTGCTTAGGGAAACAGAGAAATTAAACCCAAATAATCCTGTGGCCAGACACTGTTTCTGTCTCACGCTGGGCACTGTGGTGGCACTGGCAGCAGCACCACTTGCTGCAGATGCCAAACATTTTCCATTATAGGACCACAACTTCAGATCCCAGCACTGCCAGACTTGTTTTGGCTGAAGTTCCTCAGTTGGATGCCAGCCTCAGGCTTTATATTTGCTCACAGGGAGAAAAACATTCATACAACTTCTAAGAAAGTCTGGGGAAATCCTTGTAAGGCCTTGATACTTGGCAGAGACATTATGGGATACCTGGGGGGAAACCACCTGAGACTGGCAGGTAAATTTTCCAAAGACATGGCCCCACACAAGGGTGAGCATTCGCTGCCCTGGGGCTGAGCAGCTGGAGCAGGGATTACCTGGGAGCTGCTTTGCTTGTGAGCAGTGCCAGGGGCACAGCAGGGACAGTCTGGCTTTGCTGCACTCCCAGGGCTGGGTGAGCAGGGAGGGGAAAGAGGAAACATCTCAGAGATGAGAATTTGGGTCTGGGTGGAGGAGAGGATGGAAAGGATGGATTTGGAATAGACTGGAATAAAGAGGCAGGAGAGCAGAGGACTGGGAGCATACAATGGGATGTGGAGTTGAGGCAGGTCAGGGACTGAGATGTGGCTCCAAGGCTGGGGATAAAGAGCTGGGAGGATGCTGGATGCTGCATCCTGTCACTGTTTAGGGATTAGGTAAATATTCCACTGCAAAATTCCCTTGGCTTTCCCAAAGCTCTGGCAGATCCATTCTGTGCTGCTTTGAGAGATGGATGTGTGGCTGGAGAGAGCAGAGGGAGCAGAGTGAAGGGTGTGAAGGGCAGTAGAGGAATCTCCAGCCTCCAGTTGGGTTGGATGAATGAGACTGGCTGAACAGGAGAGATTGTCACAGACCATCAAAACCAGCACAGCTACACCCTCCCAGAGCAAACCTCCCAACAATCCCTTCCTTCCCAAACCTCCCAACAATCCCTTCCTTCCCAAACCTTCTCTGTGCAGCTTTTCAGACTCTCCATTTCACCAAAACCCCAGGAGCACAAAGCAGCCTCGTAGACTTCTCTGGTTGCCTTCAACTTCTCCCCCATCTTGGTGTGGCTGTTCAAGGGGCAGTGTAAGCCCAGCTGCAGTTTGTGGGGGAGATCCAAGGAAGAGAATTATCCCTGAGTGTGCAGTGGTGAGAAAAATCCCTTCTGGAGTCAGGCCAGGCAGGCATTTACTATGGTAGCAGAGTTTTCAGACTGTTGTTAGCACATCTTATGCAGATAAAATATTGCTGCTACACTTACATCTAGTTTTAGCAAGGACAATAAAATTCCAAGCTGCATCGAGAAATTTATTGCATTATGAATGTTGACTGAAATATTGCTCTTTCTACAACCTTACCAGGGGCTGGTGTGTGCACAGCCTTGTCCTCCTGGAACCTTTGGAATTAACTGCAGCCAGGACTGTCCATGCCACAACGGAGGGCACTGTGACCCCGTGACAGGAAAATGCCTGTGTACAGCTGGCTACATAGGAGACAGGTAAAAATCAACCCCCAAAGCCTTTCATTTTAACCATGGACTGTCAATATTTATATCCCTTCTAGGACAATCTTCCTCCCTGAAAAATGGTGTTATGTTTCTATTGCTCCAATTAGGTTCATCCTTCTGAAGCACTTCAAGCAATATAAATGTGGCAATGTTATTACTTTTTATTGGCAATGCTCTCCATTTACAGAGGTTTTTAATATAACTTTTAAAATTTAATGGATTAAATTTAATTTAGATATTTACAGTGATAAATTTAATAGAGAGCATTACATGTTTACAAGATATGTAAATGAAGTATCTTTATACAAATTAATATCCTCAAGAGTAAGCAATGCTGCAGTTTAATGTCTCCTTCATTCTTCTGTGCTGCTGTAGCACTGATCCATCTCAGCCACCAGCAAAAGGTGATAAATCCTCAAAATTTATAAAGGAGAGCCTTCACCCATGAATCGATCAGAGCAGATGATAATATTGTTTTACCAAGGTGTCATGGATTCAGCAAAATGACTGCACAGCAAAGTCAATGAGGGATTGCAGCACGTGCTGGCTTAGCCTGCAGCTAATCCTGGCTAGCAAAGGTTGGGGAGTGCACTTAAAGCAGCTCCCAGGAGCTCTTTGCACAGGACCTGTGGCACCAGGGTTTGCAGAGGTGCACAGCTCACCAGTGGATGTTGTGCTAAAGCACTTTCTCCTCTATATTCCCTTTTTTATTAGCTGTATACTGACATATGCTACAATTATATTTTTATGCAACAAAGCTCACTGGAGTTTCTCATCTCTGCCCTCACTGAATAATCAGCAGGTTGTTGGAGCACCAGCATCCAACCCTCAGCCCTGTGGGAGGGTCAGAAAGCTGCTCCTTCCCATTACACGTGGAGCTTCCCTGTTTCCATTTTATGGACAGTTATAATTGGAGGGGGCTCTGGAGTTTATGTCAGGATTTGCATGGGGTTGAATAGGGAGGAAATACTAATTTTTTCCAAGTAATTGAGAGGAGAAGACATCAATGTGCCTCTCTTCCCCATTCTCCATCTGGAGACTGTTTCCAGACATGTGATACCATATCATTCCTGTTTCTCTTTCTCTTTGTGGAGACTTTTCCACTGAAGGAGGCAGCTGTGCAGCCTGGGCCTTTATAGTGGGGACCACACTTGAATCCCAAGCTGCTCCCAGTGCTGGCCATGCTGGGGGAGGCTCACAGAGCCTCTCTTGCTCTCTTCATTTGGTTGTTGCCCACCCTGATGGATTCCTGGCTGTGGATGGATCAATGCAATCAAGTGTTGGAGCTGTTGGGAGCTCCAAGCCAGCAGCCTGCATCCTGTTGGGGATGAGGAAAGGACATGGGAAGAGGATTTTACTGCTGATTGCCCTCAGAGAGGGGCTGGAGGAGGCAGCACAGGGAGAGACTGGGCAGAGGAGGCACCTTAGGGAAGACATGGCAGGAGCTCACAGGGCTTGTCCTGGAGCAAAGGGAGTGTGGACTCATGAGGTCTGTACTTGGACAAAAGTGAGAGACATTCAGACTCTAAAGAGAGACGTAACTTGGGAAGAGAGACAGTAAAAAAATAAGGCAGTAAAAAAATAAGAATCAGTTGGGAGAAGTGGAAAAGAAGTGAGGGAAGATCACATTCTGGACCTGCATCCAAGCAAAACCCTTGGGAATGGCTCACCTTCCCCATCCCAGAGCAGGGAAGTAAAAGATACTGAGAGGAGAGGCAGGAGAGCAGAAATGCAGGTGTGTGAAAGGATGAATGAGAAGAGGATTGAAAAGGTAAACAGGCAGTTAGGAAAGCTCTGCTGCAGCATGGTAAAATTGGATTAGCCTAGAAATTCCCACCTTTCCAACAGGTTCCTGCAAAATCAAAGCATGTTCATCTCTCAGCCTTTAATCCTCCTTCCATAAGGGAGGGGAAACCTCAGGTCTGTTGTGTCCAGATGCAGTTGTGCTGCTCCTCGGGACTGGGCAGCCCTGGTTTGTACTGGCTGTACTGGTTTGTTCTGAGCACACACCTGCCTCACCTGCCTGGGGGCCCACTGAGTTCTGTGAGGGACAAGGTCTTTAAAGAGTCTGAGTGTCTGTCCTTGGTTTTGTGTTCACACCACAGGGACAATGGGACAGACCAGGCAGCTCCAGCTTAGCTCAGAGTCTGTTTCACCCTCTGTATCTCCTGCAGCTGTTGCAGTGTCACAGCAAAAAGGAGAGCAGGAAAATCTGCTACACAACAAAACACTGCCTGCTTTAACATTTTATAAGGCATTGAAAAAAATATCAATAATGACAGATACTGTGAATAACAGCAATAAAGACATAAATACATTTTACCTACTATCATCTTAAAATTGTCAATAAGTACTATATAATGTTCCAGTTCATCATCATGTGCAGAAGATAATAACACACAGTTAGATAAATATCTGTGGAGATGAAATGGTCATAAAGGTCTGTGTGAGTGTAATTGCCACACTTTTGTTCCCTACCTGTTTTCCAAGGGTGGCACTGCACTAAATCTCTAGGAAATTGGCAGCACTGTTAATAACTGCAGGATGCTTTGTGTTCACTGAAATGACTGGATCTGTCATGGAAATGTGTGTTTTACAAACTGGAAAGGAATAATAGCAGAGGCACAGTTAGAAGCTGAGAATGGAGTGTTTCAGAATTGAGTGGCTCACAGGAAAAGTGAACATGCTGGTTTAGCTTTGTTTTCCATATTGCCCTTAAATCGAAAGATTGAATCTTAACAGAATAAATCTCACATTTATTAGAACTATATGGGCAGATTTACTCTCCTGTTGTCGTGTTTGTACTTGTATCTCTTATCTCCAGGTTAGTGCATTTTGGCTTTTCATATTTGTCTGTGCTACATAAACGTGGTCATTGTTCCAAAACAAAGAGGAGAGCCTAAAAAACTTCGCAGTATTATTTCTTAAAAAAATAAAATTGTGGGGAGAAATGTAGGAGTATGTTCTAAGTTCATCTCTTAAGCATGCTGTCTTCTGTTTAATATTTTGTGAAATTGCTTCCATTAATTCTACAGGTGACAGCCATATTATCCTATCCCAACCCAAATAATTATGGTACATATTAAAGTTCAGTGGATATTATAATACGAATCTCCCCAGATAGGCAGAAAGCAATGTAAATTAAACAAGAAACATAACTAGGGCTTAGCAGCTCATTTTGTAATTTAATTGAACAATGTATCTGGTTGTTAATGGTGCTATGGACACATTAGATTGATATGTTGCAAAGGAAAGATGTTTAAGTAGAGAGCTAATTCCTGCTGTGATTATTCTCATGTTCCAGAGGAGTCATTATTAGTATTCTTTGTATAAAATTCATTAGCAGTAGCTGCTTGATCTCCAAATAAATAAGTTGGTTAAATTGTTAGTAGAAAAAGGCTAATTATGTAAATGGATTAGGTCGTCAATATTTCATTTCCAGATGCTTTTCTCCCTGCTAGGTAATGCTTCATCTTCTATAAATATAGAATGATACAGTGCACTATTGACTAAGAATTCACCCCGTGGAGCTCAGAGCTCTCCTGCTCACTCAGGGTCTGTGCAGCAGTGGGGACATGAGGAGCTTCATTGTTCCTCCTTGCATTTCATTTGCCACGAGTGTTCCAGCCCCACTGTTCCCATTCTTTGCTGGCTCTTTCCTTTGCAGCTGAACCCCCTGAGAGCAGCAGGGCTCTCTCTCTCTCTCTCTCTCTGGTGCCTCTCCAGACTCTTTCCCTCTTTGTCCCAAACTCCTCTCACTGTGGGTCTCGTATGAACTCCTCAACTCGGATTTGCAACCAGCAGCTGCGTTGGTGCCTGCTGGAATTAAATCACCAGCCAGGCCCTTTGCTGTGTTCATTTATTTTTAGTAAAACGTGATAATCTGAAGCTGCAAAACTAATGCCCTTCTTATATACTGCCTGTGTTCATTGCAGTTTTGCCTGGCTTGCATCACACATTAATCTTTTATTACTGATCATTATATTAACTCTCACCTGCCAGCTGTGAAATGACCTGCAGAAAGACATTTAACAATTGCCTCCATCCACTGAGTTTACAGTATACACTTTAATCAATGCTCAGGCTTAAATTAATGCTGATAGGCAATTTCCAATGCCTGGCATCCATGTGATAAGGGAATTGGGCTTTTCTGGGCTTCTTTTTCTGTTTTTATTAACTGAAAAGGCCTATCTGTATTTCACGGTGGATCATGTAAACTGTGGTACTGACTCATTGCAGAATTCTGAAGCCACTGAATTATGTCAAGCACACAATCAGTTGCTTTCTTCAGGACCTTAGCTGAGCTTTTCCAAGTAGGAAATAATCTGAACTCTTAAATTGGTTGTGTAGGACAAGGAAACAGACTTTTTGGCAATCTCAGAACATATCCAAGTAGGGAGATATTTTTATCAGTGCATGGAAGGTGCAATTTAAAACAATCTGTGTAAAGTGTTTGCAGGTTCCAATTTTATGTGCATCAAATATTAAAAATGTTGGCAATTTTTAAGAAGATTCTCCACTAAGGAGCATGAAAGTGATTTTTATGGAGATTTTATACTACTGAGCTACCCTGGAGTAGGAGAAGAATAGCAAATTTAAGCTTTTAGTTACTCAGAACACACTCAAAACACAAAGGGGTTTCTTTTCTCCTTGTTGGTATAAAACTGATGCAATGTCAACAAAGAGGGCAAGTAAAACTAAAGCATTGCTGGAAACATTTTGCTCAATATTGCTAAATACACTTTCCCTTTTATCCCTCCTCATCACTGAGAGGGCCATTCAAGTGAGGTACACAGTCCTCCTGTGATAAAGAGAAGTCAAACAGGTGAAGGGTTTTATAATAAAATATTTTATTGCCTCTCAGTTTCTTACGATTGATGAACACAATTGTCAAGGTCCAGGAAAGAAGAATGCATTTTGTGAATGAAGGTAACATGAACTGATGCAAATTTAGCAGGCTGTAATTGGGCATGGATGAGTGCAGTTTCTCTCAGCAGCAATTTGCACGCCCAAGATACCCCATCACTGCAGTGATGCCATCAGTTCAGTGCTGCTTCCATAAATGAGCAGGGATTGCTCTGGGTGGTATTTAGTTCATTAACAAAGAGGTTCCTGTGTGAAAGCAGTGTCCTGCTGGCCTTGTGGGTGTAACTGGTCCATGTCCTGTGCCGTGGCAGGTGCCAGGAGGAGTGTCCCATCGGCACCTACGGCTTCCAGTGCGCGCACGCCTGCGCCTGCCAGAACGGCGCCAAGTGCTACCACGTCAACGGGGCCTGTATCTGTGACCCTGGCTTCAAAGGCATCCACTGCCAGGAGAGAATGTGTCCTGAAGGCTTCTATGGCCTCAAGTGCAACAGGAGATGCCCCTGCAATGTTACCAACACCCTCAGGTATGTACATCGTGTAATGTTCTAGCGCAGGGACTGGTACAATGAAAGCATTGGGAAAAAATTCAGCTAACTACACCGACTGTCCTTTTGTCTGCAGTTTTAAGTACAAACCCAGAGAGTTTCTCTGGTTTGCAAAATTTTGATTTAAACAACCTCAGGTTTGGAACCATAAACCTCAGTCCAGCCAGATACTAAGCATGGATCTGTTTACAGTTCTGTAACACCTGAAACAGCCTGACATACAGCTTTATCCTGTAAATCCTCCAGGCATAAGAACCACCAGATGATGCTCATATGTGTGGATAATAACCCAATGAAGTTTAAAAAATAGATACATATTTACTCAGATCCATCACTTTCCCTCTTTTTTATGACATGGATTTGCCTGTTAGATCTATAGACAGCAAGGGGACTTTCAACATGAAACCTAATTTGCTTCAGCTGATGTCTCATGGCAAATTACCTTGTTGGAAACACTTGAGGCCGATGTATAAATAGACTGAAATCAATATCCCTGAGTCAGTCTGTGGAACTGTAACATGGTTGACATTGTCAAAATAGACTCCTTATGTGAGCCCATTTTTGCTCTTCATTCTCTTTGTGTATGAGGAAAATATTCAGGAAAATAAATATCAGGGAATTATACCTACAATGGAATGAGCCTCACTTAAAAGGTCAGAGTTTGATGTTTTATTCCCTTTTTTGCTTTTTTAAAGATCTGATTCTTGAGGTTCTCTTTACTCTGAGACAGAGCCACAAACAGACTTGAGCACTTTGAATTTGCTTTTCCATTTTAGGCTTGAATAAGTTTTCCAAACCTTGAAAAGAAGGAAGAATTTAAGACTCTTCCCTATTATCCTCTTTGTTACCTTAAGTAGCTCCTTGCCTTGTTTTACTGACTGCTGGAATTGCTGTTTGGAGAATCCTCACTCCCTGTATTGCAGTAAAGGGGGCCTGGACAGCCAAACCCCTGGCCTGAGCTGTGTGATGTTCTGGAGCCACATTTCCTCACCTGCACAGTGCTGAGCCCCTCAGCTCCCACTGGATTCCCTCCTTTGCCTGCCCATTGCTGTTCAGCAGGCAGAGCCAGTTTAGGGTTGTGTAGGCTTCAGGGGAAGGTGGAGATAATTGATGCCCAGGCAAAAATGCCCTTGATAGCCATTCTTCAGTTTGGAACCAGACAGGTGGGGACCTGACTGTTCTGCTGATGCTGACAAACCCACCTTGCCATCTTGCTGCTGTTAAAATAAAAACACACTCAATTATGTGTGCAAGAAATGGCACCTCATTTGTGTGCACACACAGACACACACAAACACTTCAGGCAAATCTGTCTGTGCACTTGAGGTACACCCTATTTGTCTCAGTCCTGGAAACAAACAGGTGATTTTCCTTGTGAATTCAGCTGTGAGTGGTGAGGCTTTGCTTACCTGAAAGTCAGAGCTCACAATGGATTATTTAAAACTTGTAATTGTGGTGATACAACTCCTGTGCAGAAAGAGAGCTCCAACACAATTGGGTTTGACAGCCAGGATCCAAAGGGTTTGAGGCTCCCAGGGAGCTCTGTACAAGAGTCTCCCATCGCTTCTGATTATGTTGTGTATCATGAAATCACTGCAAAAATACCATCCCTGAGGCAAGAACTGCACATTATACACAAAAGGTTAGTGCTGTGTTGTACTGAGGATGGGGGATGCCTCAGGAATTACTGCAGGGGGAGCTGAGGGATGAATTCCTCCATGTCACATCACTGCAGCACTGTGGTAAATCCAAGTGGAATTGCTCCTCAGTGTAAACTGTTCTGCAGGTGTACAGGAGGGTGAGAATATGCTCATGGTCAGCAGCTGACACTTGTGTCTTCACCCCTCCTGAGCCTGCAGAAACCTGTTTGTTTCCATAAAGGTAGAAACAGAATGGAAGGACTGCAGGCCACAGGCAAGGCTGAGCTTGGCTGCAGTCTCAGCCATGTGCTCAATTCATTAAGAGTCTGTTAGGTGGGGTAAGACTACGGGTTGGAGGGTGAAAGAATTCACCCTGTGTTACTCAGAACTACCTGGGAGGTGCTCTGTGAATTTGCCAGAGGATCTTTCCTGAAAGAACAGATGAGCACCTTCCAGCTGTGAGAAAAGAAGAGGTCTCAGAGAGGTTTGAGAGAGCTCAGAAAGGGGGAGGATTGAATCCTCCCCCAGCTCTTTCCTGGGCATGTGGTCATTCCTACACACCCTGCCTGTGCCTGCTTGCTGTCTGATGGGAACATTTTATTCCTTCCCTCCCAACACTGCTCCGTCAGCGTCGCTTGCAGCATCCTCTGCTGAGATGGAATCTCTAGTTCCTTAATAAATGAGTCTGGTCTCTCTGTTGATAAAATCTCCCTTTTTCCTACATCTTATCACTGCTGTTATGGAACAAAGAGATACCAGCAAGCTGTAGGTCAGTAAATGTTCTTTCATTCATCCGTGGGATTTCAGCTCTCCACTTTTCCACCAGCTCTGCAGAGTGCTGTCAATTGCTGAGCCAAGGAGCCTCAGAGCTGGTGGAAAATGACCTTTTCCAAAGGCACTCCAAATTCTGAACAAATCTTTGTGCTGATTGTTTAACCAGTCCCATACAGTGCATTTCTTTTCCCATCCACCTCTTCCCATTCTTCCCTGAGTGTTTGTTCATATTGAAACTGAGCTATTCCAAAGTGACTCATTTACCCACAGCCATCTATTTTCCCCAGGAGCAGTTTAAGCTCTTGGCTACTTGTTGTGATCCCCAGGTGTGGAGGATAATTATTAAACACCTGTAGAAGGTGAAGGAAACTCCTGTCCCTGGATTTGTCTCATTCGATTTGCTTATTGGAGATTTTACTAGAATGGGAAGTTCTGAGGGCTTTGAGGAGTAGCTGAGGAGGAACAGTAGGAAATACACAATCAGCTTTTCCATTTTCATAGATCTATCTATTTTAATGTCTGAAGAAATCAGAGTGATCATCTAGTCTAACCTCCAGCATGGTAATGACTGAAGGACACCATCCAATAATTTCTGCATCAAAGCACACTGAAAGGCACTTTGTAGAGGACTTTGAACAACCCCACAATTAGGTGATTTAGAATGTGGTGGTGACTTGGACTGTCCTTCCACAGGGAAGGATACACCTGTAAAAAACTCCCCTCTGCAAAAAGTCCATGTTGAGACAGTCTACAGGAGCTGGAAGGGAATAATCCTGGCTTGTTCTTCTGTCAGGCAGGGAGGGAAATGAACAGCTGGGGTAGTCCTGGGCACCCCCTCTTCCTGAGCACTGGTGTGGAGCCAGCCTGGGGAGCCCTGTGCCCCTGGTAATGTCTTTCCCAGGTCAGAGATGTGAGAAGGAAGGAAGCCACTGGGACAAAGGCAAATGGAATGGGCAGATCTCCAGAGGCTCCAGTTACTGCCTCAACATCAGCAAGATGGGGAGGACCAAACCCCATAGAGCTCCCATGGAGTTCTGCCTTGATCTGAGTCAATAATGTGCTGGACAAGGCTGGCTCTGAAGATGTGCTGGGCTGAAGGAGCAGCCCTGCAGCCTCACTGGGGCCACTGCTTTAAAGCAAAAGGTGTTTTAGTAAGGGAGACTGGATGTAGCATGGACACCATAAAACAGAAAATGCTGTAAAATAAGGATTAGGCTGCTGATAACAAAAATGAGAGGACTGGTGCTGCTGGATAAACAGAAAATCAGAAAATTCACTGGGAAGGTGTTGCTTTGGCTGAAAGATGTGTGGATAACAAATTCAGAATTTGGAACAGACCATGCTGTCTAAAACACTTCTCCTTTGCCTTGAGAAATTTACCTGCTTTCCTCAGATTTCCTCAAAATTGGATGCTTAAAAAAATTAAAGGTGAAAAATGCCCTTATGCTTTTCAGTTCAGCAAATATTTTTTTTTTTTTAATAAATCTTTTATTGCTGTAAATGTGGCTCAAAAGCCAGGGATTGCACAGTAGCTTTCAAAGTGCAGCAGGAGCCCTGGAACCCTTTCCTTGTCAGCCCTGAAGTGTGTGTGGACAGCTCTGATCCACCTCTGCTTGGCCTGGAGCCACAGGAACACTTGGCTGCCTGTGTTCACTCCTTGTTTCTACTCTGCTTCTTCCTGCAATGCAGGAGAGTTGAAGAAATAAAAGTTGTTAAGATTCAATGCAAACTATGAAGGATAACACTGCCAAACTCTTTAAAGAGTGTGAGGTTCTCTCGCTGCTCCCAGCAAGGGTTGGAGAACAGATGTTGGTGGGTTTGCCTTTGGGATCCTTTTGGAACCCTCCCATTCTCCCAGCCATCCTTCAGTGATCCTTCTGCAGAGAAATTGTTCATTAATTTCAGTTCTTTGGGGGCTGGAGAAATGCCTCACATGCGCTGTGACCCCTGCTGGCAAAATGTTAGATGGACACATGGCCTGGGAAGGTGCACTCAAAACAGGAGGGGAGGAATTATACAGATATTTATAAAAAACTGTAGCTGTATTTCCTATTCAAGCTTTATTCTGCCTCAAACATTTCAGCTTCAGTCCAAATAGCATTTAATTCACTGGGCAGTCTGGATACATGGGTGTTTGGATGGGTGATAGATGAATTTCCTGGCTCTGTTCTATATCTAGGTTCATAATTTGACCAGAATGTGATTGTACAAAATGCCAGCAGAAGATAAACCTTCCTAACACACACCACACACATACAATATTCCTACATCATGAGCTGCAATATATTTAGTATGTAACTCTGCTCACTTTAATTAGGGGAATAGTTCATACAATCCAGAGAGAAAAAATAATTAATATAAAAACTTTGAACTATTTAGTGATATCTTGAAAGGGTTTCCAAAGGGAGAAAGGCATCATTTTGGAAATGGGAAAAATGAAGGCAGAAGAGTCAGTTAGGTGGCCAAGATTGCCTGGCAGGACTGGGAAGAGAACAGCTGCCTTGTGCAGTTTGGGAAAGCATCTAAATCTCAGCCTTCCTGAAGTTAACACTGCATCAGGCACCTGCATTGTCAAACAAGGGCTTTGGAGGTAGGAGAAAAACAAAACCCTGAGCTGCTCAAGCTGCTAACAAAATTATCCTTCCCCCAATGGGAAGATTATGTGGGTGGAGGGACCCAAACATCTGCATCGGATTTTTCTGGCTCACAGTCCCATGAAATGTGGACAAAGCTTTGGTGGGTCAGAATCTGCCCTCAAACTTCTACTGACCTTTGTTTTGGAGTCCAAGTTCCCTGTCTCCAGTAGATTCTTCTGGAAAGCCTGTTTGGTTTTGATTCTTGTTTTAGTGCACATCAGGATGAGTTTTAGCCCTTAATACATTGCTTGTATCCCATGCAAAAAAGCTGCCCATGCTGATGAGGGAGCCAACCTTGGAGTACAAACTCTGAGAGAGTGTAGTATTGTCTGCTGAACTGTCATAGTCTGATTCAAACTGCCCTGGTAATATATTGCCTCTGAAATAGTTGATTTCCCCACCAGATGCAGTTCTCATGGAAGCACATGATACATGTAGTAGTAGTAGTAGTAGTGGAAAGAGAGCAACACAAAATTCATTTCAAAATCCTTCTTTAATGTTGAGCCTTCTGCTCCTATTAGGTGATGATTAATAGACACGGGGGGAAACATGAGCTTTTGTTGTTTTCATCTGAATGTTAAGAGGTGCTTTGTGAAAACCATATTTCAGGGACTGCTTTGTCATGGATGGTAGTTTGTTATGCTGATGAATTGTTTTAATTAGTCAGTAAAACACTATTTATGATGAAACGTTTGACACTTAGAAAATTTGATCCTTTTTAGTTGCAACACTATATGACCAACCTCTCCTAACAGAAATTGCCTGAAACATAGTTGGAAATTACATTTTATGAGGTTACCTTGAAAATTAACATATACAATATTAATTTTATAGGTGTAAAGAAACCCATTCAGCCATGTCTACAGTCTTAAACTGTAACAATAAATAATCATAAAGGAACAAAAATTGTTTCTAGGATGCAAAAAACCAGAGACAGGCCCAGAGAGAGATCCCACCTTGCACAAGTCTATTCTTCTTGTTCTGAGAGAAAGAAAATGGGATTTCTGGCAATATTATTTCTCATCTCTCTCAGTGAGGACTGCCCAGTGCCATTACTGTGCAGTGCTGAGGTGCAGAGGCCACAGAGTGGGCTGAGCTCTCAGGTGAAGCCTCACACTCCCAGCCGGCCTCAGACAACATCCCCCAGGACCTCCATCCCTTCAAGCCAGGGGTTAACCCATCTCCAGCCCATCTCCTCCTCTCCCAGCCCCAGCCTCCTGCTGTGTGAAGGTGGTGCCCTGAGGAAACCTTGAGGAGGAAGAATGCCTAATAAAGATAAACAGTTTCCTGCAGGAGGAGCAGAGGGGTGCATGTTCCACCTAGGGATGCAGAAGGACAGGGTCTGTCCGCTCTTTGGGGCTCGATTTTCCTTTCTCCTTCTCTCTCCATGTGCTCTCACAACAGTGGGGAATTTACAGGATAGAAATGAAAGCCAGAGGATTAATGTTGTTCATTATGCAGCAAAGAGGAACTTGACTCATTTCCCTGCACAGCTGTGACTTAGTCCCAGGGCTCCTGTTAACTCCTGTCCCGAGAAAACCCCAAGGCTTCAGTTGTTGATCAGTTCTGGTCACTAAGGCTGAATATTCCCAGCAAAACTCTTCTTCCAAGGAAGTTTTTCCTTCCAAAGCACTTTCCTTTCTACCTGTGCCTGCTGGATAGTTCTGCTGAGGTGGCACTCACTTTTAAAACACAAATGATAGTGGGGTGGGATGGGATGGGATGGAATGGGATGGGATGGGATGGGATGGGATGGGATGGGATGGGATGGGATGGGATGGGATGGGATGGGATGGGATGGGATGGGATGGGGTGGGATGGGATGGGGTGGGGTGGGGTGGGGTGGGATGGGATGGGATGGGGTGGGATGGGATGGGATGGGATGGGATGGGATGGGATGGGATGGGATGGGATGGGATGGGGTGGGATGGGATGGGGTGGGATGGGGTGGGATGGGACGAGACGGAATAGAATAGAATAGAATAGAATAGAATAGAATAGAATAGAATAGAATAGAATAGAATAGAATAGAATAGAATAGAAATACTGTGCCCTTGAACTCAGGCTTATCTTCACAGCTCCCTTTATTGCCTTTCTCCACCCACTGGAACTTCTCCTATCCCTGAACATCTTTAGCTGGCTGCAATACAGCCAAGTAGTGCAGCACGTACCTGTATACAGCTTGTAAGGATTAATGGTGTGGTTGATGTCAGTAATCCAAGTCACACTGATTTGAAAATGGAAGAGCATAAACTTCAAGGTGTAAACTACCCAGTGCTGTGGCAATTCCCAGATGTTTGGAAATGCTGGGCTATTTAGCACCAGATCCTCTGTTCACATCCCAAATTATACAGCTGCTCATATCCACCACCCTAGAGAGTTTCCAGGCTTGTCCTGCTCTTAGTGTGACACGTGAAATGTTCTGGGCTGTGTTTTTCCTTCCTGCCCACATCTCATTAACATCTGTCTCTTCATTAGTTGCCATCCTCTGTCTGGGGAGTGCAGCTGCAAGGCTGGCTGGGCTGGGCTCTACTGCAACGAGACGTGTCCCGTGGGCTACTACGGCGAGGGCTGCCAGGTGCCCTGTCCCTGCCACAACGGGGCCGACTGTGACAGCATCACTGGCAGCTGCATCTGTGCCCCAGGCTTCATGGTGAGTGGGGCTGGGCCTGGGGAGGGCTTTCAGAAAGCGGCTGCAAAAATAAAAGAGGGGTTTCATCTGATTTGAAATAATATTTGCATCAAAGCAGCCAAATGAGGGTCATTTTCACCCATCCTGTGCTAAGGACATTGCTGTCCTTTGAGCAGTGTCAATCTGTGGCTGCTGGTTGTTTAGTTAACATCTCTGTTCTAACTTTATTACTGTTATAAAGATAAAGATAAAGATATGGTTTCCCATAGTATATTCTAAGTCAAGACATAACAAAAAAGGTGTCAGATTATTGTCTGCCTGGAAGAGCAGAAAAAGAATTCTCATGGCCATTCAGCATGTTCCTTGTCAGTCACACTGTGATTTTAATAGATGAAGATATTTTAAAATGTTACAAATGATAGAGCAATTTATGTCTTTTCTGAGCCTGTGTGGCAGGTGTCTTTTACCGAGCATCAGAAAGATCTTCACACATTCTGAGGTAAACAAGCATTGCATTTTATAGTTGAGATGTAAAATGGCTGAAGAAACCAGCCAAGATGCAAACATCAAAACTTCAGAATTAACCATTGCCAGGCTGCAGCAGAAAGTACTGGGACATGGATCCAGGTGTCCAGTCCTGCTAAGGCTGGGCAGAATGGAATTCTTGCCAGTAAGTTCCCTGGTTATCTGTATATGAAACTCCTCCCCTTCAGGAACACAGCATAGAAGAGAAATGCAGGCTGTGTTTAAGAAACAATACCTCCTAAAGGAAAAAAAATACTTTAAAGAGAGAATTCCACCAAACTTCACAAAAAGTTGGCTTTCTCTGTCCTTCATTCTACATGATCTATCCCCACAGGCCTATCTGTGTTTTCTATACTATTATAACAATTATGAATTATAATTACTCAGTTTGCTAGAAATCAAGGGACAGGCTGCACAGACCTGGGGAGGTCCTGTATGAGATTAGTGGGATGCCAAAGACTTTTTTGCCTCTCTTCCTTCTAATTCCACACCTGAGTTGAGATCCCCAGCTGGCATCTGCAGAGCTGTGCAATTGGAGCTATGGCTCAAAGAAACTTTTTTCTCTGCCTCTGTCAGCAGCTGAACCTGAAGGTTGGAGCTTCCACTGATTTCCAGGGGTTGTCTCAATGCCAGGTATTAACAGACTTATTTAGGTGTGAGGGGCTGGACTCAGAAGCATCTGTGCAAGATAATGGTACTTAGAGATGGGGTGGAGGCAAAGAAAAGGTCTTTGAGGTTTGATTCCCAACTCCACAAACAGAAAACAAGAATTTATCTTCTCTATACAGTAGTTGATGCACAAGTAGAAGAAAGATAAAGGCAGCAGCATGTTAGTAACAGCTACAAAATAAAAAGATGCCAAGATCCTCCTTCTGATTAGGAATGCTGTCCAAATTTGCAGCACAAAAGCATTTAGGGACCCTTTACTGTACACATTTTAAAAAAGCATACCTTGTCCAATATACATTGCCCCAAGGCAGCATTAGTGGAAGCAGAAAGCCTGGGAAGTTCCTATTGCATTGCTTCAAAATAATATTTAATCTCATAATAAAGAGCTTTCTTGCATTGACATTTAAACAGCTTGGTTATTGAGGATAGCTCTATAATCACTGAAGCATATTTAGGCATTAGTATCATTGCTCTCACATAATATACTATAATCTCTGGCAATTAGTCCATGAGGGGAAGTAAAGCCTTGAAATTGCTAATTTATTGCCTCTGAAGCATATTTGTCATTCGTGTGCATGCCAGATGAGCTGCAATGGTTCTTTCAAGTGCTGCAGAACACAGGCTGTGCAGAAAAGTTGCTGGGAACCTTCCCCTCCCACCCCGGGGCATTGTCCTGCCAGGATGCTCCAGGCAGGGAGGAGGGAGCTGGAAAAGGCTGTGGGGCCAGGAGCAGGCTGGGAGTGCCTTATCCCAGTGACACACTCCAAGCCAGGTTTCCCTTCAGGTATTCCTGCCTGGCTCTTGCTGAGGCAGCAGGGAAGCTTTGCCTGGGGCTTGGGCTTTGCCCTTGAGCTGGGGGTTCCGAGCTCAGGATGTGTCCTCTGGCAGAGCTGGCAGTGCAGCGCTGCTAACGCTGAGCTGGGCACAGCTAATTATTCACAAAAACCACAAATGAATCCCTCCTGCTTTTTCAAGTATGAGCCTTGGCTGAGGCAGCCACACGGGCAGGAGTTTTGCCACATAATTGGAAAGAATAAAACCAGGAGCAGCATCTTCCATTTTACAGCAATGTTTGATCTACATGTGACCCTAGGGCAGAGCAGTCTGAGGGGCTGCTCAGGAAGGGGGAAAGCAAGGAAGGAAAAATGGTGGGAGATGGGATATAAGTGCTGAATTTATCTGCAAAGGCAGTGGGGTTGGACCCACAGGACTTTGGGATTACTGGCTGCCTGGAATGTGCAGTGCCCAAGGAAGGACAGTGTTTTCCTGACAAAGCACTCCTCCTGCCCACTCCTCCAGCACAGATGGTGGGTTTTTAACTCACCCTGCCTGTGTCAGGGCAGCTGGGCTGGGTTTCAGGATGAATCATCTGCTCTCACAGCCAAAACAGGGACATTTTGTTGGGATGCAGAACAAGCCATTAAAAACACAAAGCATCTGGTCACCTTTATTAAATGTATTAAGTGAAAAGGCAGCCATCCCATAGGCTGCCATGTACGTGAGCAGAGCACTTAATTGTTGGAAATTTAAGAAGATTCAAGTTGTAAAATAAAAATGTATATGGTAGCTTAAAGAAAATACATTATTTATCAGTTGTGACATTTCCAAAAATTAAAATGCACAAGCTAAATAGTGGTGAGCTTGCAGTTTAGGATAGAGTTTCAAAACATCTTCTGTCTTATTTTTTCTGTGGATGTTTTGGGTCGGACTCAACAGTCATATTTGCATATGTCTGGCTCCAAACCCAAATGACAATGCTGTAAAGCTGTTAATGGGTATCAGAGTATTTGTGTGAGGTGCTGCTGTGATCCCATGGGGGGGTGGCTCTGTTTTACCTCTGCAGGTTCTGAACCACTGTGCAGAACTGGGTATGGATTTGACTGAGAGAGATCCACAGCTCAAACCAGGCAGTTCTTGAAGGCAATGAGAACAGGATAATGGTGGAGGAGACACAATAAAATCCTCCCCAAAATCACAGACCTACTCCCCATTGCTCCACAGGCCTATTGGGAATATTTTGCTTCCTGCATCCCACTTGTAAAGGAGGATAAAGGCTGTATCAGTTTAACTCAGATGATTGCAGGGAATCATCATTACGAGCACACCAAGAGGGCACTTCCCTCCAACTGGGACTTTTAACATATTTGAGGGCTTCCTCTTAGCACTGAAGTGATGACTTGCCAGAATGCTCTTCTGAAGAATGGTTTTGTAAAGCTGTTCTGCTGCCATCTCGTTTGTGACCAGAAGGAACCTGGCAAACACACACAGGGAGTGCACAGAGTGCCCCTAAAAAGCACCAGGGGAGAGTCTTGAATGGTGGAAATTGGATCCTCGTTCCCATGTGGAAATGGCTGCTGCTTGCAATAAATTATCTGGATGCAATTATGGGGATGGTGAGAGGGGTTATGCTAACTTGTACCTCCCCCTCCTTTCAAATTCTGCTCCAACATGTTCTCCTATAAGTCCACTGAACTCAGGTGTGCAGGAGGGACATAAAAGAAAGCGGGACTTGCCACGTCCTCTCCCTCTTCTTTTGTTTTTGGTCCATTGAATTTTATTCCTGTAATTCAATAAACGTGGTGGAGAAGGCCAGAGGATATGAATTAAATATGACAGGAGACCACAGGAATCCTGACCTTGTGTCTCACAAGGAAATCTTGAAACCAACCCCCTACACGTACCTATCAGCATTTTAGCTGCTGAAATCATTATAAATGCTGTTTAGCTACAAGTAACCTCACCCTCTCCATTGCACAGCTAATTGCAGCTTCCCTGAAAGCAGTGCCTATCTAGAGACCTCATCCCTTGCTATGCCCTTCTTTATGGATGCTTTGTTTTCTTCTTTTGAAAAATGGGTTTCACTTCAAATGCTTCCATTCTGTGTGTTGTGGCAAGGAGAGATGTAGTTAAAACATTTCTCAGCCCAAGACACTCCGAGAAAACTTTTAACACTTCTCTGTGGAATGTGTGGTCAGCTTTTACTTCGGCGGGCACTTAGGTCTATATTTCACATCCAGATGACAGAACTTATATTACTTTAAAGAGTTCATCTATTTATGCTGCTATTTTTTGAAGACCTGTCTGCTTTTATTGAACCCTGCATGCTGGCAAGCAGAGCAAGCAGTTCATCACCAAAATGAAAGAATCCATTTTGACATTTCTCTCTTTCTTCACTATATTGGTAGATCCCACACAAGCCAATCACATGCTGCAAACTATGGAAACTACAGCAGTGGTGATCTCTTACTAGAAAAGTTTTCAGCTTTTGGAATGGCTCTTGGATTCCCTAAAGCTTTCCAAGATTTATCCCAGTGCTGTGCATCTGTAGCTATTTGCATCTTCTGTTTGCATTGTATCAAACTTGCATTTTAGAAGCACAATTAATGCCTTTCAAATATATCCTTATGGAGGTGCTTATGTGTATGGATCTCTGGCTGGGCTCAGCAGGAATCTGGGCACTTAAGTACTGAAGCACAGGCTTCCTTTGGGTCTGTAAGTCCATAATTTTGTCTGGCATGCCTGAATTTCTCAACATAATGCTTTCTCTACCACAGGGGTACAAATTGTTCCTAGGGTTTACATCAGAGTAAAACTTTAGAACCTACCTGCACATTGAGTAAAAGTCAGCCCATGTAGCACACAATAAACAGTAGCTTGAGCACTTAGTAAAAATAAGTATAAATTATAGTGCTGTAAAGCTATTCAAATGCACAGCAAATGCACACCAAATTTTGCAGTGAATAATCTCTTGGTCAGTACAAACACCCACACACAGACTCAGACCAGTCTTAGCCTGCTCTGTGCCCACTCACTGAGTAAAATGACCAATTTGCTGTTCCATAGAATGAGAAGGACCATGATTATGGTCCTTTAGAGGTCATAAACACTTAGAGGCCCAGTCTGTTGAATATTCCAGCCCTAGCAGGCTTCCTTCTGGCACATACCATATCTCTTATTCCCTGGAAAAAAACATACAGAAAAAACAATCTTTATATTTAGAAAAGTGGAAGCCTGTTCTCCTGTCCTATACCTTTAAAATTCTCTCTGTTGTCTAAAAGAAAAAAACAGAGTAAATAGAGAGGAGCACCTTATCTTATCTTCAGTTGAATTTTCCCTGAAGGACCCAAGTCCCAGGCAGGTCTGAGAAATTGGAAGCATCATTGCCTGTAGGTGTTGTCTAAACACAAGGTACAAATTTATCAGAGTATTCCCTCTCTTCTACATACTAACTTTCATCTTTATTCTAAATGTATCATTCTTCACCACTTCACAAGGAAGCAGGGGAAAAAATGGATGAGACTTCTTTGTGTTATAAGCCCGTGGTTCGGTAGTAAAATTATTTTATAAATTTCACAAAATTCTTAATATAAAAAATGAACGTAAGGCTGGCGATAGAGGATCTGGTTTGGGGGCTTTAACTCATTTAAATGATCCATTTCTCTTTGAGATAATTCCAAAAGTACTTCAGTGGAAGCTCATCGCAGAGCAACAGGGCACCTCATCAAAAGGTTTAAAAAGAAAAGACGAGGGGAAAAAATCTTCAATAGAGCCTGTGTCCTTTTATCCTTGATTTACCGAGCATATCAGTTACCCCCCTTTGTTAAGAGCTCTTTTCATTTCTAGGTATAAAATAAATTCAACCATTTTATCAAGATGTTCTTGTTACCAGCCACCAGTATAAATTTTACTTGCTGTAGGTGGGGGAGAGGTTTCCTGGCACAGCAGTTGTCCAATTAACTGGAGTATCACAAGCAACAGGAATGGTTTGCAGGGTCTGGTTTCATGAATTACCTGGGTGCAGGGGAAGATGAATTTTCTCCTCTCTGGTTTCCCATTTGTGTCCATGACCCAACGTCTCAAACCCACAGAGAAGGGCGAGGAGCAGAGGCAGAGGTGGCGAGGAGAGGCACCCTCACTGTGCAGGTGGGTCTGAGCATGGCCTGCAGCTGGCAGGGCATGAATTATTAATTGATAATAAAAGTAAAACAAGTTGTCTTAGAATTTGTGGAGCTACAAGAGCCTTGTTTGCTACAAGAGCCTCTCCTGCCCTGCTGCAGAAATGCTGTCAGGCCTCCTTTGATGCTTTACCTGGCCAAGAACCCTCAGGTGGGCTCAGGGACCTCAGACTCACTTAATCTGACTGCATAACCAGGTTCAAAGTACCATGCATCATATTCCCTAAAAAAGAAAAGGGTTTTGTCTGAACAAAAGTTGAATATTAAGTCAAGACATAGAAGAAACTGATTCCAACTCTCCCAGTCTTTGAACTCTTTCATGATTATTGTTTTTTTTCCTTTGTTTCACCTCAGTTATCCAAAAGTTCCTAGCAGAGTTAATTTTAAGAAGTTTGGGAGTATCCCACTGTAGCCCTGAGTAATTCCTCAGCCAGCCCTGAAGTAAAGAGACATAGCCAGGGGAAGGACCAAGCCAGCAGGACTGTCCTGGTGATCCCAGAAACAGCTCAAAAGGGAAAGTCCCTGCTCGGATCCAGGAGCAGTGAGATGCAGCTGAGGAGTCACCAAAGAGACCTTGCAGATTCAGAGTGTTCTGAGCAGGTTTGAGAGGCTCTTTTTGTCAAAGCTAGCAAGAAGGAAATGCAGTCTCTTTGATAACAGATATCAGTGTCAGTTTTAGGTCTGGAGGTGATGTGAAAGGCAGAGATATGGGAAGTTCAATTAAAGTATCCTTTAAAAATGGAAGGTGTAGCTGTGCTGTGGGAAACCATGATGGAAGTCAAAAATTATATTCACCTGGTATTTAAAAAGTGAATAAAGATAAAAATCAGTCAGCCAGAACAACACAACCAGGCCCCTTACACTAACTACAGCTGCGTCCCAGATCCCTCTTTCCTGGTTTTGGTCTCTGAGGAATGCACTCTCCTTTGAATTTGCATTTTCTTGGTGTCTTCTAGATAGAGATAAGTCTGAAAGCTCAGCTGATTGTTTTTTGAAGCTTACAAATTACTTCACAAATGGATGTGGAACAAGAAGTGGATCTCAAGTAGGCAACAAAGCCTCTCTGTTCCATACAGCCCAAGAGTGAGCCCTAAATGTTTTTT
The DNA here is from genome assembly GCF_051311805.1 of Agelaius phoeniceus. Classification (NCBI taxonomy): domain Eukaryota; kingdom Metazoa; phylum Chordata; class Aves; order Passeriformes; family Icteridae; genus Agelaius; species Agelaius phoeniceus. The sequence continues at coordinate 2,213,837 of NC_135277.1, forward strand.
TGAATGAAGGAACTGACACTTTCCCATTGGACAGAAGTTTTTCTGTCATCTGGGCTGCAAGTTGGAAAGTCTGAGTTTACAAACAGAAATTAAAACATCTCACACACAATGTTTTGGTACATTTTCCACATAAGTAGAGCTGATCACAGATCATTTGCACTTACCAAGATTTTTGCACCATCACAGAGCAGATGAAAACTGCCTCTGAATCACATCTTGATGTCCCTTTTCACTGATGGCATCTGAATTTTCTTACCCACTTCTCAGTGCATACAAAAGAACATATCTGTGTGTATGCAATGGCTGTGCTTTGATTTTTTGTAGTCCACTTGGGCTAATAACAGACTATAAAATTTTTCATCCCAAAACTACTCAGTGTGATCAGTGCAGACTGAGAATGATCTTCCCTGGGCTGTGCAGTGCCCTGCATGGCATGACTTGGTCTCAGTCCAGCTCCCTGTGGATCAGTGTGTACATCACAATCCCCATTTCCATCAGCAGCCACCAGCAAATTTGCTGGCACATCGAGCCTTTTTACCATTTTCCCTTCACAAACCATTGCTTCAGGTCAAGCCTGGTGACGTGGCTGTGTGATCCATCTCAAGGTCCCTGTAGGGCTTTTTCTGGGGACAAGGAGCACAGGTACTGAGGGCTTTTGGAGCAGCAGCCCTCATGAGCCACCCAGCTTGTCCTGCACCTTTCCCAAATGGCAGATGAGGTTGGAAACTCAATCCAGCTGTGAGGTGACACTGCCACAGGTCAGTCAGGGAACAATGGACACAACCTCAGAGCAAGAGAGCTGGATGTGGGCTAAGCCAGCATTTCAGTAACTACTCACAAATGTATTCTCCTGGCTCTGCTGAATTACAGGAGGAGATAATCTCCATTCCAGTGCCAACAGGGAAGATCATTACGGGGAGGCCACCTGTGTATTCCAGGCTTTCAGACCAAGCCGCTCCCCTATTGATTTTGATATCAGTGTTTTATATCAGTTTTATAGGGGTTTTCATATCAGTGCTGTCAGTCAGGCCTGCTGCTGTTCTCCCCTGAGCTCCTCTGAACCAATTTAGGCATTTCTGTGGGAGCTGCAGCGCTCCAGAGCCTGCAGTGCCCTGTGCCCTCCCAAAGTCTGCAGTGCCCTGTGCAGTGCCCTGTGCCCTCCCAAAGTCTGCAGTGCCCTGTGCAGTGCCCCTGTGCCCTCCCAAACCCTGCAATGCCCCTGTGCCCTCCCAGAGCCTGCAGTGCCCTGTGCAGTGCCCCTGTGCCCTCCCAAACCCTGCAATGCCCTGTGCAGTGCCCCTGTACCCTCCCAAAGCCTGCAGTGCCCCTGTGCAGTGCCCTGTGCCCTCCCAGAGCCTGCAGTGCCCTGTGCAGTGTCCCTGTACCCTCCCAAAGCCTGCAATGCCCCTGTGCCCTCCCAAAGCCTGCAATGCCCCTGTGCCCTCCCAGAGCCTGCAGTGCCCTGTGCCCTCCCAGAGCCTGCAGTGCCCCTGTGCCCTCCCAAAGCCTGCAGCCCCTGTCACCCCCGGCTGCAGGGGCAGGAACAAAGGCTCTGCTCCTGCCTCAGGGCGTTTGGGGGTGCTTTAGAGCAGGTGAGCTGTTGTACTGCAGTGTTTAACAAGGTCACTGAATGCACAGGACACAGTGGCTCCCCCTCAGCTGTGCAAACTGCAGCCCTTTCTTTGAATTCAGTGGAACTTCTCAGAGCCTTTTATGAGCTATTCCATCTCATTTTTCTCTGCTCACTCTCTTGTCGATGCACAAACTCCAGAAATTGTCTGTGACAGCTCAAATTCTGCTTTGCCAGCCCAAGTTTACCTGAACACCACTGCTACCTTCAGTGGGATTGTCCCAGGTAAGCAAGAAGGGGTTTGCCTCAGTGTCTGCCTCTACTAATGAGAAGGTATTCACTCACACACAAAGTTTATAATTTGATAAGAACTCTGAGCAAGTCCCAGGTCTTCTCTTTCTTCTCGTATTTACTTTTACTGGGCTCTGCTGCAGTTTTATTTACCCGAATAACTCCAAAGTTTTCCTAAGTGGGTCCAAAGGAACCAACTTGGTACAGAAAGCCTGAAAGCCTCTGCCTTTGTTGCTAGTTGACATATTTCATGTGTTTTATCCTTAATTGGCAATGTGGCTGTGTCAAATTGCATTTCTCTTCCTGTAGCCTCATTCAGAGCCAGTGGAGCTCAATATTCTGCTCAGACTGAGTTATTTGATCTGAATTTTGCAGAGGGATGAACTGCTTGGCAATAGCAGTGCCTCCTTTCATCTATTAGGCTTCCAAATGTATATATCTTTATCCACACTATCTATGGTTCTGTGCATGAAAGTGTTGGTAGCTGACTCTCCTGGTAGCTCAAATTGCAAACTGACTTCATTAAGACCTCCTAAGGACAGGATTTAAGTTATAGGTTAGTTTTGCATTTTATTTTCTGTGCAACTGTACTGTCAAAGACTTTGTCTTTCACAATCAGACATGTAGAAATGAAAAATCCTGATTTTGTTTTCTTATGCCAAAGAGCAACTGCAATTTTACCAGCTCTCAAACTCTTTTGCCATAGGGTTTTGATTTAGGAATCTGTGAGAGTTTGAAGGAGGTCTCTCTTATCTGCCTGTGTGTGATCACCTGGTTCTTTACCAGCTTTTCAGTTTTACATCACAAACCCATTAGCTTAGACTTGACATCTTTTCCTTTTTAGATGCTCTTTTTCTGCTTTGATCCTCTCAGCTGTGGATCCTGCAGCTCAGCACCAAGGTCCACCACAGCTGTTTGCAGCATCAGCCCTGTTCCTTTGTGTTTTCCATCCACATTGCTACTTCCATGGCTCCAGTGCTCATAGCAAGGGGCCAGTGGAGAATTCCTTATGTTTCCAGCCCTTTTAGCTCCTCCTGGACTCAGTCCTTTGGGGTGTGGACACGGGGTCAGGTGTGCACTGATGGACTGGTTTGAAGCTGTGCTTGGACATTGTCCTTAATTGCACAATACAGCTGTGGAAGAAGTCTAAAAGAAAGTTTGCAAATAATGCAAAAATATTGGGATTTTCAAGGCAGTAGCAAATCTGGGGAAAGATTCCTGTTCCTGTATGACTGGTATGTTGAAATTCAGTATTTGACACTGTAGAGTAATAGATGATAGGAAAATAATGTTAAGTAAATACACAAAAAATGAGTTCTAATTTAATTCCTGCTATTCAGGGAAGGAGATCAGGCAATCACTGTGGGTAGTTTTCTGAAAAACTCAACCCCTCAATGAGTCTGAAAAACTCAAACGAATCCAGAGCGCCTGACAGAATAGTTAGAATGATCAGGATGAGAATAAAACAGGATGGAAAAGCCATTTTTTTGGTATTGTGTAAATCCATAATATATCCAAGTCTCAAATTACTGCACACAGCTCGGCTGATTCCTGCTTACAAAGGATAGAATGGAAATGGTGACAAAGATCATCTTTTATATGGAATGGTTTCTATAGAGAGTCACTCGATGAGCGGAACTCGGCTCCGCAAACAGATGGCTGAGGAGGGACACGATAGAGATCTGTGGAGCTGGGGATGGTGCACAGAACATGAACAAGGAATGGTTATTTACTATTTCTAATAACCCAGGAACAAGGGCCAACCAATTAAATGATTGCACAGCAGGTTAAAAACAAAGAGAGTGCTTTTCACAGAATGCGTAATTAAGTTGTGAAATGGCTCCCATAAAATGGGAATAACAGTGGGATGATTTTGCTTAGAGAAGGGGTCACTGAGGGTAGGGATGTGAGAGGTCTCTCACTCCATGGGGGAAGGGGAAGAAGGAATGCATTCTTGCTACTTATCACAGCATAAGAAGTTTCCCAATTAAAAATCAGGCAGTGGGTTTGAAGCAAGCAGATAAAGATGTTTCCTCTCCTTTGTATTTATAATTAAACTGTGGATCTTCTTGCCAGAAAACATCATAGAGGCTGAAGGTATAAATGATGCCTTTTATTTCCTGTTTTAGCTGATGTTCTTTTTGCAGAACTGTTCAGACTTGACAGCCAGAACCCACATTTATTCTTGCAAAAAAGTCAGGAGGCCACAGCTGCTTTGCAAGGTGGATCTTGGAGTGTGGCACTCAGGCTGTGCGGATGGACCAGAAACCATCCCAAATTTCCAGGCAAAAGTATTTCCATTAAATAGCTGGGGCAGAATTGACAGGCATCTCTGGGTTCCCACTTGAAGGTCACTGCCTGGCACTGCAATGCTAATCTGTATTTCCAAAAGGCTCCTGTTAGCCACTGATCTGCTCTGCCCAAATCTGGGGAAGAAAATTATGGAACTGCACGAAGTGTGTCAAAATCTTTCCTTTGCCACAGCGGTAACCCCTATTTTGATGCCTTCATTTTTAAAAAGGCCCCAAAACCAGGGTTTTTTAATCTTTACCAGTGTATTCAAGGACTGTGATTTGGTATTTTGATATTTAGCCACCTTCCACCCCCAGTCTGAACATGAGTAACTTGTTGGGCACGTCATGGAGATGTGCCAGAGATGTACTTATCAGGGATGCAAATAATTCCCACTAACTTGAAATAATGCACAGGGTGACTGGGCCATTTTACCTTTGAGGATATTTAATTGTGATCTGGCCATGTGTTTTGAAGCACTTTAAAACAGCAGCTGATCAAAGCTGCTTATACTAAGAGCAATGATCCCCACAGATGTTTGTCTCTTTACAGCTTCCCCAGAGTTAAGTTAAAAATATTCTGAGAGTTTTCTCCTTGCCTCACCTGTATAAATCTGCAGTGGCCTTATTCCAGGTTTGAATTCCAGGTTTAAATTGCTTTAACTAGAGAGAACTTGGTTTCCCAGCTGGCTCCACACTGGTCATGAGAAATCCCTCTGGTACAGACATGATTTACCTGCCTTGATAATCTACCTGGTTTACCCAGTCTAAATCCAATTCCCTGAGTTTGGAGAGGTCCCTCCTGGATAAATGTGTTTTGTGATATTCTATTAGGTGAAAAGTGCTGACTGCATAAAAAAATATTCTTGTTCAGAGGTTGATGATCATCTTTTGTACTCTCCACACTACTTTCCTTCTGAATACATTTAATTATATGATGCTGTATTCATTGCCTTGCTGACACTAAAGGGCTCTGCAGTTAAGCCTAAATACTAAACCAGGCAGATATTCAAGTGTTGTAAAGTCAGTCTAGATTTTTTTTTTTGCCAGCAAGTGCTGCCCTGATTTACAGGAAGAGGGAGGGAGGGAGGGAGGGTGGGATTTCTTGCCTGCTTTCTTTATTGAATTCTCTTTCCTTTTTTTAATAACCATGTTTAGGTAACTGGTAGTGTAGGAATGGATTTTTTTAATTGCAGATAACTGACTGGTATTGGGCATAGTTTTAGTGCAAACTAGAAAACTGTTCCCTGGTGGTGAGGGGGATTATAATGCTTGCTGACAGAAATCCAGCTCAGGTTTGCTGGCTTTTAGTATGCAAAATCCAATTTTTTTAATGAAGGTTTTATTTGTGTTTGTTTTCACTGGATTTCATGAAGGGGAAAAAACCCTCCCAAAGCCAGGATTTGCTGCTTTTATTCATCAGTTTTATTGTGCCAGGGCATTGTTCCTTTTGGCTGTATGGAGCACGTTGGAGCCAAGCTGCCAGAGGGCAGGAGAGTGGTGAGATTCTGTGCACCCTCCTCTGGAAAAGATGAATTCCCAGTGGAGTCCCACTGTGAGAGGACCCTGAGCCAACAGGCAGTGCCTGGCTCCTGAGATGCACAAATCCTTGCATTCTCCACAAAAATCCCTCACAGCTGGGATTTGCTGGGCTGGAAACCATGAGCCCTGTCCAGGTAATTCCAGTTTTCCACATGCACAGTGCCCAGACTGGGGAGCTGCACAAGTTCTCCCATCTTGATAGGTTCAAATGATTCCCCAGGCAGCCAAATCCTATCCAAAGGCACTCCCAAGATGTGACAAATGATTCCCAAGGTGCCTGGGCAATGGGTTGGGAAAGGTCCCTTCTGGGAGAATGGATGGATAATTGTTGTTCTGAAAACCCATTCTAGCCCAGGGACCATAGGGTGAGTACTTGTTGTTTTTTGTTTTTGTTTTTTTTTTTAATAAAAGTAACCCAAATATACTGTTAATGCATGTCAGATCAATTCTGAGGCTGTGCAGTGGGAAACAAAACAACCCAGACAGGGAGTGAGAGGTTCTGGAGACTGAGAGGGCAGAAATGAGAACAAATGGTGCTGGTTCTTCTGTGGCCTTAATGAGGGAGTAATGTGACTTATGCCTGTAACAGGCCACAGCAAACAAATTTGGGTTTATAAGAAAGGAATCCATGAAATTTAACCAGATTTTGTACAGTTTGGAAAATAACAACTACAGTTACTTTGTGGTAACTTTTACTCCCCTCTCACTCAGAGCTCAGAGCTTTGCTAACAAAGACTATGATCAGTAAAGTAAAATTAAATTGTATCTAATAAAGTACTGTAGGTACTTAAAAGTGACATTATTTATAATATTTTGCTTACTCTCTCTTTATAACAAATGAAGTGTCCATTTTCTTTGTATTCTGCTGAATACTTCGGATCCATCATCAAGTTTAAGAATTAGTATCAGGCTGAGTAATTCTGGACTTGGCATTTACTGTGAAATTTACTGTATGAATTAGCATATTAGCACAAATTCAGAGGTGAAATAATATGCTGACATCCATTTGTAAAGGTTTGTAAATCCCTGTAAGGTTATAGGAAGCAAAGGGGAAGTTCTGCTCATTCCCAAAGGGATCTGTTCTTGGCATCTCCGTGTTTTGCTGGGAGAGCTGCAGTGTCACCGGGGTGCAGGCTGGGGAAAGCTCTGCAGATGGCTCTTGGAGGGGTTGATGATTTCGTGAAAGACTCTGGCATTCAGGCTGCCAATGGTTCTGTCTTTGGATGAGTCATGAGCTGTAGAGTCACTTTTTTAAGGGTAGGAAAACTCTTTCCCATCCTTTCTGCCTTCCCCTGTCTTTCCCATGAAAAGGGCACAGGGAGAAGGAGATTGAATAAGATCACTGGTGGTTTCATTTTGTCCTTTTAGATGTGTATCAAACCCCAGCACAGCTCCATCACATCGTGTTACAAGGTGGGCAAGGGAACTTTCGTCAGTGCTCAGTCACAGCAATCACCTGCACACGGAGCACTTGGCACAGGAGCCTTCCCCAGGGTTTCACTGCATTTTTTCATTAGCACCAATAATAGCCTCTGCAGGGAGTAATTAGTAACACCCAGAGGGGAGAGGAATTCTGCCAGAGGACATCATTATGTCTGGAAAACTAAAGATGCTGTGTAGTAAGGTCATGAATAAATGGTTTGAGTCCAGGGTGGAGGACAAGCCCGGTGCAAGTACAAAGTTTCCCCCTGCTGCTGATCCTCTGATGAAGAGCACAGTAATTTCCACTGAACACCATTAAGGAAATTAGTTTGTTCTGACAGTTTGTGTTGCTGGATACCATATGTTTACCTTGGGGGAATGTTTGTGGAGAACCACTTTGGGTTAATCGTAAATGTCACAATTAAATAAGTAAATATAGAGGAGTGTGTCTGTGATCTGCGTCAGTGCACAGCCACCATGTCCCAGCACACTGGTGTCCCACGTGCTGTGTGTACACAGACATATACATTTGTAGGTGCTAAATCCATACTGATCAGCTTATCTGGACACACAGGCCTCAGGTACAAACAGCAGCAGCACTTGGCCTCCCTGGTCTGCGGATCAGCACACGCAGGAGCCTCTGCCCTCCTTTCCACCCAGTGCTCTGGGCAGCGAGCGTGGAGCATCCCTGGGCTGGAGCCCGGGGCTGCACCTCTGATTCACCTGCCCAGCCTGCGAGGAGGGGGCGAGGGAGGGATCAGATGGGGTGTTAGAAATCTCTGATTAGCTGGAGTCCCACTGCACATTACCAAAGGTTCCAATATTTTGCCTTTCAGCGCTGTCAGTCGCCCCCAGTAACCTGTGGGAGTTGAGGAATTTCAGCACCTCGGCAGATTAAGCCTCCAGAGCAAAGCTGTCACCCGGGTCTTTGTCATGCAAACTTGAGGCCAGGTTCAATAACATCCTGTTCCTCTTCTGCATTGCGGAAGCCTTGAAAATTGATTTTCTGTTTTGCCACTGAGTTCAGTGGAACCAGACTTCAGCCCTCCAAGGGAATTGTATTCCTGTAGATTGTAGCTACTTCTGAAATCCTTAATTTCACATCTTTAAATAGCAAACTTTGTGACAGACCAGGTGTGGGTGCAAACTTTGCTGGATGTTGTTGACCACTGCTGGGTTATTAACTCTCTTTATGGTCTGGGATACCCTTTTTTTTTCCCCTTTCAAAATGCATTTCACAGACTTGAAGTCCTAATCCAAAATGCACAGGAATAAATACAAATTTGTGTATTGATCACCAGAAAAGGATTTTTAAGGGAGTTGATCACTGCTTATAGCAGGAATGCACGTTTAAAAGAAACAAGAACTGTAACATTAATCCAGGGAAAACAGTTTCTGAAGCAACCAGAGCTTGTTAACACAGCCAACACCTAAGGCAGCATTGTGTCTTTAAGCTCTACTAATATTGAACAATAATAATTTTGGTGGAGGAAAATCTTCCCCTCTCCCTGAACAGAAACAAGACAGATTATTGACTGCCATCTAGAAAGATGGATGCTGTGGCCCTCGGAGTCTATTAATATTTGATGCTGATGGATGTGAGCTGGCAGCCTGAGTTATTAATGGAGTTTGGTTCCTTGGACCTCACCCTCCATCCATGGGGGAGAATTAACCATAACAATAACTGGATGCCCAAAGCTCTCAGGGTGCTGGGAAGGGCTGTCAGTTCCAGCAAAAATGGGAAGTGTTTGTGAAGTGTTTACAGGCATGGAAAGTCATAGGTGGGGCTGCTTAGGTCACTGCTACCATCTACTCTGATTTCAAGGGGACTTTTAGGGTCCCAGGAATTGTAGCTCCCTCCTCTATCTTTGCCATGTTAGCATGCTCCCCTCAGGTCTGGATTTCAAACAAGAAGAGGCTCAGAGGTAATTTCTGAGCAGGGGTGAGGTGTGGGACACTCTGTCCTTGGTGGCACTGAGGTGGCCTCTCCCAGGCTGGGGTGATGCAGAGCAGAGAGCAGGAATGTGCTGCTCCACATAGAGCAGGGCATTTCCCACAGCTGGCCCTGACCCCACATTGCCTAAAGAGATTTTCCATTGTTTATGTTAAAGTCAGATTTGACCCCTGAAATTAGAAACAATCCAGTGGATAGATTTGGGGGCCTATTTTTATAAGCTGGCCCTTCTAAGTGAAAATATTGAAAATGAAACACCTTTGAAAGTTTGTGGTGTCCATATGGGTCATTCTGATTTGGAACATAGAGATGGAGAATACCAAGTTATTTATAGCTCAATTTCCTAATATAGCTTTAACATTTCCAGGGGTATATGTTTGATTGAATTAGCTACTCCTTCCTAGCATGGATACCACATTCAGGCATTGCACTATCCTCATTAACCTCCCAATCTTAATAGAAAAAAAAAAAGAATAATCAACATAAGGAGCACAGCTGTTGATTAATTTTACTAAATAGGATAGAAATATAAAGTACCATATTGCAAGAGTGAAGATTCAATACACACAATTTGAAATCAGTTTATTAGAATATATAACTCATTACCAGCTGGATGCATACACTGCAGCATTATCCACTCGGGCAGGTGGTGAGAGGCAGGTGGAATTTACATATCTTTAACAGTACCTGAATGCATTTCACTTCAGAGGTCATTCTCCCAAATCAAGTTCAAAATGTTAATAACGAGGTGTGCATTTATAATTAATAAAATCTTAGAGCCAGTGCTATAGTTCAAGTGCATTTTCCTCTTATGTAATTAAGAAGTTAAGTGTATTTGGCAGTTGTCACTCAGAGAGCTCTGAAGGTCTCACTTGTCAAACCTGGGGATAGAAATCTCATTAAACCAGGTATTTTTTTTTCAGTTAAGGTTTGTTTGCAAAGTACGTGAGTGGATGGTGGGCAGCTAGAATGCCCAGCTCTGTCAGTCCATAAAGCCAAGTCCATTAAAGTAAATGCCAGCACTCAAAGGCTTGGAACAAACAGCCTGATGTTCACCTTGTGAGAATCACGGAATCCTTAAGGTTGGAAAAGGCCTCAAAGACCACCAAGTCCAACCATCAACCAGCACCACCACTGTGTTCACCACTAAATCATGTCCTCAAGTAACACATCCACAGGTTTTTTTAAGATTTCAGGAATGGTAATTCCACCACTTCCCTGGACAGCCTGTTCCAATGCTGGACAGCCCTTTCTGTGAAGAAATTTTTCCTAATATCCAATCTAAATCTCCCCTGGTGCAACTTGAGGCCATTTCCTCACCTTATTGTCCTGTGACTTGTTACCTGAGAGAAGAGACTGCCATCCACCTCCCTGCAACCCTTTTTCAGGGAGCTGTATCCCTTTTCTTTGGGATAATCCAAAGTGAGTACAGAAAAGCAGTGAATGCAGTCCAGCTGTGCCTGGCAAGGGAGCACTGCCCCCAACAGCTGCTCTGTGGTCACAGAACTTCAGCTGAGACACTGGAAATCCTCCTGCTGCCTCCAGCACTGGCCCAGATGGTGTTTTAGAGGTGTCAGGATGTGGGGATGTGGTTTTGGAGTGATTGATGGTTGGGCTGGATGGTCTTCAGTCTCTCTAACCCTGATGATTCTGTGGTTCTGTGGTTGGTTAATGTGACTCCCCAAGGGGTATTTTAACTCCACATCACTCTGCTCCCCTTTCCTTTTCAAAGGAATTTTCTTTTACTTCTGGATCACTAGTTCAAATCCAGATAAGGTCAGTTGTCATAGAAATTATTAGCAGTACCAGCAGTTCTGTGTAGAACATGAAATGAGTTGGGAGTTTCATTCACACAGGATAAGGGTTCCTAAGTGGCACTAATTGGCTGTCTAATTGTCACACACAGGAGAAAGGCAGAGGATTGATTAGGCGTGGAGACTGAATGCCCCTCTGCCAGCCCGGGCTCCTGGAGCTCATTGCATAGGCATGCTGGCAGGGTAATGAGGGGCAGCCTGCTTTGGATTTGCTGGCTGTCAAGGCAGCATCTTTTCCTGCCAGGCCTTTGCAGGGGCACTTGTTTTACTCCACCAAGGTCAAAGATAGCATCTATAACAAACAGTGCCTTCACTCAAAAATCAGAGACTTGCAGGATTTACTTGTGAGCAGTATATTTTAACTGTTTCCTTTCCTTCCCCCTGAAACACAGTTTTTCTAAAAGGTCTAAAATAGGATGAGTCACACTGGTGTGAGGCAGAACTGCTCCAGCAAAGCAGATGGGGGTTTATGGTGCTCAGAAATCTGTTCATATTTCCTTGTGCTGTCTGGGTGTCTGCTGTGTGATATACAGGCTCCTGGAGGTACTTGTCACAGCATAGGGAAGCTGACATGGTGCACATTTCACTCCTGATAAATGGATCCTCCTATCAAACAGTGAAGCCTCTCACCTGCAAAAATACATTTTGACCAATATCTTTTCCCCTGAGCTATGGCACAGGTCACACCGTGCAATGGAGTTACTTTTAACTTGTAGTAGGTTCACTTTCCCTGGCATAGAACTAAATTATTTAAGTTTGACTCACTGAAGTAGTAAATTTAGGAGTTAATTTGCAATGTGAAAGTCAGGATTACACACAGAGGAAAAGGAAGCCAAAATAACTTGTATATGTTAATGTGTAGACCCAGCTGTGGGACTCAGTAAGTTTACTAAGGCTTAAACCTCAATTAGTGAGGTTAAACCACAATTGCTTTAAACCTTATTGTGCTCACATTTTAATTCCCTTGTTGTATCAGATGAACAGTATTAGTAAGAACTGTGTCTATCCTTTCAACCACAAGCTGATCAGTTCATACAGCACACCAGAATGTAGTGTTAGAGCATTCTATATTTGTGTCAAATATAAGTATTTATTCTCCTCTCCCTCCCTTTGCCCACACCTGGAGCAGAAATAGGACAGAGCCCATGTTTCTGTGTTCTGCTGTGTGCCTCCTGTCTCTGACATACACATCACTCCTGGTCTGCCTTCTTCCTAAAGTCACAATCTCATGCAAATTAATTGAAAACAAATGCAGGTACCAGCTACACATCAAAAAGCTCTGATGCACCTGCCATGTCGTTTTCCTCTCTGCCAGCCTGTGGAAGACGAGCATGTACGAGATCCTTTTGGTTTTTAACCTAACCCTATTCTTAGAATATATTTTCAAAGAAGCGCAGAGCGATCTCTGCACGCTTTCAGACTGTATATTTTGTGATTAGTGCTTCGTAAGTGATGTTTTGCTTAATGATCTAACATCTGCTCTAGGAGGTTTGTTTTTGTAACTTCCCCACCTCCTGCTGAATGAATGCCAGCAACTTGTCCCTTTCCTCCAAGTCAATCAAAGCACTAATTGCATCATAATCATGGGAAGCAGCGGTGACTGCTCAAGTGCTGAAGGCTCAGCAATCAACTCACAACACTCTGCTCACTGTTCAGAGAGAGAAAGCTTCCCTGTGCCGAGCTGGGAGTTTCCTGCATGCCACATCTCTTCAGCTGACTCTGACTTTTCTGGGTTGCAGGGAGATGACTGCACCATTCCCTGCATGGCAGGGACCTATGGAACCAATTGCTCCTCGGTCTGTAACTGCAAGAACGATGGCACTTGTTCTCCTGTGGACGGGCTGTGCTACTGCAAAGAAGGTAAACAAAATTCACATTTAACAGCTCCCTGCCAGCCATGCCTGTCCCCTTTGAAAGTGGCACAGCTGTGCAGTCAGGAACTTCACCATTTTCTTATCCTCCCAGGTATCCCAGCTCAACAGGGGCTGGACTGCAAGTCCAGTCTCTGGCCTGAACAGGGGCCAGACTTCCATGCTCTGCTGCAGAAACGTGTCACAGAACTGGGTGTGGGGGCAGAAACACTGCTCCTCTCCAGGGGAAATGCAGAACAATCCTCTGGCTGCTGGGTTTTTAGGGCTTTTCTGCCGTGTCTCTCCCAGATTCCAAAGTCACTGGGCACAAGAGTGGAGGCAGCTTCCTGCCTGTGTGTCCTGCAGCCCCTGGCACTGGGCTGTGCCTGGCCTTGGTCATCCCCACCAGCCCTGACCTGACTCCTGCCTGCCCATCTCCACCTTGGGCTGGTCCCATTCCTGCTGCCCTGGGCTCCAGGCTCATCCCAGCTGCCAGCCCTGCCCTTGGGCACTGTGGGGAGGGCCCTGGCTCTCTGCCCTTGCTGCCATCCTCCTGTACCCTGACATGGTGACACCCCAGCCTTGTGCAGATGTCCTCTGTCTCCTGTGCTAGCACAGGGTTCAGGATGTGGCTCTCATTTATTTGGAGCAATAAGAAGTCTTGCCTGCTCCAAGGTGACTGACATCTTTTCTTGCCACACGTGTCCATAATTCCCTCCTGGACGTGGTGGTGAGCACATCCCATGGATCCAGTGACCACCTGAGAACCCTCCCCATGTGCTTCATGGCACAGCAGCTCTTCTGTTCCCCCAAAATCCCAACATGAGCTATGCCCGTATGACATACATAGGCCCTAAAACAGAAGTGAGGCAAATAACCATAAAATCTGGCATTTCAAACATGAATTAATGGATCACTGTAGAACCCCATTTAATGAGGGTGTATAAACCATGAGTTACTGCTCAACTCCATGACACAGAGCTGCAGTGTAATGAAAGTCATTGTGCTCCTGGTAGTTAAGATTTGAGCCTTAATGGCTAGAAATGATGGCATGGGTCTTATTTTAGGTGTAATAGCTGCTTTATATTAAATAGCATTCTCAAAAAAAAAAAGAAAGAAAGAAAGAAAAAAAAGGTGAGAAACAGGCAGCATCACATGGAAAGTTCTTGCAGTCCTGTAGGTCAGAAGGTCTCAAACCTGACAGACAGGTCCCAGCAGTTCCCAGAAAGGCATCAAACTCCTAAATCTGGTTACAGCCAAGGCTGTTATGCCTCCATCTGTGTGTAGAGATGCTGGGAGATGGAGCTGGGAGGTCACAATGAAAGGGTCAGTCTTTGACCCCAAGTTAGTCTTATTTACAACAAGAAACTGTCCTAGAAGCAAAGAACTGCAGCTTGCCAGCTGCCTGTCCCTCTGTTGTCATGAAAACATCCCAGAAACATTTCTCCCCTGTTTCCTTAGGGTGGCAAGGAGTGGATTGCTCTATTCCCTGTTCAAGTGGAAGCTGGGGGCTGAACTGTAACCAGACGTGTTCCTGCAGCAATGGAGCATCCTGCAGGCCAGCTGATGGCTTCTGCCTCTGCTCCCCAGGATGGCAGGGGGAGTTCTGTGACCAGCCTTGTCCTGTGAGTGCAAATCACAATTTGGGGTGGTCTTCCACCACATTCAATCACAGTCCCCATAGCTCTGCTGAACAGAGAGCAGGGGAGGAGCTCAATTTGTCTGTGATGTCTGAGGAAATCAAGTGTAAATAACAGATTGGGGTTCTAGCAGTCAACTGGATGTATTATCCTTTGCATTGTATTTTATCAGAGCTATTGCTGTGTTATCTGCAGTTTCTTGAATGTCATTTTTTAAAGTGATTCCTCATTTGGTTCTGTATAGAAACATTAGGCACTGAGTTTCTGTCTTCTGTGTATGTTAATTTAAAAAATGCAACTCAGCATTAAGAGGGACGTGATAGATGATTTTGCACATTTCAGAACAAAAAGCTGATCACTGAGAGGATTTTTATTTCTGCTCTTGAAGGATGGAACATATGGCCTTAATTGCAGCGAGCGCTGTGACTGCAACCACGCGGACGGGTGCGATCCTGTCACCGGCTACTGCTGCTGCCTCGCGGGCTGGACAGGTAAACCAGCAACTGCCCTTGTAGACTCGGGGGCTTTGCTTCATCTGGGGCTTTGGGGGGTTATGCTGGTTTGCTGTGCTTTGCTTTTGCATCAGTTATAACCCTGGACTTGTGACTGCAAACTTGTAAATAATGGATTGAGACAAGATCAGCTGAACTTGCCCACATTTAAATCACTCGTGATGGTGACAATAATTGGCATTCATTAAATTTGTATTCAGATGAGTTGAAGATGGCTCCAAACCTGCAGCCAGATGTTAGCCTTCTGTAAAAGCATCCTCAGGAGGGATGCAGATCATCCATAATCCTGCAGAGTTTTTCTCCTTGAACTGCCCTTTCCACAGGGTGCAGCTGTGGGACGGTGAATCCCAGGACCATCATACCTGGAATGCAGACAGGGCATATCTGATGAGTCATTACAGCTGCTCCAACATACAAAACTCTGCATTCCCATTTTCCAATGGTTCTTGTCACAGGGTAGTTGCAGAGAGCAGATTAATGCTGGTGTGACAGAGCTGTTGTGATGACACAGCAACAGAGAGGAATATTCAGTGAAGTTGGAGAGTCCAGGCTGGAGTTCTCAGTACAATTAGACCTGCACTTGACTCCACACTGATGTTCTCTTCCCAGCTTTTGACAGCAGTAGGGGACAAGTTACTGACCCAACCATTTCACACTTTGCTGCCTAAAATGCTGGTTAATCTCTCTGCTCTCTGTTGAGGCCCTGGGTGGAAATAAAGTTATGGAAATAAAGCTTGTATGGAAATAAAGTCATATACTGCAGAACCACCAGTGGCACTGACAGTCAAAATGCATTTATATTAACAGCAAATCATTTGGAAAATTTAATTGTTTTTCAAACAAGTACAAGTTGAGAGGATGCATGAGCAAGGCAGGCTGATCAGGCAGCCAACATTTGGGATAGTGTCACCTTTCCCATTGATTTATGCCCTAAACCAACACACACCTTCTGTTTCTGATGGAGAGGACATCCCACAGCAGCCCAGCTCCCAGGAGCATGAAGCAAAAGCAATGAAATTATGCCTAAAACATACAATGGAGATAATCTTTAAAGAATTTTAAAAAATGTTGTGTACAGCAAAGCTACTTTTCTAAGATACTGGGCATGTAACCCTGAAATGGACATTTTTCCCCCAAGAAACTCCATTTTATAAGCTCACTTGCATCCCCTCCTTCATTCTCTTGCCTTCCTCACTGGCTGGCCAGCATTTATCTTTCTCTGAACCTCCTTGCCATCAATATATCCATCTATCAGGCTTTAAAACTCTACTGTTTATTATTGATGATCAGCAGAGAAACAGCTGGTAGATTTTCCTGTAGTCACTGTGAGCTTCTTCAAGGGAAAAAATGGCTTTTAAAAGTAGAGTAATTTGAAGAGAGATATTTATATACACCTACTCTAAAAGTTCATTACACATCTTCTGGATGTAGCATTCCAGAGGAAACTGCAGGGACTGACCTTTGCAGACAATGCAGACTGAAGGTGTGGCTTTTTCTCAGAGGCATTTGCAGCAAATACTTTGTGCTTATTGCCATGCACATCTGTAAATGGACATCACATGCAGATACTAATTAATTAAAGGTAAGAATAATTTCTGATGTCCTTCTTTTAATTCCCATATTGAGCAAGGTAAGTGTATATTAACTTGGAGGGGGTTTGCTGCAGCCCAAGCACTTTATCCCTCAATGTGCTCCCACAGTTCTGGAATTCTTCTCCTCAGGATCACATTTCAGGAAGGAAAATATTATATCCATATTTGAGACCAGGTTGGAGTTGAAACAGTAACAGGGCTCTGTAAGGTGGAAATGTTGATAGACAGAACCAACACGTGTTTTGTCAATTCTGTTCCAATGTTTTTTCCACTTGGCTTGGCACCAGACACAAGGATAAATTCTGCTCCTACCAGTTTGAAAGTATGTCATTTAAGAAACTCTTCAGCTAGATAATTATATTTTCATATTAAGGAGTATGGCATCAGTGAAAGATTAATCTTATCTGCAGTTGTTGTGAACTGGGCCATGATGTGTATTGCAGTGCATTTTATTAATATGAGGTGATAAATAATTCAGGCTGAAATTTTTGCTTTCTGATTTTGGTACTAATTAGGCATGGCCTGAAAAATATCAGAAAAGTTCAGGATCATGGAACTTCTGAAGGTTCTCCTGCCCACTCACACCAAACAGAAAATTCACGTGGCTTTCTGATCCTAATAGCCACAAACTTCATCTGAAACAGCAAATTCTGTATGTTCATCCCAGACCTGGGACTCCCTCTTGATGTCTGTGTTTTATGTAAAGATCAAGGGGGAGATTGAACCCATTTTCTTTAAAGTGGTTTCAAGATGTTACTGATATAAACCTTCAGGGACTGATAGATGGTAAGAGCATGGAGGAGGACTGGCAAAAGAAGGAAAAAGTCATGTCCAGAGCAGCATGCAATGTAAGGTAATAGCACTCTACCATCCTTTTATTCTGTCATGACTGCCACCCAAGACTATTATTCAGGACAATGACCTTCTGTGGATACCAGCTGAGGGAAGGTAATTTTCAGGAGCTGAGTGTCCCTGGCAGATGGGAAGATGATGAAGAGATCCCCACATCTCAAGCAGGAGCTCACAAAGCTGTGCAAAGCAGCTGGGAGCATAAATAAGCACAGAGGCAGCAATCTGCACATCCCCTCCCTGTCAGCTCCGTGGGAATGCACCTGTGCAGCCAGAGGCAGGGGCTGGATCAGCTCTGGGGACACTTGTACCTGGTGTCACTGCTGCCAGTCCCCCAGCCAAGTGCTGGTGCCACCAATGGCTTTGGAGATAGCTCAGCAAGAACAGAAGCCCAAAACTACATTGGCAAAATGCTCTCATGTGGTAAAAACAAAGTGAAACTTGTTGAAATGTTGGGCAAAATCAGATCTGTGACCTGCTGATGCCATGCAGAGCTGAATTTCCCTCCACAGGAAGGAAATGTGGGATGCAGTGACACTGAGGGCTCCAGAGCCTTGCACTGGAAGGACTTCTCCAGGTTGGACATGTGTAACTTCATGTATACAAATAGTGCCCTGGAAATCCAAACATGAGGTGTTCAAATCTACTTCTGGGTTAAAAAGGAAAGGTCTTGCTCTCAGGGCACCAAGTCTTGATTGCTCAGGCTGTTTTTTAAGGATTAATAAGGCTCTCTTTCCCCACCTTTGCTGTGCATTTTAGGTACAGACACTTCTGTGCTTGCAGCCCTGTGTGTGTGCACAGGTCCCTCAGAGCTCCCAACACACCAGACATTTGTGGAAGAGGTGTTACTTTATGTACACTCAGGTTGAAATGAAAATGCTCAGTGCTAATTACATTTGGTTAATTAGGTTCCTGCACACAATGACTCCACAGAGGGAATGGAACACAGAAATGCTGCATGGTAGAGCAGCTCCTGGAAGTCCTTTGCAACAAACAGGTCCTGGAGAAGCAGGATGAGTCTCATCTGTCCCAGGTGCAACCTCCTCTCCTGGATGCTCAAGCAACAAGGTTATTTCAGTTAGGCTCCTCTCAATTACTCGAATCTGAAAGTGGACAGGAAAGGACCAGCTGCCCTGGTGGCCCTGCTGGGTGAGCAGGATGGCAGTGCTGCTGTGGCAGTGTAATGCTGAGGCTCTGGAGGTGACAGCTCCAACTGCATCCCCTGTGGGATGCAGGATGAACTTCAAACCCCCTCAGCTTGGTCCCACCTCAGCCAGCTTTTGTACCAGAAATGGCTTCCTCACAGATTCCAGGTGTTTGAGGCTGTGTAGCCTTTAGCTGCTTCCCTCAGTAATCTTTCAATAATTAAATTAGAGCTGCTGGCCTGTCCTCTGATTTCTGGAGGTGCTTGACCAGAGCCAGGTAAGGCTCCCTGGGGAGACAGACCCAGGTATTGCCCATGCTGCCCCCAGGACCCGAGTCCATCCATTTTCCCAGTCCCAGACTGATGCCAGAAGCAGAGCCACAGGCCTGGCTGCTCCTCCAGCTGAGCTCTGCTCCTCCCTGGGATGAGCCAAGTGCTCCAGGTTAATTGTGGCAGCGTGTGCTTTGTTACCCTTTCAGCTCTTACACTGGGTTTAAATGGGAAGTGATCTGCAGGGGGATAGATTCCACTCCTCTAAATGCTAAGGTCAGTTAAAATCCTGTTTATCTGAATTCCTTTAATCTGAAATGCTGTCTTATCTGCATCTTGTTCTGCCTTTTTTCTTGTGTGGTGCTCTGGTTTTGCAGAGCTGCTGTGGTGATGGTATCTCAGCTCCCCACTGAGCTGGGGTACCCAGAGGCTTCTCTCAGTACCCAAAGCCAGAGTTTATTCACTGTATTTTAACATCCCAAAGATGTGTGGGGAAAATTAGCCTGGTGCTGTAGATATGAGGTGGAGAACATAAAAGTGTGCATCCCATAGTTAATCATAAAAGAAGCCCATATAGATTTTCCTTAATTAATCAGGATGGCAAACACAGGTATGCAAATGATGCATGCTGCTGAGGAACAAACATCTTATTACCTTGGTGCTTTATACCTTCAGGCTTCATTCCTGGCTCATAAGAGCTGCCTCCCTCTTTGCTGTGGAAATCAAAATACACATTTCACTGTCCTTTACAACCTCAGTAACCTTCCCACATTGCCAGAACACAGCCCCTGATGGTCCCTGCTCGTGTCCAGCTCCAGCACAGTGGCTGTGGGACTCTGGAGCTGCAGGATTCCCACCTGTGGGCTGGGAGGTGCTGCTGGGCACAGCCCAGGGCAGCTCCAAGGGACCAGGCTGCAGGGCTGGGAACATTTGCAGGCTGGCAGTGGCATCTGCACTGTCACTCAAACACAGAAACATGTTTCTTGCCTCCTGTGGACACATTAATTCAGGAAAACTGATAAGCCTGTTACTCAAGGGAAAGCCTTTTTGAATTTTAAAGGAGCACTGACCACTTTGACGGGGAGCTCTAAGGTATTTTTAACTTCACTTTCTCTAGTTCTTTGCAAGGAGGTGAAAAATCCTTGAAGGAAAAAACCCACCCTTTCCATAAAATGTATTTTGTTTGTACTAATATGATTTTCTTTCATTGCAGCTGTATCCAATTTATAATCTTAGGGCCAGATCCTGTCCTCAGCTGTACTGGGTTGAAGCCTAAATAATTCTCTTGTCATTAGTAGATCAACCTCACCTATGTGATGATAAAACTGGGAGCTGGTTTTCCATGCCTATTTAAAACCAGAAAAAATTCTAGGACTAATTTCATGCCCCTGCAGCTTTTTAGCTAAAGATCCAGAGAGGTTTAGAATTCACAATGTCATGGGTTGGCTTTTTTTCCATCAGATTGTTTTGTACCATTGGTTTGTAAGACAGAGCCTAAAATACCAGAATGGAGCAATAGTAAGTTCCTATTAAACATGCATTTTCTAGATGTCTAGTCCCATTATCTACATCGTATTTTGCATTTATCACTTCTGGCAGTCTTATCCCAGATTTTTAAATTAATAATTTATTTCTGTGATTATTCTGTATCCTTACATTAGCTTTAAATGGACAGGAAAACTAGAAATTTCTAGAGTCAGTCTAAAATGGTGCATTTTAGCCTCTCTCCTGGCCCCTGCCTTTCCAGTGTGAAAATCTTTTCCATATGAAAGGTGTGCTTACTCTCTGGATTCGACAAGTGCCCTTTAGTCTATGAATGTAAGATAAGCTTATTAGAAATTAGCTTTAATTTTTCATTGACTTAATTTCAAGTGAGTTGATAAGATTTTAATGTCAGGCTGTGCTTAAAAATTCTCTCTTTGACAGGAACCTTTAAGGATGGTTCCTGCTGATATAGGGCTAATTTTCAAAAATATTAATTCTGAAGTTATATCAAAGATTTCATTGATGTCCTGACATTAATTATGTCTGTGCCTTCCTTGGCAGGTATCTGGGGAGGTTCCTGATTTTCATCTGAGTAAGGTTTAGTTGTGTTTGTCCTGTGACAGATTTTGTATCTATTTCACCTTTGGTGAAATCAGTTGGATTTTTGCCATTCCTTCAGTGGGAGTTGGATCAGACCCTCAGACTATAATTAGCAGCTGCAGTAGGGCTACTGCTAAACTTCAGCATGTATGCAAATCATTGCAGTAATAATCTTATAAACAGAAGATACACAAGTTTGTTTATCTTTGTATTTATTTTTGGGTTTAATTTTGCTTAATAAAGGACAGCTTTTAAATTTCTGAGAGAAGATAGAGCTTGGATGGCATCCTGGGTGATGCTAATTTAATGGGCTTTAGCAACATGAGACTTGACGTTCGAGGTACCCAACCCTTTTCCATTTTCATGCAGAGACATTCTATATATAAGCCTGGCTGTGTGTACAATAGTCACCTATAAATAAATGTGGGCGAGAAGTGGGGAAAAATTATTTGTGCACATTTCAGCAGACTAAATCCTGGCTGTTGGCATGCTGGGTGTGAAAGGAGGAGAGGGAAGAGTGCTCAGCAAAGAGCCTGCAGGCTCAAATGAGGTGTGTGTGTATATTTATATATTTCTATAGTGGAGAGAGACTATTTACAGGAGCAGGTAGTGACAGGTCAGGGGGGAGTGGCTTCACACTGCCAGAGAGGAGGGTTGGATTGGATAGTAGAAAAAGTAGAAATTTTCTGTATGCTGCCTTCCCTGTGAGGGTGAGGCCCTGGCAGCTGTGGCTGCTCCTGGATCCCTGCAGTGTCCAAGGCTGGACAGGGCTTGGAGCAGCCTGGCACAGTGGAAGGTGTCCCTGCCATGCCAGGGGGTGGGAATGGGATGATCTTTAATGTCCCTTCCAGCCCAAACCATCCAGGATTCTGTGATACATAATGTCATTAATGAAAGAGTTTGCAGTGAAAAGTGTTGGAACCATCTTCCTTCCCCTCCCACAGCAAGGAGAAAGGGTGGTATTTCAACATCATTGACCACAAAAGGCTTTGGTTATGCCTCAGCTCTTGCTCAGCTGTTCTTCACTCATGGTTTAGTTCAGGAGCTTGAACATTTCCAGCAGGAAATTTCCAGCTTTTCCCAGTTACCAGTTCCTCCTGTTTGCCTGCTGATGGTCTGCTCAGATCTTCCCCAGCTTTCTCTTCCCTCCTAGCCTGAAGCTGTTCCCAACATTTGAGAAATAGGAAAGCTCTGCAGATGAAGTAGGGCTGTGTAGGGCTTGACTCCTTTTAGCCCCATTTTCTGCAGGTCTGCCCTGCCTGCCCAGGGGAATACCCTGCAGCAAAGGGAACCTGATCATCCTTTACTTTAGCAAACATTTTGACTTACCTCATTTCTTGTGAGGTAGGTCTCTTGCCTCAAAAGCTTTTATTGCATAAATTCCCTGGGTTGGGTGATTCATACCTAGAGATTTCTCTAGATAATTAAAACTAGGGGTAGGATTAGAGCTCCACAGAGGTGCATTAGGCTCTAAGTGTATTACTTGCAGAAAAACACTTACATTAATGGCTGCATAAATCGCCCCTGCACAGATGAGAGAAGGGACAATGTAGAATTTTTCACTGGCTTCAGAGAAGGGCTTATTCTTCATTATTTAGGACCAGATCATGGAGCTTTCATTTAGACTGATGGGCTGTTACACTCGGGAGTTGCCCCTCTGAATCCACTGGTGAATGATGATCAGCAAGAGAAGGAAGGCTCCATGGCACCAATTGGGAAAAAAAAAAAAATCAGTGGAAAAAAGCATTTGAGAACACCACAGAAGTTCATAGATAATGTGAGTGTGGCTGCTGCTCTCTGCTGAGTAGTTTCACTATATAAAAACAAAAATAGCTTATTTGCAGACTAGATGAGCAGCCATCAATTCTTAATGTTTCCATTTAATTTTATGAGAGATCCCTTTATGTTTTCTTCTATCTGCTGCCCTCCCCACACTGATTTTCTCATTCTTCAGCATTCTTAAATGCTGAGCTGTCAAGAATTGTGCTGTGGTGCTTCTGACTGGCTCTGAGTCAAAAACTTCAGGGTTTGCCTCAGGTAGGAAAAAATACAGAGATGCAAAAAGTGATGGAAAAGCATCAAGAATTCTTTGTGAACTCTTGTTTGTGCTCTGTGATGGCCCCTCTGAGCAGCTGATCCACAGGTTGGACAGTTCTTCCTTGTGCTCTCAGTGAATTGTCTTTTACCTCTTAAGAGACTGAAGCAGCAGAAGAGTCCCTGTTTAGGAAAGCACATGGAGCTAACCTCAGATACAATTTAAATAGAATTTATAGGGACACTAGAAGTGTAACAGCAGTGACAGTATCAGGGAAAGACAAGAGGTTATGTTAAAGAAAACATGAATGTGTGATTATGGAAGTCATTATCAGAAATAAATGTACAAACCAGGAGGCCAAGGCAGGGTTCAGGATAACCTGGGTGGCCTCTGGCTCTGCCCCTGGGCTGGGTGGGGGTGCTGCCAATGGGATCCCTGCAGGTGGGACAGAGACCAGAGGGAGGGTGTGCCCAGAGGTCAGAGCCACTGAGACACTCCCAGACCTGTTCCCAGTTACACTCAGCTCCCTGCTGGCCCCTGCCCACGGCTCCCACCCCAGGCAGCCCTGCAGCATCAGCTGGGGGTGTGTGCTGGGTGGGGTCCCCTGTCAGCAGGTACCAAACAGCTCTGGGGATCCTTCCTGCCAGAGCCACCAGCACTGCACATCAAAGCCAAGCGTGACTCACCAAACCTCAGGCCTCCACAGCATCGCCTGCATAAATCCTGGGCCTATTTTTACATAAAAAGCAGCTCTTTCCAAAGCTATTCAAATGCCAGAAATAAGAGATTATTATGACTTCATGTCATGTTGAAAGACAGGTGGAGGAGAGCACAATGTTTGTGTTGGATTCAAATGTCTGCTGAAATCATTCCTGTCATTCCTAATTGATGTTGCATCTGTCTTTAGATTGGGACTATTGAGGGGGAAAAAAAAGCTGAAGATCTTATTCAGAGAAATAATTACAGTTATGTGCTGGTAGATGTAAAATTAAAGTATGTGGGGGGGAGGGAACTACATCCTATAATTTATCAAATTCCTACATCCCTGAAAAATAATTAGATGCTGGGCACTGCTGCAGAGGCTACTGTCAGGGGGATAGCAGTGGTCAAAACCAGGCCACTGGTTCTCATTTATTCCATCCATTTTTGCTCTTTTATTGTGTTTGGAGTATTAGTTTCCAACTATCCAGAGACACAGCAGAGAAACAATGGCAGCTTTATTAAGAGCCAGAGACGTAATCCCCAAGCACGAGTGCAATTGCAGAACCTGGAGAGGGAAAAAAGGGAGTTCTGCTTATGTCTGGCTTTCAGGAATTTTACCCTCCAAAGTCCTTCAGCATGATGTAGTTATGGGCAGCACTAAATCTGCATCACTTTGACAAACTTGAAGCCACTGAAGATTATTAACGGAAGCAGCCTGTGAAGGAGCTCTCCAATGGATGCCTCACATCCCAGTTGTATGGCTTGGGGGGGTTTTCCTCTTCTTTTTCTTGCTCCTTTTCCTGATGCTTGTGTGGATGTTGGATTAATCCATCACAGTTGATTTGTAAATTTGAGTACAAGGGTTGACTTCATCTGGTCAAGCTTGAAACTGCTCCATGTAAGACAGACACAGGTTTCCATCAACAGCTTCCCACTGCCAGAGGGCAGGGTTAGATGGGATATTGGGGAGGAATTGTTCCCTGTGAGGGTGGGCAGGCCCTGGCACAGGGTGCCCAGAGCAGCTGTGGCTGCCTCTGGATCCCTGGAAGTGCCCAAGGCCAGGCTGGACAGGGCTGGAGCAGCCTGGGACAGTGGGAGGTGTCCCTGCCATGGCAGGAGGTGGGACAGATGAGCTTTATGGTCCCTTCCAACCCAAACCATTCTGAGATTCTGGGATTCTCTTCCTCCTCTACCTCTCTCCCTGCTGCTTTCCTTAATCAGGATTGTCTGCAGCTCCATGTTGGAAGATCCCTGCCCAACCAAATGGCCTCACCTCTGGGGAGCTTGGGCTGAGTTACCCCAGATACTCCCCATGTCCCAGCCAGCAGCTGCTTGGACACCTGGTAGGAAATTGTCCTGGAGGGGCAGGAGTTTGGAGCAGCTGTCCTGTGAGGCTGTCCCTTGGAACAGTGCAGTTGTGACTGCTCTGGTGGGCTGAGTTGAGCCCAGTTTGTGTTTTCCACAGTAATTCAGGCCCTCAGGGCTGGTTATCCTCCCCATCATGTGTGCAAAGGAGGTCGGTGTGAGGAAAAGGGAGTGAAGGCACTCCTGGGACTGTCAGCTGAATGCCATGTACAGAGCAGTCCAGAGGGAATCCCACTGGAAAGCAGCCAGTGCTTGCAGGAATCCAATACCCCAAATCCCTGTTGGGCCATGGGGAGTTTGTGGCTGCTGTTTCACAGACTGAATTAAAGCCACAGTGGGCTCTGCTCTTACCTGGGCTCTGCCTTACTGCAAAAGTGCAGATCTTTACCCATGTCCAGTGGGTAACTACAGTTTTATAAGTTTTGTGGATTTCATTTACAATTCACCCCCAGAACATTGTTTAAAAAGGTCTTGGAAGTGTAATTTTATACCAGTGTCTGCAATTGTGAACCACAGCCTCGGGCTGGCAGATAATTCCCTGGTATCCAGGCAATAGAGTTTATGTATAGAACTGCTTCCTGCAGCTTCAAGGACTTCTGATAGTTGTCTTTCTAATTTCTACACCATGCATGTGAAACCAGGACTTTGTTCATAAATTAGGAATCTGTGGTTGTAACACGAGGTAGTACAGAGGTGTGTCAACTTCAGCACTTCTTGTAGTTCTGGAAATTGAAAACTAATTGCTTATCAGAAATGTTCATCAGCAAGTTCCTAAATAAATATTAAAGTTTTACATTACAGAATCTTGCTGCTTCACTGACTCTGACTGTAAAGTAGCTGGGAGGGATGGACTCCCCCTTCACACGCTGTCAGGTTAGGGAATTGTAAAATTAAGGTGCTTTTTCCAGCACCATTCCATAAGACTTGCATGTCCAGATGCAGTTTTAACTTCTCATTTATATTTGCAATTCAATGCGTGTCGGAGCCTTCAAAAATGAAGTCTTCCATGAGAATTAACTTGGAGTAATAAAAAGTAATAAAACCTGATTGCGGCACCACCTCGGTTGTCTTCTGGAAATGTACAAATAAAGAAGGGTTCTAATGGGTGCCAGTGGCTCCTGGAAGGTTTCCTTTTCCCCTTTCCCTTTTGCTACAACAATCAGCTCCACGATGACTCATTGCCTTCGTTAGCAGAGGGAAGACATCCCTCATTACTCATTACCAAAGGAAGGGCTTTGCTGCTGCAGGAACAGCCCTGGCATTCAAATTCAGGTACCTTCCACAAGAAAAGAGTCACTGTCATTCTTCCCCAAACTTTGTCAAAAGAGACAAGAAATAATGCTGTTTAATTGTCCCCATTTATAAATAGAGCATCCACAATGACAGAATTGTAATTTTAATGCTGCAATCGGGAGGGAAAATGCACATTTTTCAGGTTTTGTGTCTGGATTTCAGTTCAGGGAACTCACACTGAGACTCAAGGCTATAAATGATCATATATATGTATTTATAAATAAAAAACACATTTATTTGTTTGTTTGTTTATTTACAATTTATTTTCTGACTTTTTAATTACAGAGCACTGTGGATAAAGGACATAAATGCACACACAAAGCACTTGTTAAAGTAATCCAGGGATATATTTGATTTCAAAGGGAGCAGGGAAGACTTTAAAATAATTTCTTAAAATAATGATTTTTCTTGATTTTACTAATACAAACGTTCCTTGTCTCTTTTCACAGTCCCTTTTTTCAGATTTATTTACTTGGATAGGAAGGAATTGAGCTTGTATTAAGTTTTTACTGTTTTTTAATGTGGTTTTTATTAAGCTGTACAGAATGGTCCATGCCTCTTTATAAATAAAGCTAAGATCATGTATTACTAGAAATCACATTTCAAACTGTGCTTTTGCCAGACTTGGTTAAGATTTTCTAGGAAGGGACATTATAATTGTATGATTAATCTCCAGAAAAGGGAAATTTTGGCTCTGCAGTATTTCTTACTGTGTTAACTTCAGAGATTTATAAAACCAACTTGAAACTGCACTGTAAGTGTATTTATAATGACTTTCAGCTGATTTAATAATGCTCAGAGTTTGGTGACTGTACAGATCACAGCTCCCCAAATGCAGTGCATTACCTCCAGCATCCAGATGAAGTTATCAGAGGGGGAGGAAATGGTTGGGATTGTGTTTCTGCAGAGAGCTGCACTAATCCAACCCCTGAGCTGCTTTGATCCCATTGTGCAGTGGGACACGGGCACGGGTGATAGAGAACATCTCAGGTGAAGGATAGTAAAGAGCATCTCGGGCTGGGCATGGAGAAGAACATCTCAGGTCAGAGACAGTCAAGAACATCTGAGGTTGGGGTTGGAAGCCCAGCTGAGGTGTGTGGGTACCCCCCAATCTCAGGGCTGGGCTCCCACTGGGGTCATGTTCTAAGAAAAATTTCCAAGCCAGTCTCTGATCCATTTCTGCTGGTTTAGATGCTCCTGCCAGTGCCACTCCCTGCAGCTGGCACTGCTCAGTGTCCCTCTTAGTTCATGATTCTGCAAACCCATGCAAGGAGCCCTTGATCATGCAAATAGGCCTGCTAATTGCAGATATTGGTACTGCTTTATTCCAGTGGAGTGAGAGCCTCTCAGACACAGTGTGCAGGATCAGCTCCTTCAATCACATTTATATGTGACAAGCCCCGGCACACGGTTGTTTTTAAAAGTCACCAGTTTAAACAAAGCCAGTTGAAACCATGCCAGAAGCTTTGTGTTAAGTTTCCTGGCTGTGTGCTCCTTTCAGTGTTTCCAAGCTTTGCTCTTCATAATAGTAAATATCAAACAAGGACCCCGGGGAGCACTGGGAGCTGGATTGGCAGGTCTCAGTCTCCATTTAACATGCAAATGCTCAGCCTGTGCTCACATATGGCCACTCGCTGGATCAGAACTCAGCTCATTCACACAGAACTGTTCTGGGAGTTCTGGGTAGATGTGGGGTGTGTGCACAAAACACCAGAGCACAGGGGTTTAAGCCAGGAAGGGAACAGAACACAAAATAGAGTTTAATTTACTTGTGTTGAAGAATCCAAATACTGAACATGTTTTTGCAAAATCCTGATTTTTCTTTTTATGGTTGTCCAATTCACAACAGGTAAGTAATCAGGCTTCAATCAACTGCCTATTTCCAGACCAGTTATTTGAGCTATTTTGTGACTTTAAAGCAATTCCTGACCTTCATCTCTTGGATGACATGCAGAGTTTCTTTAATGGTGCTGAGGACTGAACAGGCTCCCACCAACACCTACAGAATTCACCTCTCTGGCATTTTCTTAATTTTCACTTTATTAAGCAGATAAAAGAGGAGCTGTTTCCTTCCCAGATCCCTCTGGGGGACTGTGAGGCATCAGTCCAGCCGAGCATTTCTTTGATCAATGAGCAGAGTGAGAGTTGTGGGAAGCCTAACGTGTGGCTTTGTGTCCTTAGGCATCCACTGTGACAACATCTGCAGCCAGGGCCGCTGGGGACCCAACTGCTCCATCTCCTGCAGCTGTGAGAACGGGGGGTCCTGCTCCCCTGAGGATGGAACCTGTGACTGTGCACCGGGATACAGAGGGCCCTTGTGCCAGAGAAGTAAGATTTTCCATAGCTGGCAGAAGCAAGGCAGGTAGAAATGCTCCTTTATGACACCAGGCAGACAAATCCACAGTTTCTGAGCTGCTTTAGCTCATGACTTCCTGAGGGCAGAAGAGCCTGGAAAAGGCTCCTTCATCAAGAACTCTCCTGCACTGAGCTGTGCCTTGTGTTTCTTCTTCTGATCACACCTGAGGTCACAGGTGACCTGGAAGGAGGAGCAGCCCCCTTACAAACCAAGCTGGCAGGACTCAGGTTTGCAGTGAAGTCAGACCTGTTAAACAGTCAGCCACCACCCATCAAATAATGACAAGTGGATGAGCGTTGGCATCAAAATAATAAGGCAATGTTTTCTTGTATGCCAGAAAAAGAAACACAGCAGCCCAAAATAGCTCCTGTTTGATGCTCTGCTGCTACATATTAAAATGTACCAAGCAGATAAAATCCTCTCATTTGCTTTATCTGGGAAGCTGCATTTGCCCCATAGGGACCCTAATTCACTGATCCAAACTACACCAACCATCTTCCCATGTAAACAAGAAGTGGATTTGTCTTTGTTTTCTGCTCAGCATTTCTTCTTCCTCCTCTTGCTGTGAGACATTTTGCATGCCCAGTTCATAGATCCCTTTTGATTTCACAAGTTACACTTGACACTAGAACACACTCATCTCTAAAAATAATTTGTAGCTGACAGTTTTTATTTAAAGCCATTATAACAATGACCTCTAGCACTGCTGTAGTTAATGGCCTATAAGCATTTCCATTATAAACCCCAATTTCCAGGTGCTTCAGCATATCTGTGTAGCTGTAAAACCTCTCTCCAAGGCTAAAATGTGGAGCTCAGAGCTTCAGGGAGATGAGGAAGAAAATGTTTTACAAATTTGAAACCTTAAGAGTGCAAAACTTCCAGAAGTTAATAGTTTCTGACCTTTCTGAGATGAAAAAAACCCAGCTTAGTTCTATCAGCTGTTGGCATGCAGGCTACAAGAGCAACCCTTGTGCCCAGTTTGCAAGCCCAGGAATCAGGCTGCTCCCTGAGGATGTTTACTAAGGATTTAATGGGGAGAACTTTTCCTCCCCACTGGGGTGACAGCAGAGGGGTCCTGTGGATGCTTCTGCTCCTTCCTCTGTGTGTATTTGGCCTGGGAATCCAGCTTGGAATCCAGCTCTTTTCTGAGATTCAGGCTCAAAAATACCTTGTGAGCAGACCTGGCTAAGCTTGTTCTCAAAATCATCCACATTTTTCTCTTAGAAATTCATTTAGAAACAGGGTTTAGGCTGTTTTATTACAAGGCAGAGCTGAGGATGATACTGAAGATGATACTCAGCCAACTTGTTCTGTCTGTGTAATCAGGATTACATGAGACACTGGGATGGTTTAGTGCTCTTAAGCCTGCAGAAATGTCTCCAGGAATGATCCAGGTTGTTTTACAGCCACTGCATCATCAACCAACCTGTCAGCTAAGCTCCAGCTGGAAATGTGCAGTGGGGTAAGAGCCTGACACCCTCTGAGAACATACAGTCCACAAGAAAATTCTCATTTGCTGGAAAAATAGAACAGACATGATTTAGTAACCACTGAGCCAGAACTATAGAACAGAGAATCACAGGAGTAAAAATAAAAACATATAAAGTTATTTTTACTGTCACTTACTGCAATTTAACATTTCTTTGTGTTATCTATTGCAGTGAATGTTTGGACAGTGGATGCTTTTTCACTCTACATGCTCTTAAAAGCAAAAATCTGCTTTTAGAAGAGATACTGAGCCATAATCCTGATTCTATACCTGATGTACAAAGTCTATAATAATTTCAGTCCAGGTTTTAGGCAAAATAAGCACACAATTCATTACAAGTTTACTCAGCTATTGCTATGATTACTGATTCAAATCAGGTGATTTTGTATGGTGTTACATAATTACCATTATTGGCTTCTCTTCATCACTTGATGGCTGTTGCTCCTCCCATGAAATGTAGAAAATGACTGCACCAGCTGAGCACAGGCATTGCACCAGATAGGTTTGGAAATCCACTTTTGGTATAGTGGTTTTGACATAAAATATTGTTTCCTAATACACCTTCTCTGATTTCTTGACTCAATTTCTATTTCTTTCTGAGTTTCTGGTTTTGTACATGCATGCCAGTGTTTCTTTTCCTATCTATCCTAAAATCTTTGGAATGTGTGTTATTAACCATATCTGCTGTGGGGTCTCAAACATCTTAAACTTCTGTTTTGTCAGTGTTCAGGTTTTTTTGAGTAGAGGGACTCAAATGAGTGTCCTGAGAGAGAGAGGCTGCTGAGAACTCTGCTGTGGTATTAAACAGCCAAGGACTTCCATGAGGAAGGAAGGTGGGAATGTTTGAACACAGGAGCAGTTTTACCAGAGCCTGCACTTTATTAGACATGGAACAATCCAACAGGCCTCATCATTTCAGTTGTCCACAAAATTGTGCTTGATGAATTCAGAAATATTGGTTTGGGATTAAGACAGAGAACTCTCAAGCTCTGAGTGACGAGAAAACGCTGAAAAACCTGTGACAAACCAATATTTCTGGTTTGTTCTATTTTCAGTTTGCCCCCCCGGGTTCTACGGGCACCACTGCAGCCAGCCGTGTCCCCAGTGCGTGCACAGCAATGGTCCCTGCCACCACGTGTCCGGGCTGTGTGACTGCCTGCCGGGCTTCTCGGGGCCCCTCTGCAACCAAGGTACCGCCTCCCCTCGGGCAGCCGCTCTGAGCGAGCCCCGTCCCCTGCTCCCGCCCTTCGCGCTTCTCTCTGCAGTGTAGATCCCGAGATCTTTCCTTCAGAGGGAAAATGCAAACAGGTACTCAGTCACCCTCCTGGAAATACGATGTGCTCCTGGTTTCATAAATAATCCAGCTCTGCCACACTGGATTGAAGTGCCTGTGGAATGAGACACCTGCTGTAAATACATCAGCATCCAATGGCTTCATTTTTCTTGCTGCTCAGCCTGTCCTCACCTGAATGTTGAGAGCACCTTCCTGTGATCTTTGCAGCAGGACAGGGAGGTTCTGGTTAAGGTACAGGCCAGCTCAGGTGAACAATCCCAAACACCCAGTTGTGCACCAAACCTCATTGACACTGTGCAGGACCTGGCTGGGAATGGCTAAAACCATGGACACAAGGAAAGTTTGCAGTGAGGCAGAGAAGTGAGTTCATTTTCACAAGTGAAGAGGAACTTCAGCTCCCCCAAACACCCATCACCTTTCTGTACCTTTCAAAGTTCCACATTTAACTCCTGCTGTCCTTTTCTTCCTAAATGTACCCTCAAAATCCCTCAGCCTTCTGCACTCTCAGTTGCTGCATACTGCAGTGGGTATTTTCTACACAGATATTTAAAAGAAGTGATTTGTAGTGGCCACTGCCCCTGCCAGAACAGAATGACACTTTCAATGACCTGCTTTTCAGTAAGGTGGGATTGCAGGCAGCAGTTACCCAAAATCATTAAACATAGATTAAATATAACCATGGTTTTTTTTTCCTGTGCTGTATAGTCAACTAAACATTACACCAATTAATTTATTAAAATGAACGTTTTTCAGTGCATTTGTCCATTTTATGTGAAAAGTTAGCCAGATTTCAAAGCATAAGCAGGTCTAATTATCCTCTTAAGAAAACTATTTTATTTTTGCTCAGATGTTCAGCACTTCTGGTTTTACTTTGAAATGTTGATCTATCTAGCAAATTAATCTTAAAATATTCATGTCCTAATTAAAATCAATTTGTGTTGCAGTTTGTCATAATGAGTTAACATGTAACTTTATTTTGTAGAAAGAAAAATGCTAATTAATTTTCCATTAGAAAAACGTGAAATGAAGATTTCACTTTGGAATTTTCATTTCCTTGTGCCATTGGCAGCAGGAACGTTCTTCCACCAGCAGTATGTGGATGTGAAGAGCTGTGTAACCCCCAAAACTGCACAGGTTTACTCAGTTGTGCCAAGGATTCCGAGCTGCAAACAACTAAACAGCTGTTTTGTGAATATCTTTCACAATCCCAGAGTGAGATGGGTTGATAATAACTTGTTATCACTGCTAGAACACACCTGACATCCCACAGGGACTTTGGGAGTCCCACTTCAGAGCTTTCTGAGCTAATTAACATCCCAATCTGTGTTGTACAGTCAGGCTGCTGCTGAAGAAAGCAGCATGAGGTCTTGTTTTACAGCTCTCTAAAAATGATTGAGACATTTAGAAAGTGCTTGGATTTGGATCTCACATCTTCACAAGTCTCTCTGTCAGTCCACAACCAGGTTGTTTAAATTAGGGAGATCCATTTTGTCATCCCTCTGTGCTGCCATTCCAGAGACAAGGGGAGCTCCCGTGGAGGGAACCCCTCTGCCAGCTCTGCCTGTGTGCACCAAAGTGTGACCTGGTCCCTTTGCCAGCAGCTCTGTTTGGATCACAGTTCTTGCCCTGATCCACCAGTAATCCATGGTGCAGAACAAATCAGCTCCTCTTCAAAGGAAGGCCTTTGAGGATTCCATTTTTTGTACATACAAACCCCAGTCTTCATCGAGGTGCTGTTGCCTATCTCCATCTCAAAGATGCCATAAAACAGTGCCTGGAGCTGCTTCTTGCAGAGCACTGGAAGGGAATATTGGTGTGGCCTGTCCAGGAGCCTGGGCTGAGAGATCAGTTCAATTTTTGCTGTCTGTGATAGAAGGGTTCTGCTTTCCTTCTCTCTTTGTGTATTCTTTCCATCCTGGCTGTGTATTGTGTTTAGTTTTATCTCTTTTCACTTAGGAACAGTTCTGTTTAGCACACAGTGTGAAAGCCAAACCCAACTTTATCCACTCCTACAGATAAGTCCATAGTCTATAGAAACACAAGCAGAAAACAATACTCTGCTCTTGTAAGAGCAGAGGATGGCATATTATATAAAAGCCAATGAATCACAGCTCAGGATTTCAATCTGTGGCTGATTCACAGTCAGGATAGACTGAGGTCACCTGCAGGGACTACTTTTGAGAAAGTGAGAGAGGCTGAAGTGGTGGAACAGCTGCATAATTCAGGGAAGTGCCTTAATCACTTTTTTGACATCGCTATTATTTACCAGGATCCAAGTCCAGTTCCATTTGTTACCCTCTTTGCAAAGATGGACTATATGTTTTATCTTGTTTTGAAAATACATCTGTTTTTGTCAGGGAACACAGCCAATAAGAGCCCAGAAATGAAACATTTCATTTGTTACTGAGCAGAGCCTTCCATCAACTTTAACGTTAAAGATTTCCAATAATTTGGTGGGAGGTTGAAGATCTACATGTCTATTAGTTTCCTGTCACTGTGCTTAGGATGTGAGAGGATGACTCTGGAAAAAAATTGAGAGTTTCTTTTCACTTAGGTGGACACACAGGGGGAGGTGCTGATTTTGTTGGGATGCAGCACATTTGTTAAATAGCTCCCAGTCAAACAGATATATAACATACATAAATATAAATATAGATAAAATCCTTGGAAACCAGATCAGTCCCAGCCACTCACTTGTAGCTGCTCCTCACTGAATTCTCCTAAGGTTTTCTTGTTCTTTTCCTCTCCTGATGATCCCTCTTCTCTGTTTTGTCTCTCCTCTTGTAATCCTTCCATACTGCCCTTCAATAATTGCAATCTTCTGACTATATTAGCTTAATTTTCCAGCAGAAAAATGGATTTTAATATGACTTTTTCCTATTGTTTTTACTCCTGGGATGCAAGCAAAATGGGCTCAAATACTTCTCCTGCTTTCCAGAGGAATTTTGCTTCATCAAAGAAAAACTATTGTAATTAATTTTATCTCTAATTGCTAAATGTTGAGTCCTGTGATTTCCTGCCATTCCCTTTGAAGAGGCTGCAGTAAAGTGCCTTGTGTTTGCAGTGTGTCCCAGTGGGAAGTTTGGGAAGGACTGTGCTGAGGTGTGTCAGTGCACCGAGAACGGGACCTGCAACCCCATCGACGGCTCCTGCCAGTGCTTCCCGGGCTGGATCGGCATGGACTGCTCCCAGAGTAAGGGACATTCCCCTCCTCTGCCTCCAGATAGCCATTCCTGCCTTGGTTTGCTGCTTTCTGAAAGTTAGAGTCAGAGTCTGGGGAAATCCCTGTTGTATTACAGCCAGTGCCTTACTCTCTTTAAAGCAGATTTCTATTAATTAATCTAAGTTAGCTTTGGATTGAATTGGTTTCTGCATTTGGAGTTTGCAGAAGCCCTGACTGGCTTTTATTCCAGGAAAGGGAGGTCACAAGCTCTTATCAGAAAAGAAAGCTCCATGCTCCCTTTTAATTTCTAGCTGGATTCCTTTTTATTTATTTTTTTGTAATAATTTTCTTTCAGCTATTACATTTAGACATTATTAACCAGTAAATGTTTTCATGTACCAAATCCCTCGAATTGAGAAATTAGGTAGCTGAAATATTTCTATTAAATGTAATTTAATTGTA
The DNA here is from genome assembly GCF_051311805.1 of Agelaius phoeniceus. NCBI lineage: Eukaryota > Metazoa > Chordata > Aves > Passeriformes > Icteridae > Agelaius > Agelaius phoeniceus. Next base: position 2,248,822 of record NC_135277.1, read on the forward strand.
AAAGTCAATGTGGCCTTGTAGGGATGAAGGATTTCTTTCTGAAAATTGCCCAGGTAGAAGATTGGCATTTGCTGATCCCAAAGTGTCATTTCCTGAGAGCATCCCTTAATTGAAGCTAGATCACAGAGGGAGGCAATATCCGATCATTCAGAAATGTTACTTCATATTCAGGATACAACTAGCATATTAGACAGCATTCCAGAGGAAAATATATTAAACTCCAAGTGATAAAGCAGGAATCGGATAAAAACAGACGGCTGTAATTTTGCTTTTATTGTGTGTCTTCCACAGGCAGAATATTGCTGTCACTCAAAAACAGCAGGAAAAAAAAGGGAAAAAAGACAGAAAGCTGTACATATTCCTCATTATATTTAGCCATCTAATTGGGAAATGTCTGTTAGTGTCTGTTAACCTTGAAAAAAGGTGTTTTTCCTTACAGAGCAAGGCAGGCCAGGTCAGCAGGAGCAGTTCAGCAGGCAGCACCTGCCTGTGGGCACTCTGGGTTCTGGATGAGCAGAGGGGGACGTGGCTCTTTGCTCAGTTGCTCCTTGCACACAAAGGGAGCCTCTCCCAAGGTGACCCTGTCCCACTCCAGGCTCCCTGGGCACCTGGGCTCCCCTCCCAGGCTATTTCTGGCCCTGTGTTAACCTGGAATGACCTGGACTTGGAGCTGCTCAGGAGATAATTTTAGCTCCAACTCCAGAGCCAGTTCTGGATTCACTAACAGCTCCTGCAGCTCTGCCTTAGAACAGCATTGGAAAAGTATTTCTGGTTGCTTATAGCACAAACACTTCAGGCCAAATCCTGCTCAGCTTTACATTGTGTGAGTCCAGTGACCTTTTGTGTGATTTACGTCATGGCAGAGTTTTTTTGGCCATTCATTCTGGCTTTAGAGGTGTCTGTCAAATGCCAGAAACTTCCATTTATCATCCATGGAGCCATTGGCATCCATGGAAATAGGCCTGGTGTCTGTACTTTCAGGTTTCCTGGGAACTGTGCCTTATTAATTCATGTCTTTAGCAGGAAGCAATGGAAAGTGCTTTTTAAAGCAAAAATATAGTTGTTATATTGAAGGCCTATCATAATTTCGGATCTTTTAGTCTGGCACTAATAACAGTAACTTACTGCATTCATTTTTGGAGGGAGGCTTACAATAACTTTTTTTAATGTATTAATATTGTACTTGTTGAAATATAAAATGGACCCAGAGATTTTAATTTAATATTAGCCCCCCAACAACAATAGCAATCTGAATTTGTGGATGTGAATTCATACTGGAAGAGGTTTTCTTTACATTTTTTTCATGATTGGAGTAGCACTCTGTGCTTCAAATGAATGTGGTAATTTTAGTGGTTGATTGCATAGCAAAGTAAACCTGAATAGCTGGGCTTTATTATGCAAGAATTCCAGCATGTCAAAAAGAAAATTAAATTACCTCCATATCCTGCAACCCTGCCTAAATTGTCCTCACAGATAATGCCAGTGAGGCATGGAGAGTGCCACAGCACAGAGTGGGGTCATGTTGAGGGTCACTGGTCACAGCAAGGACCTGATCCTGCCTCCTGCCCCACACAGAGGATCCTGGAATGGTTTGGGTTGGAAGGGACCTTGAAGCCCATTCCATTCCACCCCTGCCATGGGCAGGGACACCTTTCCTTATTCCAGGTTGCTCCAAGCCCCAGTGTCCAACCTGGCCTTGGACACTTCCAGGGATCCAGGGGCAGCCCCAGCTTCTCTGAGCACCCTGTGCCAGGGCCTGCCCACCCTCACAGGGAGCAATTCCACCCAAATAACCCATCTATCCCTGTTCCCTGTGTCCTGTCCCTCCATCCCTTGTCCCAGGTCCTCTCCAGCTCTCCTGGAGCCCCTTTAGGCCCTGGAAGGGGCTCTGAGCTCTCCCTGGAGCCTTCTCTTCTCCAAACTGAACATTCCCATCTCCTCCAGCCTGGCTCCAGAGCAGAGGGGCTCCAGCCTTTGCAGCATCTCTGTGACCTCCTCTGGACTTGCTCCAGCAGCTCCAAATCCTTCTGCTGTTGTTCCCCAGGGCTGGAGGAAGCTCTGCAGGTGGGGTCTCACCTGAACAGGGCAGAAGGGCAGAATCCTCTCCATCAACCTGCTGCCAAAATCCCTGTGCCAGGGAGAGGTTACAGGGTGGCAGCAGGGTTTGAAGAGCAACTGATGGCTTGGAAGGACCAGCCACTGCCCAGGGAGCACTGGCCACTGTCCAGGGAGCACTGGTCACTGCCCAGGGAGCACTGGTCACTGCCCAGGGAGCACTGGCCACTGCCCAGGAGTCACTGCCAAGTTCAGCAGTGTGAGGTTCTGCCTTTGCTGATGTCTCACAGGTTCTCCCTTTATTGTTGCTCCTCCACAGCACTAACACAGGATCATTGCTTTCTTTTTTGTCAGCTGACAAATGTTTTTTATTTTCATAGCTTGTCCCACTGGGTTTTGGGGCCCTGATTGCTTTCATTCATGCAACTGCCACAACGGAGCACAGTGCAGCCCCTACGATGGAGAATGTAGATGCACCCATGGCTGGACGGGGCTCTACTGCACTCAGCGTAAGCCTTTCAGAGACAGGGAATCTGTCAAAGTATGTGCTGCTACCTCGTGTCTCTTCCAAGTATTGCAGTTTTCCCTGGAAAACCACATGCTCCTTCCTCCTGATAACCTCACATCACCCCTAAGAAAATAGTCCTGAAGCTTTCCAAGGTTTTTTTATGCCTTTGGCGCTCGATAAAGGAGGGGAAAATCATTTAGATTATTGATTCATTGTTAGAATTTGCACAGTCAGTGTCCCTGCTTGTTAATGCCCCAGTATTTATGGTCTGATTTAGGAAAATGGTAGAGATTTCTCACCCTAGTGCCAAATTACCGGTATGAAAGAGGAGATCCAATTCTGGTGAGCCTTTTAAGAAGGTTCTTTCACTTGCAAATAATTGATTGATCCCTGGTCTTGCAGAGTTTCTGTTTAGCATCTTCTTTCACTTCTTGAAAATGTAGTTTGTATAGATGGGTCAAGTTTTCATTCTTCTGAAACACTTAAGAGGCAATTCTGTAAAGATGAGAAACATTACTTCAAGAAAATTGTCTGTCACAGTATCTCTGCATTTAGACCATCAAATAAATGTCATTAAATATACAGAGGCTGAAAATCCATTGATTTATACGCCCACACACTTTGTGCTGATAACACATCTGAATTTGACTTCCAGCTTATTTCTTACTCTTTCCTTGTCCTGCTTGCTGAAAGGTTGCCCAGCTGCTTTTTATGGGAAGAACTGTGCCAACGTGTGCCAGTGCCAGAACGGGGCCGACTGTGACCACATCACCGGGCAGTGCACGTGCAGGACGGGCTTCACAGGCAAACAGTGTGAGCAGAGTAAGTGCCAGCCTCCTCAGTGCCCTCCTTCTCCAGAGAGGGGCTGTGCTTCACAATTCTTGCACAAACTGGCTCTTAAATGAGGTGTTGATGTCAGCAGGACAATGACCTCGGGCACCTGATATAGTCCATAGGGAGGAGAGGGCAGCTCTGGAAAACTGGACAGTCTGAGCATAAAGAAATTCACTGAATCCCTGCAAATTGGGCCTTTCATTGCCAGGCTAAAGTTAGGTGAGAGAAAGTAAATCACTGCACTCAGTGTTGACTGGCTGGGGCCTTCCCAAAAAACTCATACCTGGTAATACACACCCAGCCCTAAATCTGCCTCAGGCCTTGTGAATGCTGCTGAGAGCAGCAGCCCCAGGTTTCCCAGTGCATAAAGACAGAAGGGTTAAAAGGAATAGGTCCCTTCTGCTCTCTGCCTTCCAAAGAATACTGGGGATATGGGCCTTTCCCACAGAAGTTATGATGTAGACATGGACCAAAGAAAGATTCATCTTTACAGTGAAAGCAGATCAAGGGAAGCAAGGTTGCTTGCCATTTTGGGAAGGGTCTGTGTTTAGCTTGAGCAGTGAGTGTTTCCCAATGAACCTCAATTCCCTTGCAAGGGATCTGGAATGTCTTCCTGGAATTGTTATCCATGTCCCACTGGAATATTTAGCAGGCTGTGCCAAATGGCTTCTTAGAAGAACACAGAATGAGGGTCCTGGGAAGAGGATGTGCTCTGTGTGTGTGTTCAGTGCAGTAATTCACAAGGAAATTCTCACCCACTTACTGGGGTTCTAAACCCAGGTGACATCCACCTCATCTTCCCAAGGCATTAATTCCTCACTTTTTTTAGCAGTAAGGTAATTCAGTAACATTCCTGACAGATTTGCAAGGGAAGGCTTTTTAACTGTAGCTTGCTACGTGGATCTTTATGGATGTATTTGTGCATGTAACTTAATTCATAAATATGTTTTTGCACACACTTGCATTCAGCAAAGTGATATCTCAGGGCCAAATTTGTGTGCTCTTGGGGGATTGCACATGGCACCACTGTAACTCTGTAAGTGGCCAGCTTGGTGGAATTTGGGGATGCTCTTCACTGCAGCCACAATCAAAATAGGAAACTAAAGAATACCACAAAGAACTGCACAATAGCAGATTTTATACAAGGAGCTGCTTTATGATTTGATCCCTGTATAATGCCTGAGGCTTTCTTTTCTATCCAAACTACAAATGTATTTATTTACTTGTTTTTCTACTGTTTAATCTAAAAGAATCTCTTCATTAAGGCTCCTTCCTTCTCCAAATCCTGCTGAATGGGCAGTCACACTGCATTGCAGATGAAATGCTTAATTGCAGGCATCATTTCTGTGGTGCAGTCCCAAAATTTAGGCCTTATTCATTTTAAGTAGGCTGCAGGCTAATAAAAGAATGATCATTAATTGTAATAATTCTATTTTTTTCTTTGTTTGAGTACCAACAGATTAAATATACAATTCTAATACACACTGCAAATCAATAAACAGATACTGGCTATGGTTCTGTACTTAATATTAAATTTTGGCTACCAGAAGCTACTTTGAGGCTGACACTGGGGAGGTGTTGTCATGCAATGAAAAACCTTTGCAGTGACACACAAGGAGTCACATCTTGAACAATATATTCCACAGGATCATAGCAAGGGTGCATGTTCTCAGTAATGCAGCTTCTCCGTGGAAGTAAGTGACAGACATTGTTTCTTTCAATTTATTCTTGAACAGTGCTTCCAGAAGTACAGTAAGCTGCCTACAGATTTATTGTAATAGCCCATCATGGTAATTGCATGAATAAATTTCTCAGCTGGACATTCAGTCTTTGATAGAAACACAAAGACAGCATAGAAATTCCTTCTGGATTAGGAACCCTGACACTGAAGCAGAGCAAATCAAACCATTCAGATGCTCAGTTCTGAAATTCCACCTGCAATGTTCTATTCCTATTCTATTCTGTCCTATTCTGTTTCCTACTCATCCCTACCAGTTCCCATCCTGGCACTGGCAGGGATGAGTAGGAAAGTATGTGAGGTTTGTTTGGTAAAGGCTGTAGGGTTCATAGAAAGGTTCATTAAATCTTTTCTTTGCAACTCCCTCCTGAAAAAATAAAACAGGTAAGTTTTTAAGGTTAAGTTAAGGTGAAGAATGCTGAGCTCTGTTGTCTGCAGCTTCTGAGCTCAAGCTCTGTTAAACCCTGAACATTTGTAATATACATCAAGTCTTCTAAAGCCTTTGTGCCTATCATTGATTTCATGCTATGAATTTTCCAGAAAGTTACAGTTTAATAAGTAACAAACTGCACATAGAATGCATTTAGCTCCTCCTGCTTTAGACTAATAATAATTTCACATTAGGGTGTTATCCTAGAGATCCTAAAACCAGGGAGACTTCTCTACCACATTTCCTTTGGCAAGTGTTGTGCCCATTCCCAAAACCAGAAGAATTCTTTCCAATGTTTTTCTTTGGCTCCCCAGAGTGCTCTCCAGGAACATTTGGTTATGGTTGCAAACAATTGTGTGAGTGCATGAACAATGCAACGTGTGACCACGTCACAGGCACTTGCTACTGCAGCCCAGGCTTCAAAGGAATCCGATGTGATCAAGGTACGGTGGAATTTTCTCTGTAAAATCCCTCTCTCCCTCTCTCTCTCCCCCTCTCCAATGATGTAGTTAAAAAAACACAGTGTTTCAAAAATGAAATGAAATGCACGATTCAATTTACAGTGTGTTATGAATTACTTTTAACAGCGGCTCTTATGATGGAAGAATTAAACCCCTATACTAAAATTAGCCCTGCTCTTGGATCAGAGAGGCACTCAGTGGGAGCAATCATTGGAATTATTATTCTCCTTCTAATTATTATGGTCTTGCTGGCACTCTTTGTGTGGTATCGACGGAAACAGAAGGAGAAGGGCCATGACATGCCAAGTGTATCTTACACTCCAGCCATGAGGATGACTAATACAGATTACTCACTTTCTGGTAAGGGTCTTTTTATGTTAATCAAATCCAGACTCATATTCCTGTCTGTTGGGGAAATACAAGTTTCTGTGATGTGTAACATGTGTTACTGAGCCTCAAAAATAATGACACTTCCATTCTTCCTCAGAATGCCGTGATCTTTAAACACATAAATGGGACAGGAAAGTAAATATCAAACTGATTTAAGCTGTTTTCTGTGTGGAAGTTGATATGGGATATACCTAAGCAGGAAATATGCTGCATGGAATTTTGAGTCATGTGCATTCCTGTTGCAGTGCAGAGATGTTTCCCTTTGTGAAACCTTGGGAAGCCTTTATTGGTTTGAAGAATGGGATTGGCTGGGTCAGTCATAAGACTTTGGTTTTGTCTGTGCTGCAGTTTGTGATTTGAGGTGTCTGGTTGTTGTCACTCTCTGCTGTGTGCAGACCAGGTCCTTGCCACATAGGCAGCTGGTGGGAATCATCTTCCAGGAGCTGAGGAAAGCAGGAGAGAGGAAGAGGAAGGCTCTTCAGGATCAAAGCATTCTTCCTTCTTTCTGTGCTCTGCTCCTGCTGTGGAGAACAGCTTTTCTTGACAGATTGTCTAAATTTTGGAGGATGTGATCTCCTTTTCAATGCTGTCATTCTTACTCATTCCTCTCTGGCCAGTACCAGGGATGATGCCAGGCAGGAGATGGCTTTACTTCCTTCTGGTTTCTCCACTGTCTCAGTGGGGATCTTCTCAGGGTTTACTGCCCTCTGACTTGTTCTCTTCCTTTTAAACGGCTGAAACTCCAAGTCCAGGTAAATACAATGCCCTGGGGCGGGCAGAGGTTGGCCAGCAGCTCTGCTTCCCCAGGCCTGCAGTGCCTTTTTCTTTCTGCTTTTTACTCTAAATGTACGAGGCCTCTTGGCTTCTCTGCTGTCTCAGGGTGGCACAGCTGGAAGCTTTTTATGGACTTCCCTGCCAAAGATTGCCTGGAAGGAGCCTCTCCCATTAAACCAATGATAGTGATGCCTGGCTGCTGTAATACCTGGAACTCAGTCATGGATCTTCTCATGGCACAGTGACTTCAGTCCTCGTGCCAGGGATGTTTGCCTGCCATGGTGTGTCCCACATCACGGGCTCTCTGCTGAACACCATGGACTAGTTTTATATCTAGAACACTCAGTAGAGCATTCCTTCTTCTGATACCTACAAATGGGGGGAGAAATTACCATGGAGCTCTTTTCATTCCTTCTTATTTTTGAATTTTAGCTTTGCTGGCTCTTGCTTAAGCTGCCCATCCTAAAGAGCTGAGGGATCACATCCCTCATCTGCACTGAACCTGGGCTCTCTTTTGTTCCTTGGACTGGGAGTTTAGCTCTGGCCCTTGTGGCATTGCTGCTCTGTGTCAGGTCAGTTTGTAAAAACCCTGAATACCAGATCCTCAAACTCAGACAGCACCAGGTCAGGGGGTTTCATGGGCTTCTCTAGAAAGGAACTGGATATTGGTTCTTTCCTGTTCCCCTCAGTCAGTGCAGAGACTAGGCCTTTTCTTTCCTCTTACTTTCTTTGTGCAGTCCTTCTAGCAATAGAAATTGGATCACTCAGGAGGCTGCAGCAGAGTGGGGTCAGGCATCTCTTTCTGGAGGTCACAAGGACAGTTTTCTTTCTCCTTCCCCTTGGAAAATTCTGCCATCTGAGCTTGCAGAGGAAGATTAAGAAGATAGAAACACACTGCTCCATCTTCAGCTCATTATAAATTGCCTGCAGGTACCAGCATTGTTTCAAGTTTTGGGTTTTGCCCTTTTTAGAAGGGCATTTAAAAATTCTAGACAAGAGCTTCTGAAAACTCCCTGCCAAATCCTGATTGTCCTCCAGTACATTCCCCTGCTGAGACTTTCAGTAACTGCCCCAAGTTTGGCCTTACCAATGCTGCTTCTCTTCCATGGAGCAGAGGGGCAGGAAAAGGTGCTGATGTGCGCCTCCCTCAGCAGAAAGAGGAGAGGTGGATAGGAGACAAGCTCACAGAAAAGGAATATGTGGCTGGCAAGAGAACACGTGTGTGTCTGAGGGCAGGTGTGTTACAGAGGATGCTGAAGGACACCAGTGATGCCTCAGGTTTTAGATTTTATATTTTTCACATTCTGTGCTGCTTTAGTCTGTACTTCTGAGCTTCACATGAGGGCATGGTGAGCTCTGTGCACAGAGCAGGGACACAAAACAATTCCTGCTCCAGCTGGGCACCAAGGACAAATGACCCAAACCTCAGCCCAGGAGCACAAACCCCGTGGGCTGGAGAGAGAAAAACAAGCAGGGTGGGACTGCAGGGGCTAAAGCTGGGATGGGACAATGAACTGCAAGGTGCAAATGGAGCAGAACTGATCCCAGGGACAGAGCCCGTGCCCGGCCGTGCATTTTGGGGCCATTTGGGTTCATCTTGGGTGCAGCCCTGGCTGGGCTCTGGTGCTGCCCAGGGTGGATCCATGGAGAAGATGCTTTGAATGAATCCCTGCTTTATTCTGGAGCTCTGCCCAGCCTCTGCTCCAGGGCAGCCTTCCCAAGGCATCAGCAGCAATATTGCACAGAGGGAACAGGGATTCCAGCCTTCACCTGCAGGTTTGCTTGTGGATTAAAGGCAGAATACCATGGAGATGTGCTTGTCCAATGGATATAATCCCATGTAAACCCATGTACTTTGGCAAGAATTTCACCTGGATGGCTGCAGCTTCCAGCCCTCTGTGGGCTGTAACATTATGGCTCTCCTGAATCACCAGTTGTTCTTGTGCCTGTTTACTCTTATTTGGGTGATGGTGGTGCTGTTTCTGAATAGAGTCACATACACAGATCCCTAGCTCCTGCAGGCAGCAATTTCCTCCAGCACATTTATTTCTGGAGGATGTTTTTGGTCTTTAGGTCCTCAGCTCCTGTGAGGCTGATAATCCATGCATATGTTTGAGAGAGATTATGAGGAAAGGGAAGGGAACCCCCTGAGCAGCCCTTGGACTCTTTTGCATTTGTGGATGAAGGATGTGGCAGCAGAACACACACTTTGCCCAGCAGCCAGAGGAGAAGAAAACCACCTGTTCTGGGAGGGCTTATCCACAGCACATAGATCCAAGAGCAAATTTTTCCAAATAAGCCTAAAATCAAAATGGTGCTCCCCAGCCCGAGAATGCCCTACATCCAAAAAAGATTTTGAAGTGCAGGTTGTTTAGTTCAAGGAGATGGGGCCAGAAGGGAAAACTGTGTGGCAGTGCTGGAGAACAGCAGAGATTCCTTCGTGGGACTTTCACAAAGACTTGGCCATGGGCTGAACTGATGTTTGAGGTCTTGTCAAGGTCTTAGCAAACTTTCTGATAGGGGTGAATCCTCTGCTGAGAGCCAAGAGCTAAGCAAAGCTTAACACAAATAAAGCATCATGGATCCTGAAGCCTAGACAAGAGATTCCAGAAATGATCTGCAGATGATGGGTGGTGGGAGGTGGCAGAGTGAACCCTCCTGTTTGGAGCCTTCAGCCGTCTCCCTGACACTGTGTGGGCAGAGAAGACCCACACAAAGAGAAGGAAGCAGCTCCATTTAGCAGTTGAGAAGTCTGGGTTTGTATTTACTGCAGAGTGCTCACTTATTCCCTTTTTTGAGGCTGGGCTGGTGCCCAGTTTCCAGAATACTGTCCTGCAGAATGGGGACTGATGCTCTCTGTGCACCCCAGATTCCAGGCTCAGAGCAGGAGCTCAGTCTAATTCCCTTTAGGCATTTAAGTCTTTCCTTACTGTTCAGACCAGAATAAAATTCTCACCTTTGGGAATAGAGAGATTTTTTGTGGGTTGGGTTTTTTGGGTTTTTTTTTTGTTTTTTTGGGTTTTTTTGTTTTTTTGTTGTTGTTGTTGTTGGTTGTTTTTAAACAGGGATAGCATTAGATTTGTATTTGATGTATTTCCAGCCAGCAGTTACAAGAGCTTCATGAATAAATGTGTAGAAAATGGACTGTGCTATCAAGGTAAATCAGCCTGGGTGGCTACTTAAGTATCAACCAGAGGGAACTGTGTAGCAGGAGTAATTCTGAGTTCAGGCTGCTGCGTGCAAGGGGGGGAAGAAAAGGATTTTGGGGGATGTGTACAAGCTCAGAATCATTAATTCAACACTGTGCTAAGTAGTAGAGCACTCTGGTAGAGGTTTATTGCAGCTCATTTTGGGTGCAGAGAACAAGCTCCAGCCAGCTGAGAACTCACCTTGTCTCAGGTGGCTCCTGGTGACATGGGTGGGGACCACAAACCCCACTGCAGAGCCACAGGGTCCTGCTCTTCCTTCAGCTGCTCCTGGCCCACAGCCAGTGGGTAAGGGAAGGGAGAGGGCAGAGGTGACTCCACCAACACTCTCAGAGCACAGAGACACAGATCCAAGTGTCCTGTTTAACTGGAACCATGAGCTGTGGGGAGGAGGAGGGGCCCTTGAGCCAAGGCCCCTGAGCAGGCTCAAGGCTGTTTGGTGGGGGGCACACACGGACATGAGGGGTGGGTTCCAGCCCCAGTTCCCACTGGCAGACCCAAGAGAGATGTGTTTCCTGTTGGTTTGATGGTGAAGGTCACAGAGTTGTAGCTGGGGGAGATGGCAGAGCCCTGGCAGCCTGGCTGACAGATGTTCAATGCAAAGGCTTCAGCTCTGGAATCACATCCTGATCTGAGATCATTTGTCAGCAGCAACTCTGCAAAACAGCTGGGACTCAAAGGCTCTGCACTTACCACAAAACAGAGCTGACCTCGAAAATCTCATTGCATGTTTCAGCAGAAAAGCAGTGCTTGGTCAGAGCTGCACATGCAGGAGCAGCTTCCCCTGAGCCCTGAGCCACAGCCCTTATGTAAGAGACACCCTGCAGATAAACCCACTTCTTGGAAACAGGATATTCTGCAGTAAATTAGGCTCAATCTAGATCTCCACAAGATGTCAGCAAAGCAAAGTGCATGTTCAGAGTGAGGCGGATGCAGAGGGCAAGGAGAGGAGGTGATGGTGGCTGGGGACCCCAGGTCCCTGTCCTTCCTCAGCCACGGCTGCCAGGCTCCAGTAAAGGTGGAGATGGGCTCAAGCAGCCAGCCCAGCACTTCATTTCCCTTTGACATGAAGGTGCTCCCCACAACCAACCTCTCTGCCTGCACTTTGAGCCCATGCCTTAGCAAAGCCCCTTCATTTGCTCCTTACAGGGCCTCGATGTTTAAATGATGCTGCTCCAGTTGGAATTTTCCATCTCTTCTCCTGATGGTACTTTGAAACATGTACCTATTTGTTATGCAGCTGGAACCAGATTGGGATTGATGTTTTCATTAGAACTGCCACTATAAATATGATGCTTTTCTTGGTAAATTATTCTGCTTGGTAAATGTGTTTATAACTTAAATTGAGGAAATAGATAAAATGTCTCTGAGCATACAGTGTAACTGCCCAGGTTTGCCTTTCAGGGCTCCAGCTTTGGTTTTTGAAAAGCCTTTACACACAATAGAAAGCGTTTTGGACTCCTTGGTACAGTTATAGCACCTTGATTTCTAACATTACTCCAGGTTTTGTAACAAAAAGGTTTCATTTGTTTCAAATCCAAGACTGCCCAGGGGCTCTTCCATAGCTTAAACCAAGGAGGCAGCTGTGTTGCAGCCCATGCATTTCCTGAGTTCTGCCTCCCTCCCCTCACCTGCAAAGCAGCTGGACTGTCAGGAATGACTTTATTAACACCTTCAAGAAGATAACACTGTATTATTAAAGTATTTTGGTTTTTTCTCTTATACTTAATGCTAATAGTCAAGAGCTTCAGACCATAATGCAGGATAGATTGCATCTGCAGATGTTTTAGAACACCCAGTACTCCAACAAAGATTCCTAAACTAGATTGTCTCTACCATGTTTTCAGTTTCTTAAGAACTGTTGTGGCTTCCAAAGTATTTTGTGCTGACTTGTTTTCTTCCCAGATATATCCCAGGGTAGCAGCAGTGTTCACTGTTTTTCCAATCCAAGCTACCACACTCTCTCATGTGGGGTGACTTCACGCTTCTTTCCCAGTAATCTGGATGGAAACAGCTCCTGGAAGGTAGATATTACCCCACCCCAGTGCAGCAATGTTCTTATCAGTTCAAGGAAATCAAGCAGAGCAATGCCTCTGGGGCCCTGTTGTCTGCCAGCACTACTTCAAACTCCAGGGTAGCATTCCTGATGTCCCAGACACTGAAAGGTTGGATTTCCCCTTCCTGTATCTTCCCAGTCTCTGGGAATGGGAACTGGAGTCTCACCCTGTCTGGGTCAGCAAGGCTTGGTGTCTTAGCAACTCTGAGGTATGTTTGCTTCTCAGAAGAGATAAATATCTCAATAAATATCATTATCCTTTAACACAACACCAGTAAATCAATGAAGCATTAATCAGTAATCTCTCTTTGCTGTTTCATTGTTTCCCACATCAGACACACAAATTCCCTGCTGACACAGACAAGCAGAAAGGTGCAAGAAGGTCCCTGGAGTGCTTTTGAGGACTCGTGCAGGGACATTCTGGGAGCTCTGCTGACACTCCTGGCTCTCCAGCAGAGCTATTCCAACCCTCTCACTGGAACATCCTGGAGCACTTCCCTTATCATTTGTTGCAATTGATTCCCTCAGACCATTCATGAACAACACTGACTCAATTCAGCACTTTAGCAGTAAATTTAGATGTGGCAAATGGTAAAACAGCTCCTCCTGTGGAGCCTTAATAAGCCCAGGTGAGGCAAAGCAGAAGGAGCAGGGCAGAAAGGAAATGCAGTTGATTTCATCAAGGTTGTCAGCTTTAAAAATGATGGTATTTCAGGCTGTGTCACCTTAATCCAAATGTAACTATTCACTGGAATGCCATATGAACAAGATTAATGCAAAAAAGACAGCATTGTACAGGACAGGCAAAAATATCTCTACATGTGCTCCTGTAAGTAATTTCTTAGTTGTTAAAAGAAAATCTCATTAAAATGTAATAAAAAGGCTGGCTCCAGAGATTTCTCAGAGAAATGCTTAGACAGATGTGTAAATATGTTTTTTGATGTAGATGGTCCCCTTGCATCATGAATTTTTGCTCCCCAAATTGAAAGTGCAAATGCTCATAATGTCAAATTTAGGATGAGTGTCCGTCTGGACCACTAATCCTTTTGCAAAAATTTAAATCAATTCAGAAAAGGTCAAAGCCAGCACCTATCCTGGATTCCCAGCCTGCAGTGCCATCTTCTCACAGAACTACTTCAAAAATTAAGCTGCTGGAAAGGTTTAATCCCCACGTGTGCTTTGGGACTCGCCTGGAAGCTGCTCCCCCTGCTGCAGCTCTGGCCATTGTAGTCAGTCAGGTTGTCCTGATAATCACTGAAAGACCAATAGAAGTGGTATTTTCAGGGTATTTATCAAAATATATGGCCTGATATTGCCTTTAGATCTCCCACCATCTCACTTATTAATGAGAATGCTTTGCAGTGCTGAATAGCTGAGGATGGCCAAAAATACACTTTGTCTGTCTGCAGCTCTGCAGCCAAGTAAGACAAAGGAGCATATAAAGCCCTAATAGCTGCCTTAACGAGTTCATTTCCAAATCAGTTTGCCTGGTGCCATTCTCACTTTCTGCAGAGAAATGTGCACAAGTTGTACTTGGAGGATTCATTTCTTTGGAGTGCCAGCTGGGGTCACAAAGGAGCCAGCGCAGATGCAAAATGAAAAAACAATGGCAGAGGAATGTCTGAAGTGCTGAGCCAGACCCGGGATGTGTTTCCTCCCTGTGCTCCAAGGAGATCAGGCCTGGGGGCGCTGGGCTGGAGCCATTCCTGTCTCAGAGGCTGGGCAAAGCACACAGGCAGGACAGCTGGGAGCCCTGCTCCAGTTTGGGGAGAGTTTTCTCTCCTGTGCTTCCCTGCCCTTTCTTTCTGTGTTTTGCCTTTTCTCCCCTCTTTTCTTGGTGATCTCTCCACTCTATTATCTTTTTTATTTCCCATGTCCCTGTTCCTATTCTCTTTTCTCCCCCAACCCTACACATATCATTCCTGTTTCCTTCCTGCTCTCCTCTCCCATCTCCAGGATCCCTGCCTGGGGGCTGCCAGCACTGTGTACTGACCCTGCTGCAGCTCCCAGGGTGGCACCTCTGGAGGGAAGGAGGTGGGTGAGGCTTTAGCAGGAGCTGAAGGGCCCAGCCCTGCACTGGGGACAGTTTGTGACACGGCTCTGTCTGCACAGGATGGAGCAGGGCCAGGTTTCAGCCGGGGGAAGGATCTCACCTCCTCACGCCCCCTCTGCCAGACACACACTTGGCCACTGCTCAGGTCCTGAAGGTGAACCATTGGAGCTGCTGAGAGACAAGCACCAGTGGAGGCATCAAACCCTCCCCAGTGTGTTTGGGGCTGGGGTTGTGCCAGTGGAGCACAGACTGGAACACAGGCAGGAGGAAAACAAGTGGGAGGATAAGGGGGAGCCTATCAGAAGAGACTGAAAAAAGGCTTGGCTGCTTTTATCTGGCAAAATGAACGCTGAGGGGGAGCATGATTGCCATCTATAAATACAGCAAGGTAAACACGAGGAGGGAGGAGAGCTATTTAAGTGAGATGACAGAGCTGGCTCGAGAACAAATGAGGATGAACTGGCCATGAATGCATCGAAGCTGGAAATTAGATTTCTACCACCAGATCAGTGAGATTTTGGAATAGCTTCCCAGGAAGACTAATGGGACAAAGAAATCTGATTACTGTTAAAATGGAGCTTGATCAGCTCTCTGAGGGATTGTGTGCCTGGGTGTTTGCAGTAAAAGGCAGCTGGACACACAGACTGGGGGATCCAAGCCCTTGCAGTCCTGTCCCCAAGCCTGTGCCAGGTGCCAGCAGGAGCTTGCAGGGCTGAGCTTCATCTCTGTGCAAGGACCCCAAGAGTGGATCTGCAGCTCTGAGGTTCAGGAGGTGGCTCCAGCATCTCGGTGCAGGCCTTTAACTCCCAGCACTTTGCCACAAGTAATTGCTCTTCCCATGGGAGAGAGCTTGGCAAGTCAGCTCGGGGGAACTGCTGGAACCATTGGAGCCAAGAGATGTTTTACTGTGACTTTAACTGAAGCCAAACCCTGACCTTTGCTTATGAGCTCCTACAAGTAGGTTTGGCCTTTTTTCTCATGACATGTGCAGCACCAGCTAGTAATGATGCTGCAAGTTACCAAGGACCTTTTGCCACAGAATTACCACAAATTTCCAAAGCAGATAAATGGAGATTACATACCTCCATACCTGTGTCTTCAGATCAGAGCTCTCATTGCTGAACCACAGACCAGATTTCAGATGCCAAGGACCTGTTTTGTGCAGAGGGTGTTTGGCAGGACCACTCACAAAATCCCTCTCAGGGCTGTAATGCCAGCTTTGTGTCCGAGTTTTTGAACTAAGTGCATGAAGTAAGAACAAATCTCTCTTACCAAGCTCTGCAAAGTTCATGAAGAATACTCTGTGTAAAGGATGAGGCTGCTGCAAAATGGAGGATTCTCACCTTGAGCTTTTGCAAAGCTCATAATTCCACCTTCATTCCCTTCCAGCATCGCAGCAAAAGTCCAGGTGTTGGTTTCTACAGACATCATAAAAATCAATTGCTATTAGGTGTCCTGATTTTTTTAAAGCCAGCAGTTTCACATCTATTAAAGGAAGTCCTAAATTCTACCAAAGACTTCACATAAAATTAGAAGATGCAAAACAGAGGTCACTGGAAATGGTCTGACTGGATGTCACCCAGCTAATAAAAAGGCATTCAGTACAGAAAGTACCATTTAAGTATCTCTGAATAAAACTTGCCCAAGAAAAAGGAGGACTGCAAATACAGAATGGCTGCAGCACGTTGAGGATGGGCATCTAAAACTGAGCAGCACAAGCTTGGACCAGGAAGATCTGAAGTCAGTATTTAGGGAAATAAATGTCAAATTATTGATTGCACTCCTGCAGGATAAAGGTATGATGGAATTCCTGCCAGCACTTCTTTGCCTAATCACCATGGACTTAAAAACCTGGGCATTGACAAATGGCTGGTGGTGATCAAGTGGCCACTGTCATCTATCCAGCTGTTTCAGACAGGCAGATAATGACTTTGTTTACTCAGGCTGGTATCTCGTTGATCTTAAAGGAAACGTTGCCAGATATGAGGTAGTTTTAACCAAATTGCTAAAATTACCAGCCTGGAATTTTAATGGATAAATTTACTATGAAGGATTTCTTCCTCCAGAAAAGCAATTTTGCTTCACAGTAAAAATTGAAGTATTTTCTATCTTAAAAAAAAAAAAGTTAACAAATTATAGTGTGCTAAGAAATGATAGTAGCACAAAGAGACACCTATAATCACATTCAGGAAAATTGCATTCAGAAAAACTTAGAAATGTCCCCAAATCATTTCATTTAAAAAATCAATTCTAGCCCGTAGCTCTTCATGCCAAAATTTTAGGTTTGTGAGCTGATTTATAAATCCTGCAAAGCCACATCTTTTAATAGAAACCCCAAGACTTTAATAAATGTGCTCTAAGTGGTGCAGCTGGGTTGAAAAATCAGCATTTGTGTTCTGGCTGCAAGTTTTGAAGAGAAGAATGAAGCTGTGAGCTCTGCTGAGGAGAACTGATGGTGCCAAGGGCTGAATTCTTCCCAGTGACCACATTCCAAATGGATCTGCTCTTAATGCCCCTGCTGGGCTGTCCAGCTGCCCCATCCATCCCTCATCCATCCATCCATCCATCATCCATCCATCATCCATCCATCCATCCATCCATCCCTTCCCTCATCCATCCATCCATCCATCCATCCATCCATCCATCCATCCATCCATCCATCCATCCATCCATCCATCCATCCATCCCCTCCATCCATCCATCCATCCCTGCCTCTGCTGTCTGTGTGTCCATTCCCAGTTTGGGAAGCACAGGGAGCTGCTGGATGATCAGGAAATGACTCCTGGGCTCTCCTGATTTCCTGCAGAGCTTCCTCAGTGCCAGGGACAGCGGGAGCACTGCGGGCACAGGGACAACACAAGGATGCTGTAGCCCAAGGTGGGGTGGCAGCAGCACTGAGGGCTGTTGGAAGGGACTGTGGAGGGGAGAAAATGCCCTTGGAATGTGGCTGTGGGTGCTGGGCCCCAGCTGGGATTCAATATCCCAGTAGGCATCAACACATCAGTGGAGGGTTTTGTTCCAAGTCTAAAAACCTATTAAGACAGCTAAGCAAAAAAGAATGGTAGATCAGGAAAGATGAAATGTTGTGGCAATTTTGAATACTCTCTTTCAATTTTAACCTCGTTTTTGTTTAGCATTTTCTTGTAAATCCAGTAAAATAGCTGAGCTGAATGCTTCCAAACACAGCAGGAGGCTTCCCAGTCTGGAAGCAGACACAGGAGGGCAGTGATGGCTTCATCCCTTTTCAGAAACAAGGCTGGGATTTGCTCTTGAATTGACACTTCCTCTGGACCAGCCGTATTCCAGCAGGTGTGGCTTTCAAGGGAACAATGTGAGGAGGAAAGCTCAGCAGTTTTAGCAGCTACAGCTATTGCCAGACCGCCCTGCAGGGCTCAGCTGGTGCCCACTCATCTGTCCCAGCGCAGTGGGACATGGGCTCCTCTCCTCTCACTGCCCACTCTGGGAGGTGCTGTCCCAGCAGCAGCACCTGCAGGGCAGCTCTGGACTCTCCTCTTTGCTGGCAGATGCACAGGGGCCTTTGTGCTCCATCATTGCCAAAGTGATTTTCCTTGAATTGAGAGAACTCGTGGCCCCTGCACCTCCTGTCAGTGCACCCCCAGCTCCAGGCAGCCCCTCTGTGCATGCAGTGTAGGGGTGTGATCCATCCATCTCCATGGGGTTACTTTGGAGTGTCACCCCACATCCACAGGCACCCCAGTCGTGGTTCCAAAGGAAATCCTGTGCTCTCCAGCATGTTTGTGTTCATGGCTTGGTGAAGTGACTTTCCTTTGTGATTTTCCCTAATGCTAGTGAACAGCTGTCCAACTCACACAGATAAAGGGCTGAGATGCTGAGGCCAAGGCAGGAGTCACCTCCCATTTTTATTCCTGACATCCTTGGGCTGTAGTCTGGGGTGGGAACTGTCTGTCTCTTCCAGCATTAACCCATTATCATACTTTTTGAACAGCTCAGTAACAAAATCCTTGACAGAGAAACTGCAGACTGGAGACCCTACAGCTATCTGAATGAACTAGGTCAGTAATTTTTAAACACTTTAATCACTTTAGTAGACTTTAGAGCAATTCCAAATCCAAATCAGCCTTTCATAAAGGCATTAACAATAATGAGGAATATTGGTGTTGTCTTTAGTTCACAATCAGAATTGCCAGTAGTGAAAGATAGAGAATTAAAAATTGTTTCCTTTACCACAAACCACAGGCTGGGAAAGCAAAGTCAATATTCATTTTAGTCTCCCTTCCAAGGTTGCTGTGTTGGATCACTATCATCTTCTCTATAAATGTTTTTTAAGGACTAACTCAGGACATTAAAAATTCAAATTTGGCTTTTTTTTTTTTTTCCTTTCATGCTTAATAAAGCTTAGCACTAAATAGTGGCATCTTGATGAAGGTGTGGAGCCTCTGTGGGAGCTGGGGTGTGCAATGCTCCATTATCTCCCAGTAAATCATTCCGTGGCAATTCTGAACCACCAGCCAGTGCAACCAAGCCAAGAGTGAAGTGTAATTGCCTGTTCTGAGTTTATTCTTCCTGGCTTGACTTTTAACAGGGTTTTTAGCAGCTCTTAGCTCAAATCCTGCCCAGATTTAGTGCTTTGGATGCTATTTGTTTTCCTATCTGAGCACTCTGGGTTTGGCTCGTGAGTGGCCCAAAGCTTTTGCCCTTTCCTTTCCTGGGATTAGTAACATCTCACTGAAAATATGCAGGAGGAGGGAAAGTGCAGCATTAGGGGGTATTATGGGATTTTTAAGGTCAACTATCTCACAGCTCACATGGCAAAGGAATGAACACAGGGCAGCACCAGGCATCACACCCTGCCCTGGGCCCAGGCCGTGCCTCACTCCAAGATAACTCTTCCCTGCATCAGGAAAATCACAAACCTGTCAAGCTTCAGTGCAAATCTTTTCATCCTTAACACCATTAATGTTTTCTGTGTAATAAGCTGCAGAACCACTGTTGTGCTCATCTGTATGTGACAAGGAGGTGGCTGTGTGTGTGAGGGTTTCCAAATGCTTCTCAAACCACATCAATTTTCCTTTTATTATTTTGCTGCTTTTTTTGCACACTATTTGCTTTATTTGTGTTTAACTTGTGCTGTCCTGAGCTCCCCATGTGCCACCTCTCTTCTGCATTCACGCATTTTATTTTACCAGCACAAACAATGCTAAATGCCTCTGCAGCAAGAATGATCTAGAAGTGATAAATACTTTAGCTAAGGAGCTTCCAGCAAAACACTCAATTTTTCCCCTAGCATTTTGCATCCAAGATAACTTTTTTTCTTTTTTCAAACTAATTGATGAAAATTAGATTTTTTTTTTCCTTTCTTCTCAGTACCAGAATTAATGCCTGCTCATGCTGTCAACTGTCACAACATTGAATCCTTGCTCAGATCAAGGCTGTTTTTACATGCAAATAAAAAGTTTTCACTTCTTGGTATTACTGTTGTGCAATAAAAGCTGCAGGTTCCTCTCATGAAAATTTCAGAAGATAGTTTAAATCTTCAACTTTGAATTATAAACATAAAATAAAAGTCTAATAAGGTCACCCAGGGAATCTTGACTTTAAACATCGTCAAGCATGGAAGTACCACAGTTAAAAACCTGTTCCACCTTCTGATCCCATGGTCAGCCTTAGTTTCGTAACACAGATGCTCCAACTCGTGTGTTGGAAGAGCAGCCAAGCCTTGGGCAGGGCTGGATTCAGTTAAAAAGTTAAAAATAGCAGAGGACAACTGCCCAACTCCTCTGCTGTGACCCCATGGATTGTCACAGGGAGCAAATGTGGGAGCCAGCCAAGAAGAGAGAGGGAAATGGAAGAGAAATTAGGAATGGATGGAAAGTCTCCACTGGTTCCTCAGCCAGTGACTCCTCTGGGGAGCCCAAAGGATGGGACCCAGCAGATGAGGAGAACCAGGCTCCCAGAAATGTCCACAGCCCTCTTAGAAACTGCAGGTGTCCTAAACATGAATTAGAGCTGGGGAATGGAAATTGTAAGAATATCCACACCAAAATTAACTTGAACACTCATCTCAAACCTGCAGTGATAAGGATTTTCTTAATTGCAGTGGATCTTACCAGACTGCAGGTGTTTTACCTGTTTAGCAGGACTTTGCCAAGTTCTTGTTCTTTCCAAGTGGGAAATGCAAGGACAAAGCCTGTAGTTTTACTGCTGCACATTTGTTTGTCAGCTTCAAACTCCAGGATTTCAGAGAGCTGATTGTGTTCAGTGGAGTCTGGGGAGGAGCACAAGTAATTCCCATGGACATGGGGTTGAGACGTCAGAGTTTGGGGACTCTGTGGTGCCAGGAAGAGGCTTTGTCACCTTCCTGTGTCATGCCTGCCCAAGGCAGCCTGGTCCTTGTTTTGGGGAATGGCTTGTCCTTGCATTTTCTCTCTCCTGAGTTACAGAGCTGGAGTTGTTTGCCCTGTGAGTATTCCTCTTGCTCTAGTCCAGCCTGCACTGGGCAGTGGCAGAGCCCAGCTTCCAGCTCCCATCCCAAGCAGGTGGAAACTCCCAAAGCACTCACCTGAGCTCAGGAAAGGTTCTTGTCTCATTATCTGGGGCACTGGCCACAGCAGCTGCAGGCAGGGCTGGGTTTATCTCTGATGCTTTTTTAACAGCAGTCCTGGATGCAGACACTAAAGTGGGATTTGCAGCACATCGTGAGTGACTCAAAGCTGCATTTATTCCAGAGGACCAAAGGCTATAAGTTTGATTCACAGCTGACTTCACTTTCTTCTCAAAGCCAAAAGGTGTGGAAAACTATTTCCAGCTGAGACTCTGATTTCACCCCAGCAGATAATTTAGCTTCAGACTTAAACCTGGACTTTCCTGAAGTGCCAGATCCCTGGCTGGTTTAGGACTTTTCCACATTAACTACTTCTGCAGTTTAAAAAATAATGTATCTTTTATTCATTTCACCTCCCAAGGAACTCAGTGAATACAAAAAAATGGGTCATAAACCCATGGTATTATAGCAGATAAAAGAGAAAACTAAAGGAGGAATTTTGGGAATTTTTGGTTGGGAAGGGCTTTGTGGGGTTGTGTGGCCCTCCCAAGGGCAATGCACCTCCCCAGGGGTCAGCCTGGTCCCTTTGTTCCCTGCCACTGCCTCTCCATGGCTGCAGCCCCTTGCCCTGGGAGCTCTCCAGTGCTCCTCCAGCCTTGCTCTGTGGGGTCAGTGAGCCCCAGGTGCTGCTTGGGCACTGCTGCCCTGGGAGGTTTGCTCAGCCCTGGCAGGAGGAGGATGTGATCCCCAGGGCTGGCCTTGGGGAGCCCCAGCCCTGTGGCCATGGGCCAAGGGATGAACTGGCTCCATCCTCCTGGCTCTGACTCAGAACACAGCAGGGAAAGAGCACAGAGCTCATCCTGCTCTGGGACAGAGCTGCCCAAAGCTCCCAGTCTGCCTTGCCCTGTGCAGCAGGGTGAGTCTGGGAACTGGATTGTGCTGAAAACAAAGCAGGAGGTGCTCACATGGACTGGGGGGTCACTCATGGCCAGAAGAGCCCCATCCCAGGGAGCCAGTTGGTGCCACCAGCCCCCTTCCTGTGCTCAGGGATGGGCACTGAGAACCAGAGCAAAGGGTTGGTTTGTCTTTGATGTGCCAGTAACACATTTATTGTCTAATCTAGTCATTTCTCTTATTTAGCAAAAAAAAATGAAGATGTCATGAAAAGGGGGCTGGTACAGCATTGCCACAGCCATGACAACTCTTCTGCAGAGACCAGAGGACACACAAGGACAAATAGCTGGGACACCTCTGGGACACGCTGGCTGTGGGGCTCTTTTCCCAGTGTAACTGAGTTACTTGCCTGGGAATCCCATAGGCCACAAGGACGTTTCTCAGTAACCAAATCTGTATTGATTGTCCCAGTCAATAGGAAATACCAGACTCTATAGCTAAAAAGATTTAAAGGCTTACATTAGATTTTCCTTTTGATTGATATCTAGGGTAATTTGCGGGAGTAAAAATGGAAAAGGTCCCCATCCCCTTCTGTCTCAGCTTGTGAGGAACAGTGAGTTCCTCTGGAGCTGCACAAGGCAGAATTGTTGGCTGTCAGCTCTGCTCCTGGTGCTGCACTGTCAGAGCACTGTGGTCACTTAGGGACTGTTGTCACATCAGTCACTGAACTGTGCAAATTCACCAGCAAAGTGATGGTAGGTAATTTAAGAAGATGGTGCACACCTTAGAGTCTAAGGCTGTGAGTTAAACAATACACTCTCCACAAACAAAACAAAGCCTAAAATTAGTCACAGAGTGCTGCAGCACAACCTGCAGACTCAGATTTGAAAGGGCACGTTTCAGGCTTCTTTCACACCATTCCAGTAATGAATGTCTCAGCAGATGGTTTTTATCCTGATCTCCTGATGGATGGCAGTTCTTGGTAACCCTGCTGCAGAGAGCTCTCCCTTCCAGGGAAACTCTTAAGCACATGCATAATTCCAGGCGTGCACAGACTCCCCACTGGAGCTGAGTGTGTGCTTACAGCTGAGGATGTGCTTAAGAGCCTCCCTAAATGAGGGCCTTGATGTACAATTTAGAGGGAAGAATATATGCTGCTCAGTAGTCAAAGCAATCCAATTTACATAAATATTTATTTGTTTTCCATTATATATCATTTTTATGCAGGTGCTTGTGGGATGGATAGACGTCAGAACACATACATAATGGAAAAAAGCTTCAAAGGTATGGTATCCAGAGCTGCAGAACCCTGCCCAGGTGTGAGGAGGGTGTCCTAGAAGAGGTGAGATAGGAGCCTGGCAGGGAGGGACAGAGCCAGCACCCCCTGAGCTGCCTGCCTGGCTCCCAGCGCTCCTGGGCCATGGATGATGGATCCAAAGCTTCCTAGGGCCACGGGCTCTGCAGCACAGGGAGAAAGGGAGGGCTCAGCTCAGGGCAGGAGGGGCAGGAGGAGCTGCCCAGGGCACACTCAGGTAGGACCCACCAGCCACAGGGGCTCTGGGGGAGCTGCTGGTGGCACAGTGCTGCATTTCCCTGCTCTTGGCTCTGGCCATGCTGAGCTAAAGGAAAGCCCCAAGGAAAGAAGCTGCTCCTGCTCGTGCCCTCTGCTGAGAGGGATTTAGAGCAGAGCTGACAAGAGCCCTCCCTGAGGCTGAGGTCCCCTCATGCTGGCACCAGCACTTGTGGGCACTGACTCCAGGGCAGTTTAAACAGGATCTCAGATGAGTCACAAGCACAGGGCCCAGGGTTTTACATTTCACTTTGCTCCACGTTTACATTCTCAATATTCCAGTTCCATCTGGACCACAGGAACACTTGGCACAGTGGTTCCCACAGCTCCTGGCAGATTGGGCTGGGGTTTAGCTCACTGAGCTTGTGCTCCAGAAGATGGAGCAAGGAATCTGTCTCCTGGAGAATAGGCAGCTTTCAGGCCCAGGTCCTGGATCTGAACTAGGCCTGGGAATGTCCCTCAGGGAGCCAAGGAGGGAAACACCACCCAGCCTCTTCCTGCAGTGCCCTGGGGCTGCTGCCAGACCCCTGCTCTGCCATGGCTCAGGTGTTCCAGAGCCACACCTTGGGCTCGGCCAACAAGGAATATCAAAAGCTATTTCACATAAAAAGCATTAACCAGCTTATAGCCAGGCCTAGAGATCAAGATTCACTTTGTAGCTGCTGTTTTCAAAAGACAGGGATGCAATATTTGTAGAACATCACCTTACCACACAGAATCACCAAAGGAAACCAAGAACCAACAACCAATAAAAGCTAAAGTAAAAATATTGAATGGATTATGTATATATATGATATATATGATTTATGATATACAAAATACTCAATCCACTGGTTTCAGCTACTTCAATGATTCCCTTTTTCAAAAGAAAAATCTTATTATAATAGAGCTAGTTGTTCCCTGTACATGGAGCTATTAACTTCCTCAGTTTAAACTAATTTACTGTGTTTACAAAGTTTAAAGGTACCTTAAGCACATGCAGAGGAACTCCCATCCATGGGCACAATCACCCCAGAGGGACCAGTGGGGCAGAGAAAAAGAATCACAGTGACAGAGAACAGTGAAATGCATTTTCAGCTGCTACATATTTCCCTTAATTTTTAGGATCTGAACCGTTTCCTTTACATGTTTATCTTTTTATAAATTGAAAAATCAGACTCAGAAGCCACAGCTGGAATTCTTTGTGGCTGCTCAGCTGCCTCAGGCAGGCAGGGCTGGCACTGGCAGGGACACAGGGGCACACCTGGCTTCCCAGGTATGTTTGGGAGCTCACCTGCAGGCACATGGGAGCTGAGGGCTCTCAGAAGCAGCTGCCTTTGAGAAGCTGCCTTACCCTCTCAGAAGCAGGCTGCAGGTTCCCAAGGCCCCTCTGAAGGCCCATTCCTGGGCTCAGGCAGTGCCAGGGGAGTCTCCTCCCAGGAGGAGCTGGGAATGTGCCCAATGCACAGGGTGAGCTCTCCTTGCCCTGCCAGGCCCTGACTCACCACATTCCTCAGAAAATGGAGAGGAAGAAATTCCCAGTCCCAAACAATTGGATTCTGTCAGCAAAAAACCTTGGCAGGCAGGTGCCTGGTTTTTAGCTCCTTTCATCCAATTTAAAACCATGTCTTTTCCCACCAGTGTGGTCTACCTGGGGGCAGCCTGTCCTGCAGTTGGAAGTGGTCTCTGGACCAGACAGAGCCTTGCAGGGAGGGGCACAGGGGGCTTGAGGCTGAGGCCAGGCTGTGGAGAACCTGGGCAACCTCCTGCTGCCCCAGTTGTCTGAGGAGACCAGAGCTGGGGGCTGTGCCCAGAGCAGGGCACCAGCAGAGGGGTGTCCCCTGTGCAGCCTGGCACCAGCAGAGGGGTGGCCCCTGTGCAGCCTGGCACCAGCAGAGGGGTGTCCCCTGTGCAGCCTGGCACCAGCAGAGGGGTGTCCCCTGTGCAGCCTGGCACCAGCAAAGGGGTGGCCCCTGTGCAGCCTGGCACCAGGGCTGTGGTGGCTGAGCTGCTGTGGAGCTCCAGGGGTGGGCACAGGTATCTGGGGCTGCCAGGTGTCAAGGCCAGAGTCTGACAGCAGCAGAGAGGGGCTGGCTGTCCCAGTGCCAGCCCTGAGCCCTGTGGCACCTGGTGACAGGGGCTCACCAGGCACAGGGTTTTCAGAGCAGGTTTCTGAGCAGTTTCTTTCCTGTGCATGGTGCTCAGTGATGCCATTCCTGAGCTCTTCCTTTCAGCTGAGTCCTTCTGGTTTTAGGGGTTTGGTTTTTAAATGAATAGTGCTGCACTGATGGAATGAAGAGACCTCGGGCACAAGCATTTTAAGGAAAAACACCCATGCTTTGCAGAAGAGCCAGGAAAGCCCCAGCAGAGAGAAGCAGTGGTCCCAGGGATGCAGGGCTGGGCTCAGAGAGGTTCCCCTGGCTGTTGTACAGGATGTGTCCCCACTCCTGTGGCTCTCTGAGAAGCAGCAAGGGGCCCTCCCTGTGTCCCTGTCCCTGCAGCAGCCAGGGCTGGCCAGGTTAGGGACAGCAGCCAGCACAGACGCTTCATCCCAACAAGGGTTAAACAGGAGAGCACCTTCAACCAGGGCACAGCACCTCCCCTCAGCACTCCCACCTGGCTGGGGCATCCAAGGCTTGTCTGCAGCGTGCCAGGGGAAATTCAGGACACAAGAGAGGAACCCAGTCTGGGGGAGGGACGTTTCCAGTCCCTGCTAACAAAAATAAACCCTCCAAAGGTCTGGTGATTGGTATCCAGGCAACACAGAAGGCAGGGACTTCAAAATTAGAGCATATTCCCAATATTTCTCTGGAGTCCAGCTGATTGAGTGCTTCCAGTGAGCCCCAGCACTGTGGGGCAGAGCTTTCACCTCCATGAGAGCTGGACCCTGCAGCAGGGAGGGATGAGGAGTCAGCACAGCCAGGGCTCACACGTGGCTGCAGCACCGCGGGCTTAGAATCTCTAAATATGTTTGTTCTGCATAAATTAATTCATGAAACAAAATTTGACAATTGATGCCAGACTTCTTAATTATCCCCAAATTACCTTAATAACAAATAACTCTACAGCCTTCAGAGTTAAATCCTCCATGATCTTGCACATAATGTTTCTTGAGGGCTAATGACTCCCTGGTGTACCCAGAATCCCAAACATCCACTGGTGCTCCAGAAAATATATTGTGTCCCAAGCAAAGGTCTGGTCCCAGGCAGACACAGAGCTGTGTTTACGTCAGCAGGAATGGTCTCAGGCACGCTGTTTCTCAACATCTCCTGGGAAAAGGCAACTCCTGGGAGAGGCCAAACCAGTCTGGGCAGCCTGAGTGGCATTCACTGGTTCTTCCAACTGGTTCTGGGAAGGGAAGGGCTGAGGGACACCTGCCTGGGAGGCAATGTCAGCCCTAACTGCAGTACAGGTGGATTTTAGCTTAGGGAGATAAAAGTAGCTGAGCTGGATGAAATAAAACAGCTGATGTGCTGGGATTTTTGCCTTTGCCAGCTCCAGTGTGCCCAATTCAATAAACAAACCACACAGCTATTTACCTGCAGCTGCAGCTCTGCAGGAGGAGGAATTCTCACTCTGCTCTTTGCTGTAGCAGCCAGCAATCCTTTATAATCAACATTTCCTGAATCTACACCCAGCTCTGGTTTGATTTGCTCCCTCCCAGCCGTGGTGTGACAGGGAACACTTTGCAGGGAGCTGTTGGGGCACAAAGGGAATCCTGCTTTTCACCCTGTAAGCATCTGTTCAGCAGCACTGCTGGAAATAGAGAAGCAAATTGAAGATAATCTTCACATGCCTCACCCTAAAATGCAGAGCTGGCTCAGGCTGTCCTGAGGCTGTCCAGGCTCTCCTAACGAGCTCCATGTTCCTGGAGTAGCCACCAGGAGCTGTGAGCTGCTGGCAGGTGAAGATGAGCCTTTCATTTGTCTGTCTATGGCTTCCTCACCTCTAACAGCAACAGATCCCAGACTGGGACATCTGGATTTAAGTCACATCCACAGCAAAAGCCAACACTGAGCTCACTCATGTGCAGAAGTCTTTGGTCTCACAGGGCTGCCCCATCTCTCTGTAGAAGGATGGGATGGGGCAGTTTCCCACTCACTTGTACTGGGCTGGGGTTGGTGACAGTGCAGGGACAAACCCTGCAGCCAAGAGCCTGGGAATGTCACTGTTGCTTTGGTTCCCATCTCCTGTCATGTACCAAACCTGGCATGTTTCCCTTGGAAGCAAAGGCACTGCTCATCTCACCCAGGCTGATGCGAGACAAGGAGTTTCTAAGTTTTCTACCTAAATAAACACTGCACTGGTGCCAGGCCTCTGCCAGCCTCCCCATCCCTGATGGTCCCAGCTTTTTGTGTGCAGTGGAGCTTCCCAGTGAGCTGCTTTCACTGACCCTGGGAGCTGAGGGCTCTCCAGACTTGTTGGTACCACTGAAATCAGAGCCCAGAAAGGCAACACCTGGCACCTCCCTCAGGGCTGACCCAGGACCAGGGGCACCAGGCCAGGGGTGATGGACACACAGACACACAGATACAGACACAACCCCAGAGCTGAAGGAGGGACAGTCACTCACAGTGGAGCAAACCTGGCACGTGAGGGAGCAGGACGGGGCTGGCAGGCTCAGAGCCGAGGTTTGGAGAAGTGATGTCATGTTGTCTGTCTATTTCTTAACCTGAATTTCTCTTTTTGTCTCCCATACTAGACAGCGGGGGCAGCTGGGATTGCAGCTATTTTGCAAGTCCCCCTATTTCACCGGGAGTATTTCATATATACCAGGATCTGCCTTTGTACTGTAACCCAGCACAAGAAAATGCCTCATCTTTCATTGCATCGCTCTAATTCTAAATTACTGGCACTGCCCAGCAGGATGCACACAGCAGCAATGGCACGTTCTTGAATGTCAATGTTAAGACCTATTTATTCTCTATTGTTTTTTATTTTTAAAGCAAGACTGGCACTGTACCTTGCAGCAGGCTGCTCTATCCCAGCCAGGTCACCAAGCGGGCAGCTCTCATGCCAACCTTGTTCTCCCCAAGTAGTGCCTCTGTCACCTCCTCTCCAGCTCAGGGGAGAGGAGCAGGAGATGTCTACAGCAAAGGGGGGAAAAAGCAGAGCAAAAGTGAGGCTCAGATGGACGCTTGTCCTCCTCTGTGGAAACCCAAGCATTCCCCAATTGTAGGATGCTGGATAACCCCGAAACTGGCTGGGGCTGCACATGCAGAGGCTGCACTGGTGCAGAGCCTGTGGCAGCATCGTGCACTCCAGCACAGGGCCCTGGCTGTGCCCAAGGCCCCGGGACTCACCCTCAGCTGGCTGAGCAGCCCAGGGCCCAGCAGCAGCCCCTGCCTGCAGAGCCGGCTGCCCTGGGCCTGCGGGGCAGAGCGGGATGAACACGGCTCCACAGGAATGAGGGGGAGGGAGGGAAAGGATTGCCACCTCAAATTAAATATTGCAGTAAACGGCAGCTAGGACCTCTCACAGGAAAACCTTCAGTACTGAGCAGGTTTTCATTTCTTTCCTGCTAGTGAGTGGTGGATGCAATGGTTTGGAACACCCAGAGCACAAGCACCGGGTGTCTGTGCTGGAGGCTTCAAGGATCTTCCTTATCCCCTGCCCCCCTGTCCCCCCCAGCCTTCCTGCAGAGGCTCAGTTGTAATTAACCTAATTAAGCTAATGATCCTAATGCACCCACTCTGCTCTTGTTTTGCAGATTATATGAAAGAATCTGTGTGCAGCTCCAGCACTTGTTCCCTGAACAGCAGTGAAAACCCATACGCCACCATTAAAGACCCCCCCATTTTAACCTGCAAACACTCCGAGAGCAGCTACGTGGAAATGAAATCACCTGGTCACAGGGAGTCCCCGTATTCTGAAATGCCAACTTCATCAACAGCCAATAAAAACATCTACGAAGTTGGTAAGCAGTGGGTGGCACAGGGGGGTTGGTGCAGAGGCTGGTTTCCCCTGTCCTGGCACACAGATCTGGGCTTGGCGTAGGGATGAACTGGCAGGGGGAAGGCCTGAGCGTTGGTGGGCTGGTTTAGTGAGCTGAGCCACAGTGGTGGATGTCCTGGGCTGGAAGGGATCCCCGAGGATCAGGAGTTTTGGGACTGCTGCTGGTCACCACACCCCAGTTCTCCTTGCTCCCCCAGAGCCCACTGTCAGC
Organism: Agelaius phoeniceus; assembly: GCF_051311805.1. Classification (NCBI taxonomy): domain Eukaryota; kingdom Metazoa; phylum Chordata; class Aves; order Passeriformes; family Icteridae; genus Agelaius; species Agelaius phoeniceus. The sequence continues at coordinate 2,278,459 of NC_135277.1, forward strand.
ATAGTCCAGGACGCCCGTGGCCGGAGTGCCAGCTACCTTCAGAGCCCCTATGACCTGCCCAGGAACAGTCACATTCCCGGGCACTACGACCTGCTGCCCGTCCGGCACAGCCCCACGCACGGGCCTTCCTGGGACAAGCAGTCCTAGAGGATGGACTTCACTGGGCACTGTGCTGCCAACACAGACTGTGAGGAAGCAGAGGAGAAGCCATTCCTTCCTTTCCTGCGGACTGGCAAGGACTTTACAGGACATCAGCTTGGGCCAACTGCTGCTGCTGCATGATGTTATTTATAAAGACATTTTTGTATGGGTACCTGGAACTAATGAGAGCCTCCTCCACGTGGGACTGGAGCACATCACCCCAGGAAGGTGTCTTCATGCTCCAGGCAAAAACTCTCTGTGGCGTGTTCTAACCCTGGCTTTGCTGTAAAATAAACCACAAAAACATGCTACGTAGAAGGACTTCAGGCTGTACATTTCTACTGACTGCAGCAAGAAACCTTTTACTGTTAGGAACAAGGTGACTAGGAATACGCTGGAATTTATTTTCATCTTTGTCATGGGAATGGACATTTTTCTGAATGAGAGCAGGGAAACTTGTCATTTCACTCTCTGGAAAGCTCATTTACTGCCATCACCATGTGCAACCTGTGCAGATCATGCTTGGTAATTAGCATTGAGATTGTCATCTCTATATTCAGTACCAGAGAATTTGAGTTGAGGAATATTAATACAGACACTTTCTGTACAGTTTTTAATATCTTTCCAAACATCCCCTGATCTTTGCTAAAAAATGGAGTTTCCACAATGAGTCTCACACTCACCACACTTTTAATGTTGATTGGCACAGGTAGGCTTTGATTTTCCTTATGCAGCTTCTCTTTTGGTAGATAAATCCAGCAGATCTGTCAGGCAATTTAATCTGCTGCCCCTCCAATTCCTGCCCTGGGACGCTGCAGGTTTGCACAGACCAGCCCTGGTTTCATTTCCTTTCTCAAAGCTGAGCCACATCGGCTTCTCTCTCCCATCTTCCCAAACCATCTCCTCATGATTCACTTTCGGCATGCCACTGATGACACCTCTTAATCTGATATGCATTACCATGTAGTGCAACTTTATCCATTGATGATTCTACCTGAAATGTCATTAAATGGAGCTGGAACTGGGTTTTCTTTTTCAGCAGCTGTTTGTGAAGTAATTATCAAGGGTCTGACCCATGGTAAAATTTTGGACTGAGCCACCATGATATTTTTTTTAATTTATAATCTCCATTGACCTAGAAAGTAGAGTACTTGCCGTTAGTTCCTTGTAGATTTTGAGCATGAAGTAGTATTGACTCTAAGTATGTAATTTTATTAGGCAAACGTGGAAGTAGCAAGTTGATTGCCTTTAAAATATAAAAAATAATCTGTTGCACATTCGCCAGTCTGATGGAAGCAGAAGAGGACGACACCAGCCCCGTGGGTTTGCTCACAGCACGATCCCAGGAGTGACCTGCAGGCTCAGGACTGGCAAGAGGAGCCCTCCAGCTCGGGGGCAGCAGCTGGATCCCAGCCCTGGGAATACTCCTGGATCCTTGGAGCACCGTGGTGGGATCCAGCTGTGTCCCCACGCATGGGCTCAGCCCCCATGCCTGGGATCACAGCCCCTGGCTCTGGGCATTCTGCCCCTGGGAGCCAGCACTCTCCAGGTGGTCAGGCTGGCTCTGAACCCCCAGCCTGAGCCTGGACACCCCCAGGACACCCCCAGGCTCCTGCAGGATCCTGCCCACGAGGTTTCCCGAATGCTGCATGTGTGCATGGGGGCCGTGGCTGATCAGCAATAGCAATTTTGTTTTCCAGGAAAGCCTTATTTGAGATGTAAGAAAACAATTATTTTGTAGGCCCAGCAGGAATATATTTTGCATACATGAATAGAAAGTTTTACCTCAAAAATATCAAGAGAAAGGCAGTTGGATAAGGAATACTCTTGTTAGGACCCACCTTGGCACCCAGCACAAGCAGCCTGAGCTGCTGGCCTGACCCACGTTTGTGTGTTGCTGTAGTTTGCAGTGAGACTCCAGAGAGCAGAGATGTGCTCAGTTGTTTAGTTTGGTTTTTTTTCAAAGCAGGATTTTGAAACCAAATGCAATGATGTGCATAGAGCTTAACAGGAAAAGAAAAAAAAACAACAAAACCAACAAAAAAAAGTACCTTCTTGTATAGCAGCATTAGCTTAGGAAACAGGCACCAAAATGGCAATACTTTTTTAAGGCAAGACAGATTTGTAATATATTTGTTCACTGTGCAAAGGTATCCTACCTTGTACAAAATAAATTGAATTTCTGTCAATGTGTAGTTCTCCAACGTACTCATTTGCAGAGCCAAACTTCCAGCCCTGCACAGATCCAAGCTCTCCAGGTGATGTGGCTGCTCCCCTCAGCCAAAACCCCCAGGCACCAGGCTAGGACACAACTGGCAGGATGGCTCAGAAAACCCAGTGCTGCCATTCCAAGCTGGAGTAAAGCAAAGGTAAGCGGCTCTGCACATCCTTCTTCCAGCTGCTCAGCAGGGTGAGCTCAGTGAGACTCCTGGGAATGCTCAATCCCAGCTGGAAGAGGCCCTGCACACCCACCAGGTGTGGTGACACTGCCCTGGGCCACTCGCAGGTGCCCAGGCCTTTGGGTGGACACTGGGGAGCACGGTCACCCCGCAGCAATGGGACAGGACACGAGGCAGCCCAGCAGCTCCCAGGGAGCCCAGTGAATAAACCACAGAAACACCTTCAGAATTAATGAGTCCCAGGCAATGCAGCCACTGCTACGTGCTGAAGCTTTTCAATATTTGTGCTTCATATTTCTAAAAATCTTGTTAACTAAAGCCCAGCGTGTAATCTTCTTATTTGACAAGGCACACTCAATAAGCTATTTGAGGCTGGAAATTCATCAGGTCTGAATTTATAGAATAAGTAATTCTAGCTTAATAAAAATGTCTTTAAATCAGAACAATTCCATGTTTTTTCTGCTTTAGAGTCAGAACCTCAACTCCCGTCAAAGACAGGAACCACTGACGCTTGCTGAATAATTGTTAAAAGTTGGGGCTTTCGAGTACGTAGATGACAGCAAAAACTTTTGGCAAGCAAAGCCCATTTTGAAGCATTATATGGAATTCCCAGAATCTCAGAAAGCTCCTTCCAGGGCCCAAAGCAGTGTCTGTTACCATCAGTTGTCTCCCATTAGCAGGGAGGAGACACTTCAGTACACAAGTAGTGCCAATTATGGAACAGAAGGATTAATCAGCAGCTGAACAGGACAATCCCCCACTGGAAAGCATTCAGATGGAATAATGACTTGCATTGTTGCTCCCAAAACACCTCTGGAAGCACCTTCCTGTGCCAGGAGTATGACCCAGCCCAGGCCAGGATCTGCACCCAGGTCCCTGCAATCCTTAGGGAAACAGCACAGACCCCCAGAACAGCAGGCAAAGGATTTCCCAGGTGAGAAGTTCCTTTTCTGTACACACCCCACTGGATTTTGCTTTAGAAGTCCTCAGCCTCCCACAGTGGTTTGTGCTCCCACCATCTGCACTGCAATTCCATCTGCTGCAGGAGGCAGAGTTTTGCCTAAAACCACACAAAATCCAGACTGATGTGACAGCAGAGTCAAATCACCTGCTTATAGGAATGAGAAAAGGAAGCAGAGTGAAACTCATCCTGCATTTCCAGCTGACAAATTTAGAATGTGGCTGCCAAGGGAAATCAATTAATTCCAAAATCTGCTCCAGTATGGGCAGAGGATGTGCTGCAAGAACAGTTCCTGCAGTGAGTGAGGGCCTGGGCTCACAGCTCACCCTCAGAGCAGAACCCAGGGCCACCAGTGCTGCCCCATTGGTGTCCATGGTCACAGCACCCTGTTCAGGAGAGATCCCACCTTTCATCAGGACACCAGGCAGGATCCAAAGCTTCCATCATCTGCTGCAGAAGGCAGGAGTTCGTCTCCCACCAGATTTTCTTCCTCGCGGCAACATGGGGAGAAAAAACAGGTATGTAAAAGTTATTCAGAGGTTTGAGAAGAGTGAACCCACAGAATTTTCTAAGCTTCAAAGCTTCCTGAAGCTGCCAAAGTGCCCTGGCTACAAACTGCAGCAGCCCCAGGAAGCTCAGAGCTGCTCTCAGGGAAGGCAACTGTGCTACACAACCTTTTCAGCTCCTTTTCCAGGGACACTTCCACTTCAGTGTCTTCTCACTGCCTCTTCCAAGAAGCTCATAAGGTAAAACCTTCAGGTCAAGTCCCAATTCTCCCAAGAAGTGCACCCAACACCACAGTGAGTTGTCCCCTGTAATTCTTTATTAGAATCATGGATGAATATATTTTAAATCAATCTAAAAAAATAATGAATCAAAGTACAGTACATGCATAAAATACAAAGTAATTTACAAACAGATCAAAATAGCATCTTCAGAACTAATACCAGGAGGAGAAATGGAGTAAAAAACAAGAAGTGACCAACTACAGCAATGCCTTCCGTGTGCCTCACACATCATGAGCACCGCGAGACAGAAAGGTTGGGAACAGAACACAGCTGGAAGTGCCAATCACATCTGGATCTTCCAAGTGGGTCATATCAGAGTTTGAGAAACGTCCCCTACAATCAATGACTTCCCTGTAATTGTATAAATAACTGCAGGCATTTGCACAACAGGGAGTTCCTTTACATCCTGTGGGAATGCAGTGGCTGTGGCCCCCAGTGCCAGTGTCAGGCATGCTCAGGAACAGCACAGAGCGAGTGACAGAAGGCACAGTTCATGTATCCCTGAACAGGCAGATTGGACAGGATTGGCATGGAGCAACAGACCACAGGAGGAACACATCCAGACAGAAAACTCCAGAGGGTTTTGTAGAAGAACATACAGCAAACCACCGGAATAATTTAAAAATACTGGATCAACCAGAACTGAAAACTAAGGCCAGGTAGTGGAAGTTATTTATTCATCAACTCAAGCACTTGTATATATTAATATATGTGGCATGCATTAATAGATGTGATATGTAATACGTGCCAACACCCTCCAAGTCTGCATCCCATGAAAGAAAAAAAAGGCATCCTCAAATGCTGATACCACCAGCACTGTGGAGGCCAAGCCTCCAGCAGCACAAAGATGCTGCAAGTTCCAGAGCTGGAGTGACCATTCCTCACGGACGTGGCTCCTGCATTCACTTCCTCCACAAGGGGCACCTCCGTGGGGTCCCAGCAGCTCTGCCTCACATCAACCTCCTCTGCAGCAGGTGCCAAACCACAGCACCTCACTCACGTGTAGCCAGAACTGCTGCTAACTGCTGCTTGTTCGCAAGAAATTCTCTTTTCTCCCCCATAATATCCTATAAAACTTCACTTGACAATCTGAAGATGTAGCCAAAAACATTTAACTTACAATAAAATTGCACTTCAGAGCTTCGCCGAGCTTTAGATGCAGAATACACCTTAAGACAAGGAAAGATTATTCTGCCCAGAGAGATTTTCCTTGTTAACCTGACAGTAATTGCTTTGTGAGGAGCAGGATAATGTCTTCAAGTGCTCTCCAAAGGTGTCAGTGCTCTGACTAGTGGGCATCATGTTGGGAAGGGATCAGCTGAGTTCCAAACAATTTACTGAGCCCAAACCGACAGGTCGGTGTTGGGAAAATACTGCAGCCACATCCAAGTAAGAGATTGATAAACACTGAAATCAAAGTGTTTAAGACATGGAGAAATTCATGGAGAAGGAATAAGCAGTAACTAAACACAAGAATGTAACCACGAGAATTACAAATATATTTAAATCTTGGACCTGGGGAATATACACAGCCTTTTAGGAAAGAATGGGCAATTTATATATTCTGACAGCACTGCATCTTTGGTTTGTTTTCAGTGGTTGGAGGGACGTGGATGGGAACCACGTTGTTGCTTGGGGACATGTCATTCTCACGTCTGTCAGACATCTGCTTCTGGGAAACAATCCGATAGATCTCTGGAAGAGGAGAAAGAGCTGATCAATATGTGCACACCAGCAAAATGCCATCCAAGAGTTAAACCTGGGGGAAACCAGCCAGAGCTTTGCAATTACATAAGTAAAGCAATGAAGCTTCCACACAAAGTTCAATTGTGGTGTTTTCTAGATACAGAAAATAAAATCTATTTTTGCAACAGAAATTACTCTTTTTAACAACTGTTTTACTTTCCTTGAGATAAGAGTCAGTAAATGGACGGAATTCACAAATCTCCATGCTATGAATGAGAAACTATGTGCCCATCCATTCCTTCTGAAGGTTCTTAAGCTCCAAGGACACTGTCCAGGGACAAGGTCACATGTTTGCTGATGTATCCACAAACAGGATTAAAGGAAACCATTCCAGATTTCTCTCCCTGATAGGACTGCAAGGGCAATTTCTTCTTGCTGAGCACACCCATCATGTCTATCATATCCAAGCGGTGTTAAATCTTCAGAGAAGGTTGATTTGGGCCCAAAGGGCAAGACTCAGCCCCTGCAGCAGCACAGAAACCCTTTACAAAATGTGCTGTGTCTCCAGATGAAAAGATCCTTAACAGAGGAATCAGAGAGTATGGGATAAACACCTGCACCAAGAGCCTTGCCCTGTTGCTGGGGCTTGTCGTGGCTGATGGTGCTGCACAAAAACTCAGAGCAGCTCCAGCAGCACTTCAGCTGCACTGAGAGAGTAAAGCGTGTGTAGCACTTCACCCCCAGAAAGGAAACACAGGACACCAAAAATAGAACGTGGGGAACTCACTTGCAAATTTGAATTTGAAAACCATTAAAAAAATAAAAGCTTGCTAAAGCTCAGTTTTACAAAACCCCCAGGTCAAACTCAGAAGGAACAAACTGTACATTAAAATGGCTTTTTCATATGCAGTCACGTACAGATCAGGTCATTGAGGCAACCAAACAAGAGCTGAACAGGTTAAAGGATTTTCTGATTTCACCCTTTCTCAAGCTTGCTCTTCTTTCCAACCATCTTACACATAAACAACCCCACAAGATAAGTGAAACCCATGAAACCAGGCCTTCAAAGCCACCTGCAGCCCGGTGTGTGAATGTGCAGACAGGGTCCAGCCTGGCCCCGTGGCAGAGCTCAGCAGAGCCCGTGTGTGGGGTGGGAGGAGCAGAGCTGGAGAAATCTGCTCTGCACCTTCAGGACAAGCTTCGTGCTCAGGGCTGGCAGCCAGTTCACTCCCAGTGCAGAACAATGCCTGTTCCCATCAACAGGAAACGCCTCTGGCCACCTTTGTTACTGGGAATTCTCCGGCAGCACCTCCAGCAGCAGCAATCCTCAGTTTCACAGAGAATTTCCTGAACAAGCTCATACAAGCCCCTGATGTATGACACACTGGCTCCACCCCACCAGCCAGGACTCACACAGGGTGCCCTCTGTGTAACAGCCTCATCTGACAGCAAATATCAGCCCCAAAGCCTTAAAAATAATCTTAACAGCACCAATTCCCTTACTGATAATCTACTCCTGACTCTGGGAACATCTTCCTATGATCCTCACTTCCACAACCTCCCCAGCAGCCCTGCAAGTGAATCCACTGTCAACAGCCCCAAATTTGCTGCTACCTGCTGCTTCTTCCTCCTCTGCAGAGCAAAGCTTGGTGCAGCCAGAGCCTAAGTGCTGAAACCTGCCCTTCCCTGGTGAGCTGTGCTGCTGTGGCAGGGGAGGGGAACAGCCCAAACCTGCTCTCACTGGGGCAGAATGCCCAGCAGCCAAGCCTGCACCGGAACTGCTGTGCCCCGAGAGCTCTGGGCTAATGAAGATGTGCCCTTTTTAATGAAGACACAGCACTCTGGGCTCTGCTCAGGAGCTGAATGAGATCTTATTAAGGGCACATTTAGCAGAATGCATCACTGCATAATAGGGAACTGTGAGAGACAGGCCTTGCACTGTGAGAGCTGGGAAAAAGAGACACTGCTGCCCAGGAGGAGCTGGGCCAGGCCTTGGCTGCTCAGCCTGCACTGGGGTTCCATTCATTTTCAGGTGTACAGAGGCAACAAAATAGAAAATCCCTCGATTTTTGGATGTTAATTCTCTGATGTTGTTTCCTTGGTGATGGGATTCCTTGGAGATGAAACCACAGCAGAATGCGGTGTGGGAACAGAGACAGCACAGAGCCAGGCTGGGAAGGGAGGCACACTCCAGTTTACTTTAAGGATGCTTTATCCTGCTGTGAATGCTCAGGGTGGCTGGGATCATAATACCAGTCTCTCTCATTTGCTAGATGATACAAAGCAGCTTTGTGTGCACAACAATCAGCCCTGGCAGTCTAGACATCTTGGAACAGAAGAATCTGGATAGGGACCATTACTCTTAAGTCACAGATGGGAAAGGTCCTCAAAACCTCATCTGGAATCCACAGCAGGACAGGAAGCCCACCACATGTACGATGCACCCCCTCTAAAAGTCCTCTATATATGGGAGAAGAAAGAAGAGCTTTTGTCCCTTGTTCCACCTGTAGCAGTAGATCACATACTCGGGCTGTGCTACCGACACTGGATTCGTATTTCCTGTGGCCAAAGCCATCTACCCAAAGTGCTTGATCTGAGAATCTAGGAGTGGATAAGCTTAACAGGGACCCTGCTACACCTCCAAGGGAAGCACCTCCACCAACTTCCATCACTGTCTCAACCAGAGCAGCCTCGGGAGGGCTGGAAAGACAGGGGGGTTGCTACAGGCCTTGGTCACAACACCCAGTTCAGGAGAGATCCCAGCAGCTGGGAAAAGGCTCTGAGCAGCCTGGGGTGTCTGGGGTGCAGTTCCCAGCACTGCAAATACCAGCAGGGCTGGTGCAGCAGCTCATCCTGCCCCTTGTGTCAGCCAGCTCTGCTCACAGCCGCCGGCAACGCCTGCTGGCTTCCCCAGCTTCCTGCTCCCAAGGACAGCCAGCATTCCACCCACAGGCACTGAGCTGGGAGGCAGCCCTGCCAAGCACAGCAGCCAGCATTCTGCAGGGTGACTCCAAAAACCACATTCCTCACATGACTGCCCCCCTCTTTCCTCCAAAGCAAGTCATTAAGAGAAAAAGCCAGCTGTGAAGTGAGCTCCAGAACAGCCCTCCTTAGCGTGCCAGTCACAGCCCAGCTGGAGCCAACCTGCTGCTCAGGCACTGCTCGCTGCACCTTTATCTCCCCCAAACAGGAGCCCTGTCTGGAGAGAGCACATGCCCACTAAGCACAAGTGTTTCTTCCAGCACAGCTGAACTGACCTCTCCTCACAAGGATCCTGTTCACAAACCCAAGAGCTCTTCACCCCAAACTCTTGTCACAGCAACACGCAGGCAATGCTGACATCCATGGAAAAGCAACAGCCTCAGGGATCTGTCAGAGCCCACCATGAGCAAGTTTTATCACCTGTTCACCCATTACAGACAGCTCTGCTTACAGACATATTAAACCAGAAAAAAGAAATCAAACCTCCAGACTAGAATGCAAACTCAATTCTGGAATAAAAGGTACTGTGGGAGGCACATGAGGAGAGATAAAGAAAGCCCAGCTCCTGCCCAAGAGGTGAGGTGCTTCCTGTGGCAGCAGCAATGCACCCTTTGAGCATCACACAGCTCTGAAGGCAGCCCAGGGCACACAGGAAACTGCCCACCTCCCCAGTGTCTGAGAGAACAAACAGGCCAGAAGGAGATGGGGACTGTGAGGTGACCAGACTACACGGCCATGACAGCCTGACAGCCACCTCAGGAGGGCATAAACACTGCCTGATTTCTCTGATGTTGTTTTATTAGGGCTGATGAGTGCGTTAATTAACTGACCTGCATCTGAGAGCCCCAAACCCCCTGCAAACAGAAAGTGGGAGCAGCAGGGCTTGTTCTACAAAACCCAGCACATCTGGCCAAATCTGACCTCAAAGTCAAGGTGTTCCTGAGAGAAGGGCTACCAAGGATGTGGGCATAAAGAAAAACTCACTTTTGGCACTGACAAGTGAGCAATGTCTTTCTCCTGAAAAGAGAAAAATCCATGCCCAAATTCATGTGCATTTTTGACAGGACTGCCTTTAGGCATGTAAAGGAAACAGGAAATGCAGCAGGCATCCCAACACCTCTGCATTCAGCCACTCCTTAGTCATCCACCCTCTGATGGCACTGGCAGTTTGTCATGGAGGGAACAAATGTGTGAGCTAACAGAATTCTTTCTTTTTGAAACAAATTTGTGCAATGCTGGAATTACAACCGAATGACTACACTGAAGTTAAAAGGGAACCACATGGTTCAACCAAAAAGGAAACAAAGTTCTTTATCCATCTAACACAAACACACTTTTAGCTGGTATCTGCACAGGAGCACTACTGCTTAGGAACCTAGGGTAAGAACACAATAGAGTCAGAACTGTCAGAGGCCTCTTACAACTCAGGATGAAACAAGAAACAGATGGACACAGGCAGCTAATACCCCAGTAGCCTAACACCTCTCTCCATGCCAGGCTGTCCATAAAGCATTTCAAACAACTGAAGAAATGCTACAGGATTGATACTTTTACTACAGTAAATAACCTCCTAGCTCTAGCCTCACATGCATGTTCCAGTATAGCTAGCAGGACCTTTCTGGTGTGTTTTTAAAGGAATGTCTAAATTAGGTGCCAAAGAGAAGTAGTTCAGAACTAACTAGGTGTGACTGTCACAGCAACCAGATCTGATTTACAGACAGTTTGGAAGTGGGGCCACTGCTCATACCAAGCACATCACGTAGCCTGGCACATGCTACACTGGGAAGGAGGGACTTGAAATTTGCAACTGGAAAACATTTTGGAGGCAGTTGGAGAAAACAAGAAACTGCCTGGCACATCTAGAACAGAGACACAGCAAGCAGAGGAGTGTCTCAGATGTTTTGAAAACAGACTAGAGCATTTGCCAAAGCTGAGAATTATGAAAACTCCAAAACCAGAGGCCACAGTGTCCCACTGTGCTCTGGCTGCTCAGAAATGCAGAAGCCTCATGACAGTGAGTGACTTCCACACCAATTTGTGAATTCCTACCCCACTTTTACAAGCCAGGCTTAAGTTAAGGTTCTCCAAATTGAGTGTCTCAGCTTTAACAAGTTTTGCCTACCTAAACAAGGCTTTAAACAAAAAGGAAGTACTTTATTCAGAGAGCACAAAAATGCAGCACTGGCTTCTGTCACATGTTACATAGGCCAAAAGTCCAGGCAGGACTATTAAATGCAACAACAGCAACTCCTGCAGCTCAGGAGTCACTGTGTCTCAAAGGAAGGATCTCTGCTCTTTCATCCCTTTTTCCTTGGCAACTGCCATGGTCACCATTAAAGGTGGAAACAAACTGGACTGACTTCTCCTTGATAAACAATTCTCACTTGCTGCCAGCATGAGACAATTCCCTCCCGTGGGCACTCCCTGTAATGGGAGACGGAAACTGAAACACAAACCAGGCTGACAAGAAACCCGGGGCAGATCAAAGTGAACAAGGATTCATTCCCCAGTTCAAGGCTGGCCTTTCAACTGTGACTCTTTGAAACTGGACTCCAAATCTTATGGCTAATGAATAATGATTAAATAGCAACATTTTAAACACTTTATAGGCAAAGAAATGCCTATTTGCATCATATCTGAGCAGCCTTCTGCCCTTCCCCCTTGAAGCACAAAGCCCTGGATGACTCACCTGTCAGAATAGTCTGGAAAGCTGCTTCCACATTTGTAGAGTCTAAAGCAGACGTCTCAATAAATGACAAACCATTCTTCTCTGTGTGGACAGAAATACTATAATTAGAGAGGTACAGCACATATCTGTTTCCCATCTGGAAAAGCTTCTGTACCAGATAATATTTGTAGTGTTCCTGATGAGACATCCAGGTATCAAGAGAAAGTAAAACAAGTTGTGGGGTTTTCCCCCTTAAGTGATGGGAAAGTGACACCACCCAACACCAACACTAGAATTTACACCCACTCCCAAGCACAGGTATCAGCCCAATGCTGTGTTACTTAAAGGCACATTTTCCTGCATCACTGAGAGGGATAATCTGTTGCAGTTTCTCTGTGTGAGAAAGTTTTTGAGATTTTCTTCAGCCTCATCAAGTTTCTCCACCTCCCACCTGTTAATATATCAGAGCAGATTATTTAACAGGAATTGAGCAGCAGGGGGAATGACACTCCTCCAGCTGCAGGCAGGGATCTTCACTGGCCATAAACTCTGCCAGTGAAGCTACAGCAAACTTTAATGTGAGGAACCCAGCTACACTCCTGGATGAAAGAGACTGGGCCTGAACCAAAGCTTACAGAAACTAGAACTACTGTTCACAGATCTTAATTACATAACAAAAGTCAGAGAGCCAGTTTAATGGAAGTGTTCAGCCACAGGCACCTGTGTAAGGCTGCAGGTCAGCTGGGACACTGCAGGCAATGCTACCACCACACAAGAAACTCAAACCTAAAGCCACAGGCAGTTTTTGCAAGATAAACGGTGCCCAGCCAGGAGAATAAATCTGGTTTAAGATGTTCAGGTGCCTCTGGGTGATTCTTGAAACAACATGCATGTTCTACAAGATCTGCTTTCTGACTGAATGTGACATGTGACACTGAGGGACACGACCAGCCGCAGGTTTTTTCCTCCTACCCACACCCTCCCCAGGCCAGGTGGGCAGGTCCCCAGCCAGCAGCAGGGAATTCCTGAGCTCCCCACCTGCGAAAGCCCTGGCCTCGTCGGTGGGGACGGCCCTGAGGTGGCGCAGGTCGCTCTTGTTGCCCACCAGCATGATGACGATGTTGCTGTCGGCGTGGTCCCGCAGCTCCTTCAGCCACCGCTCCACGTTCTCGTACGTCAGGTGCTTGGCGATGTCGTACACCAGCAGCGCCCCCACGGCCCCCCGGTAGTACCTGGGCACAGGGGACAGCCAGACAGACACTGTCAGGTCACAGGAGGCTGTGCCATAGTGGGGAGCAGCTCTGGCTAGGCCAGCTATGCAAACAGTGCCCAGGGCAATTCCCCAGGGCCATGGGACAGGACAGGGAAGCGGAGCAGCCGGACAAGTTACGCCACAGGGCCAGCTCAGAGTCTGGGAGAGAGGTAAACCCCATGGCTCTGGGGAAACCCTGCACCCCAGACATGAAACTCTGAGCTCTGTGAGAAGCTGCTGTCAGCTTCCACCTCTGATCCACTCCTGAAAATTCTCCCCCACCCATCCCTGTGGGTGCAGCACAGGCACGGCCCAGAGTGATAAGGAGACTGTAGAGTGACTCACTGGGTCATAAAAATGTCAGTGTGATCTACTCCCTTTACCAAAGGGCACAGCTCCTTTCAAGTGAGAGCCACAGCAATGCATTCAAAAGGAAACAGGCTGTGTTCCCCCACCCCACAGTTCCCTCCAGCTCTACTGAAATCCAGCTTTTGCTATGCTGGTTTTTAACAATCAAACAAGCACACAAGTGAGCAGTCTTTCCTGGCTGCTACAGGAAGGTTTCTGCTCTTAGGTTACCACTGATAAAACAACCAGGAACACTGATATTCCTTTATCATTCACTTCCATGGAAATGAGTCTCTCAAAGCTCTTGCATTCTAAACTTGAAATGCTCCCAGTTACGTGTCACGAGAGCACTGCAAAGGAAATCAGTCTGTGCAGGAACACCAGATCGAGTTTCTGGGCTGAATAATATTTAACCTTTCCACCACCAGAGGTTGTGGGTATTACCCAGTAAAACACTAACACCCCTGTTTGCAGTTGGTGAGGAACTGGAAGGACCCAGAATTGCCCTCCTCAGCCCAAGCTTGTCCTCGGCCACCCGGGCTGCACTTACGCTGAGGTTATGGCTCGGTAGCGCTCCTGCCCCGCTGTGTCCCAGATCTGAGCCTTTATTGTCTTCCCATCCACCTGGATGCTCCTTGTTGCAAACTCCACTCCAATGGTGCTTTTGCTTTCCAAGTTAAACTCATTGCGAGTGAATCGAGACAGAAGGTTGCTCTTGCCTACTCCAGAGTCTCCAATAAGTACAACTGCAAGACAAAAATTTTATCAGGCTCGGACTCCAGATGTAGATGACACATTGAAAATCACACGCAAGAAATATTTCTTTTAAAGAATGAAGCATGAAGGAAAAGAATGGCAACGGCACCATCCTTGTCATGGATCTGCTGTCCAAGTCTCAGTGTTTCTGGAAAACCAGGGCTGCCACATTCACCAGCATTGTGAACAGATGTTAGGCTTAACTTTCAATGGTTCTATTTCAGCCTCATTTTACCAGCATGGAACAACATTCTTCTTTTAGGAACAATACACGTGGCTGTCACTGCAAACATTGGTGACCTTAAACAATACTAGAACTAAAAACCAAAACACAAACCCTACAACCACACAAATGAAATCTGCTTTGCTGAAGAAGTCCAAAACACAGGGCAAGCAGCAGACTCTGCTTTCACTTTACACTCCTCAAGCCTTTGCAGAAGAGAGGTTCCCCACTATAAACTAAGGTTTTCAGGCAGAAAACTTTGTGAATGAAAAGAGAACCAAACCAAAGAACCCCCAAAGCCACCACCACCCTGCCAGCCAGTTTGAAACGTCTGCTGAACCACAGCTCTCTGCCCTTCTGCAGTCCCCACTGCTGCTGTGGCTCCTGCACACATCAGGCCACAAACTGAAACTGCTCAAAAAAGCTGCCAGGGGATTGCTGAGCCTCACAACTGGATCCACCATTCCCTGGCTCAGCTTGACTCATTCCAGCACCAGTGCCAAGCAAACTAATTGGAAGGATTCAGCTATGCTTGACAAGAGACTGACAGAAGGTTCAAAGTCCAGTTCCTGCAGGAAAAACAGGATCACGAGGATTCACTGCATTATCTGGTAACACTGAGTTGAAAGATGCAAGTTGAATTGTAACTTAAAACTCAGTACCAAGAGGCAGAACAGTGGATGAAATGTGCTCACAACCAGAGTCACGTTGGGTGATCCTATGGCCTTTAAGATTCCAAACCAGTAGAGAAGGAAAGGGAAGAAAAATAAGAAAAAATCATTGAGAAGAAAGGCCAATAATGAAGTTCAGCAGTGAATCAACACCAGTTCAAGCAAAAAAGTGCACACTCAGTTGACAACAAACATTGTGTCTTTGTTTAATTACAAAAACAATTACTTGCTCAGTAACACACATCATTAACTGTTAAGACACCACAACACAGTTAAAGATTCTGTGTGGTACAAGGAAGCACCGAGTGCACCAGACACACTCAATGACACAAACCCCCCGTGGAGCTCAGTCTAGCAGCAGAAACACTCCCATCTGCTGCTGCAGCCCTCTGCAGCTTCTGTTTAAATAATGCAGAGCAATTCTTTGCTCAGACTGGAAGGGCAGAGCAGCACCCTTTAAACTCCCTCCATAAGTGAAAATTGCAGAAATGTTGGCTTCAAGCACAGCCTTGTGCAGAATACTTCATCAAAACAAACATCTCCCCAGCTGCCCGTGCCAGCTGACTCAGCACGCAGCCGGCCAAGCACAGGAGTTGCAGAAAGCACCCTCTGTTAACTTCTCCTGTGTAGGAAGATCACAAGTGCAGGTAGGTGGCAAGGCCCTGTGCTAAATGCAAACAGGAGTCTGCTTTCTCTCATGCCAGGTCACTGCTGAACAGCTCTGCTGGCACAGAGATGCTACATCCTGATAAACCCAGTGCAGGGGACAGGGCACCACTTGCATCACCACCCCTGGCACACAGCCACAGCTTTCCTCTGCCACTGGCCAGTCACTTCTTCAACACTGTTTTGGCAGGTTTGGACCATGGGTTTAGATGACATCATGTTTGTATTCACAACAAGTTCCTAGGAGGGAAAGGCTGACAGCTCCCTTTGCACAGCTCAGTCCTGCTATCACCCAGCAGTGGCCAGAAGCTCCTCCAAGCAAGAAGAGCAATCCATGTTCACCATTTCCTTTTCCCAATAGGATGCATCATATACCTGTTAAGTATTCCCTCAAACCTGTTCTTGTAGGTCAGTGCAATGCCCACCTTTAAGTCATTTAACAATAGAGGGATCCCTTTAATTCCTCTGCCAGGTTTTTTCCCTTACCGTGTCTGAATCCCACACTGCTTATGTTCTGAAGGGTTTCCAGCACCAGATTAATGTGTCCCAATTATAAGGGGAAAATAATACCTTCCTCCTTGAAGTCAGCTATTTCCTCTACTTAATTGGGCCATTGCAGCTCCTCTTGAACACAGGCATGAGGACAGCTTGGAATGTCAGCAGGCGCCTAAGACTCCTCACACCTTCTGCATTTCTGCCAGTCTGGGTAAGTACCACTCTTTAAATAAAATTATGAACTGAAACAGTTCTAACAGCCACTTAGGTTGTGTTATTAATTTCAGTTTTGCTTTCCTTATCAAGCCATGTTTTGATATTTTATACTACACCATGTTCCCATGTATTACATTCTTAACATAGAAATGCAGTAGGAATGACCCTGGATGGCCAAGTCCCATACTAAACACCCCAAGCAAACAGGTCCTAGGAGGGAAATGATGTTATCTAGGCCATGATAAAGTTAATTTTTCCTGCACATTGTCCCTTTCATTGGGCTTTCCTTCCAGAAACTCACTCCTAATAGCTAGAAATTGCCTTCTGATTTTCGGAAGGAATTAGTGGTCAGCTGATGGTGGTGTCCATGTGCCAGCATTCTCCATTAGCTCATTAGTGTCTTCTCCCAGTGGTGTTTTGGCTGGGGTATTTACAGAAAGCAACCACAGCTTCTCTGGGCTTTGCTGTATTTGCTAAATACAAAAACTTGTCAAATGGTTCCATATAAACACATTGTTCATTTCCCCAAACACCTTCCCTACAAGCTTTTCAAAATCTTTTCAGCACAGTGAGAACTGCACACCTTGTTCTAAGCCAGATCTCCCTGTGATGCAGACAAGAATTTCAGTATTTCCATCTCTGTGTGTTAGGCACACCTGGAGCTGGAATTATTTCTCCTGACCATTTCACCTTGATGGCTCTATCTGCCTGTCATCAGACCTAATTGTTCAGCTTTAAGTTGGCAAACTTTTACTTTACCAGAGTCCAAGTCCTCAGGGATAAACCCTTATATCCCAAATCCCAGTTTATCTGGAGGATCACAGTCCTCATCTGCACACAGCTCTTTCAGTGCCACTCTCCCACTTCCTCTGTCCCACCCAACTTGCATCACCCATAAATTCCTTTTCTACATCAGCACTGGAAGGAGGAAGGTCTGGAGGAAACATTTTAGCCATTTCAGCCACAAGACCCAGTCCTGACATCAATCAATAACCAGCTGTGGAGCACCACCTCCCTCACAGGAGCAGCACCTTAGGAAGTTGCACAACCAAGGAAAATTGTACTGGCACATTTGAAAGTCATGGAAAAAATCTCCCAGCCCCAAGTGACTGATTTAGTGGTGGGACAGTTCAATACTTGCAACCAGCGCTTTCAATCAATGCATTAGACTTTCTATAGCATTTACTACCCCAAACATTTAAGACAAGCATACAAGCATTCAGTGGAGAGAGAAAAAAAAGTGTGAAGTCCACAGTTCTGTATAAATTTCACTCTGTAATTCCAGATTTATTTCTGTAGAAGACCAAAATAAGAACTCAATTTCCCATGCTGCATGAGAAGCAATTTAGAGAACTATGTCAAGAAAGGATTATTAATTTTTCACCAACATTACAGCTCAATCACACAATTTTTATTTCTGTAAAAACTCTAAGTTTAAATTTTCAGAAAATATTTTAATCATCTCATTAAATATGAGATCAGGTTGAAAACAGAGTCCAGCAGCACTAGCTTGTGTTGTCTGTGGCAAAAGTTATTGCACAAGTCGCATATTACATGATCTAGGACAAGTACAGCAGCACAAGGAAATCACCATGTCTGAAACTTGTCTCTGCACTGAGCTCTGCTATTAAGAGACATATCCATAAAAAGCTTGGACATGTCTTCATGATCCCCAGAAGAACCTGCTGATGGATTCCTCTCCCTGCCCACTTCAGCTGGACTTTGAAGTGTGAAAAATGACTTGATCCTACACATCATAGCTGGCCATAAACCCAACATGGTCATCACTTATTTTAATCACCTTCCTCAGCTGTACCCCATTTTATTCATTCTTTTTCTGTCAACAAGAGAGCTGGCACCCCAGAGGCCTCTGGGGCAGGGATTACCCTCCATACAATCAGTACCAGCTCCCAACAGCTCTGCAGTAAATGGCTGCACCAGCAGCTTTGCTGCAGCACCAAAGTGCCTCCACATCTGAGGCAGTGAAAGCCAAGGGCTTCTACCACTGTCAAACCAATAAATGTCATGCAACCACACATTTATCTAAACACACAAGTAAAAATGTGTCTTCTAAACCCCAAACCAGCAAGCTGGTTCGGTTTCAGAGCAGTTCCTCAATATCAAAGGGAGAAGTTGGAGAAATGAACATGATGCAAAAGCAGAAAGCTGAAGCTGGAGTTTTTCCTAGCAGTAAACTGAACATCACCACAAGTCAGGTCTATGACATGAGCCTGTCCCAAATCCAGAGTCCTAGATGGTCCAGGTGCAGACAAAATCATCCTAAGCTTTGTCCACAGAAAAACATCTCAACATCTTCTACAAGTGAGGGTTCCTTTGATAACTGCTCGTTTATTGCAAGCACATTGATCAAAACGAGCAACAGGTTCCTGTGCTAAAGCCAGGCTTAATTTATTAAGTAATAAAGTAATATCTTTATATCATTATTATATTTTCCTCCTACTAAAATTAGAACAAGATTTCTATGAACTGGACTTCATAGGCCTTGTGTTTCCTCAGGGGCCATTCTGGAAACAGCAGGCACTGCTCTCAGCCAGACCCCAAAAGTATGGAAGGATACAAAGACTGGAAGCTGGACAAGAAGAATTTAACAGGAACTGCTTTTTTCCAAGCTAGGCTTACTCTTTCCTATATGCTGAAGTGTTGCAACATAGTCAGGAGTAGTGTATTTTGTAACAGGTCCCTGGATTTAACCATCCAGCAGCACAGGTGGGCTCAGCTTACACCCAGCAGCAGAGTCAGCCAGATTTCAACACAGCTGCAGTCAGGGGCTGACAGGACAAAACCAGAGGTCTCACAAACAGAAACGTGGCAGTTCAGCCCAGGAGCAGTAAAAGACAGCCAGACTAGAGAACATCACACAATTGTTTAACCAGGTCAAACTCTGAACTCAGTCCCACCAGCCTATTCATGCAGTCCCTTCATAAACCCAGAAATGTCCTGCTGGATGAAGTGTCCTGACAGACCAACACCCAGAGTCTGACTCCAAATAAGCGATGTCCAAAAACCATGACATGTATCACAACAAGCAGGCTGATCTCTGTCCTAGCCAGCCCCTGCATCTTCAAATAAGCAATGCCTTCAGACTACCCATCACACTGACATGCCCCAAACAAGATTTTCTTGCTTCTATGAATTTGTGCAGGCTTTCAAATCCATTTATAATATGCATGGCAATGCACCACTCCAAAATTTGCATACACACCTGAGGGACTTTGTCCTTTTGCTTTCACCCGCTGCCCAATAAAAGAAGCATTACAGATATCCAGAGAAATTATGACAAACAGGAGATACTTTCCCTATTTGCCCTTATCACTCACTGTTTAAATTTTAATCAAGCTGTACATCAATTCAGTGTAAGGGCTATGAATCCATTACGCCTCTTTTCTGATTATTTTGATCCCTTTCTCCACCTTTTCAGTTCTAGAACATCCCTTTCAAAATGGATATGTCTGTCATGCCTACATTTCACCTCAATTCCCAAGATGCTCATGTCTCAAATTCAAACACTGACTTAACATTGTCCCCAAGTTCCCTTTTCCTTTCCCAAAAGATTTACCTATCCCTTGCCTTTTTGACCAGTGCCTGGCAGGAGACATTCAGTTCAGAGACCTACTTGCAATAATTTCCAGATCATTCCAGAGTGGTGACAGCTTGTTTAGAACAACCATCACCTCTGGGAAGTTACAAAAGTTTCCAGGGTTTTATTACTTTGCATTTTTGTGTTATTTCAGCTGCCACATCAATCCCAGTTAAGTGGCATTGCATCAACTTCCTGCAGTTCACTTTAGGCTGGAAAAACCCAAATCATTTATCTTCACAACAGCATTTCACAGCATTCCCTGCATCCCCAACAGCTTCTATAAACCAAGCTAAACAGAAAAAGCTTTAGCAAAGGCAATTAATTAAATCAGCTTTGCACCTCTCCCTATAACTGGATTCCAACTTTATTTTTCCCCACTATAAAAGGAAGCAGGCCAAATAAAAGATAGGAGCTCTCCCAACAAACCCTGTGTCACTGATGCTCCCAGGCTTTCACAGCTAAAACATTAATTACAGGCCCACTGACAGAACTGCATGAACAAGGGTAATTCAATGGCTTTGATAACCTGCACACAAGATCCTACAATAACATTGCCTGATGCCATTAAACCAGTGGTCAGCACGGTCCTTGCCAGGGCCGCAAGCTGAGAAAAGAGCCTGTTCTGGAACTTCCTGATTTGATTTCCATAGCAGTACAGATGACTGATTTATAAGTAGGAATTATGCCACTTTCCACACACAGTTGGGTAAAACAGCCAACAACAAAAACAATGTAATTCCTCAAAGTTATTACAGGAGCTTAAAGGTACAGGAAAAAACATCAGTGTTTTCCTTTACCTTCACGATGAAAAGCAAAGGGTCTCTCACCATTACAACACAACAAGCAATGCTCTTAATCCTAAATTCAAATTTACAATACCACATCACAATAAACAACGACTTTTTTACACTACTTTGCTTGCTTTTCCAGTGGGATTTAAAAAACTGGATAGCGAACTTTCAAAACATCAGCACTTCTGTACACATTTCACAGCGGGCTACATGAACCTGTCCAGCAGGCTGGTGTTTTACTCTGCAGGGAGGGAAAATTGAGTATTTAACAACGACCTGGAAGGTTTTAACCCAACTGGGCACTGCATGGCAGACTGGAGGGGCATCGGCCCTGGAAAACAAGGAATTCCTGCCCTGCCCTGGTGGAGCCAGGACAGAGCAAGGCCAGGCTGGGCAGGGCTTGGAACAACCTGGGATAGTGGAAGGTGTCCCTGCCCATGGCAGGGGGTGGACCGCGATGAGGGCCCTTCCACCCAAACCATTCCATGATTCCAGGAGCATTTTATGATCTCTGGGTGTGGAGCAGCAGGGACATTCACTCCTCGCCAAGGGCTCTGAACACAGAAGGCAGCAAGGACTACTTGATTAAATTAGCGCATCATCTACCAATGCTGAGGATATCTCACCCACTCTAAAGCTCTATTTAACAGCTAGAAAGGGTTCTTATCAACCTTGACGAGTCCTTATCAGCCCTGGGCATCCTTCCTGGCGATCTCCGCTCGCCATCCCGCAGACCGGCCGCCGCCTCAGCCGGTGCCCGGGGCAGCCTCGGACCGGCGCTGACACCAAATCCCCGCTGTCAAACCCGGCCCAGAGCTGACATTTTGAGCTGAGGGAGGGACACCCGAGCGGGGCCCGGAGCGTTCCCCCCACCCGCCGGGCCCCGCGTGAGGGAGCGGCCCCGGCCCCGCCCGCGGGCCCCGCTGCTCTCCCGCCCGCCCGCCGGGCCCTGCCCGCCTCACCTTTGAAGAGATAATCGTACTCGTCGTCGCGGGTGCCCATGGCGGGTGGCGGAGGAGCGGGACCGGGAGCGGAGCGGAGCGGGGCCGGACCCTCCCTGCAGCCGCCGCAGCTCTTCCGCCCTCCGCGCTCCGCCCGCTCGCCCGCCCACAGGCGCTTCCGGGGCAGCGGCGCCGCCGCACGACCGCGCCCGGGGCAGCGCCGCGGCCGCGCCCTCAGCGGGGTTAAAGCGAGCGGGGGTCCCGCCCGGCCCCGCGGCCCCTCAGCACTGATCCCCCCTCTGGTACCACCGGGGAGAATGGCCATGATGAGGAGTGGGAGTGGTGGAAGGAACTAAAGGCGGGCGGGAGAAGGTGGTGGCAGAGCGGTTCCATGGTGTAATGGTTAGCACTCTGGACTCTGAATCCAGCGATCCGAGTTCAAATCTCGGTGGAACCTGAGTCTTTTTCTTCCCCCACTTCGTTTTTTTTTCTTTTTGGCTTTGTGTGCCCAAACGATGCCCGGGATTCTCTGAGCTGCCCGAGCGAGTCCGTGTGCCCAACACAGATTTCTATAGCCCTCACCACTACACTACCTCCTGTGAGGAGCAAGGACAATGCCCAGGCACGCTCCATCCAGCATCTCTGAGCCTCTTCCAAACAATGGATGGACACACTGGGCTCCCAGGAGTGCCCAGGTGATGGATGGGCATGCTCTGAGCTCCCCGGGCCTCTTCACACACTGTGATGATCTCACCTCACTTCTTGCCTGGGACTCACCAACCTTAATCCCCATCATGGGGTGGGTGCCCTTCTCCTGCCTCCATGGGCAGGCACTGGCCTCACCCCAAAGCCACCCACAAGCACAGGCAAGCTTGGGGTTGGTTGGTGGGCAGTCCCCCAGGGTCTCACAGATCCCTCCTGTGAACTGAGCTGAGAGGCAAATGAGCTTGTGGTGGAGGTATCAGAGAGGCCAACAAGCTCTTTCAGGTCATGAGGTGCAGAGGCCATGAGCACAGGCCCCTTTCCCACTGCCACCCTTGCCCACCCTGCTTCTCCCTTCCCAAAAGATTGTCCAGTTCCCCTTGTCTGCCCCTGTGCCATGGGAGACACCAACTTTGTCATCAGCTTCTCCTGGTGCAGGCTTGAGATCTAAACAACAGAAGACAAAAATAGCATTTGTGTCCAGATGATTAAATGGAATCCCTTAAAACTGCTCTTCTCCCACCAGCCTGCCCTCAGCAGCAGCACGTTTGCCATCACTGCAGTCAGTGGCTGTGTCATCATTCCTGTGTGTGGAAAGTAACCCCAGGGCATGGGCAGCAGTTCTGTGCATCAGTTACCGTCTGCTGGCACTATAACGAGCCAGAATGTGATCCTCTGCATTTAAAGATAAATACTTCATGCTGCCTCAGAGCTGCTGAGTGGGGAAAACAAAGCATTAATAACAAAGACACCTGATGTGTGACCACAGTGTCTCCCTCCACAGGAGGACAGAGGCTCCCCAGGAGCATCAGGAGCATCAGTCTGGGCTCACCCACATCCTGCTGCCAGCCTCTGATGTGCTCTGCACTTCCAGCTCCTCACAGGAGGTAGTGTAGTGGTGAGGGCTATAGGAATCTGTGTTGCCTTTGGATTCATCCTTTTTATCTCCAGTCAAACCCAGAACACACAAAATCTTGAGCCTGAAAATGCCCATCCCGCTCCTGCCACTCTCTCAATCCTCTGGCATTGAGTAGTACATCAAATGGATAACAGATACTTGTCTGTGTAGAAGCTGGGTATATTTATAATTCAGGAGCTCAGGTTTCCATCTCATATCCTATTTGCACTTGTCCATTGAACTTTGTTGTTAAAAAGCTATTAATTTTCACTTGATGTTTCTCAGACCTGGTTTCATCCTCCAGAACTGCTGTTAGTGCTAAAAAGCCTTAAAATAACACGAACTAAGTACTTTTAGTTATCCTCCTGTAAGAGCTGTTCTCCTTTTCATGCTTTGGATTGTGTTTGTGAGCCTAGAAACACCCTTTATTTACATTTTTCATGTGTGCAAGCATAACTTCCTCTTGCAGCATATTGCAGATGTTCCTCATCTGGAACTGACTTACCCGATGCAAGAGTTGAGGGCACAGGGTGAGGACAGTGGCTCTTCTGGCTTAGGTAAAAATCACAGTCCTCACATTGCTGCAGCACTGCCACTTGTTGAACTGCAGTCATTGTAAAGCAAAGGCATTTTTACCAATGATTTTTAGCAAAGCATTAAAAGTTGTGCAGATTGCTATGGAGTTGGGCAGCAGAAGGGATTACTTCTAGCTAAGCCTGTTTAAATGCAATTGATCATATAAAATCAGATTCTTCATGGTGGAAACTGGAACAGTAGAAAGAGCTCTGTGTCTAAACAGGAATCAATAGAGCAAGACATGAGGAGAGTATTGAAGTAGAGCTCCAGAAATTAAAGTCTTATATTCTCTTCAGTCCTGGGTTAATTTTTGTTAAAATTTTTGTTGCTGTTCAAGCCCCAGAGGAGAACATCCAAACCCTGAGGAAATGTCACTGTCAGCACAGGCTGGTTTGGGGTACTCTGCTCTTTCCCTGTGTCCCCTTCCAGAGCGAATTGCTGCAGTGATGGGATGGCCTGGGACACCTGCTGTGCACAGGAAACACAGCCGGAAAGCTGAGGTCAGGCCTGGAATAACAGAGACTGTGTGCTCCCCAACTGACAGCTTTTAATGTGAGAACAGTCACTCAGCACTGGCATTTCTGCTGCACTAATTGCCATTAGTGCCATCCTTGCGGGAACACTAAATTCATGGCAAACCTTGAATTAGCACGCTCTCATAATTCCTAACTTAGGCAGAACCATTTGCAGAGGCAGCACGTCCCAAGCAACTGGAGCAGAGACAAGGAATGATACTCAGCTGGGCCTTGGATGTTCAATTTAGCGAAGAAAAGAAGCAAAGGTCGCACTCATAACTGTGTATTTATGGGTCTGTTCTGGAAATTCCCAGAGCAGCTGCCAAAAAGAGCCCAGCACCATTAAGGTGCAGATGTGTGTCAGGGCTCCCAGCTCTCAGCTGCCCAGCCCCAGGCACTGTGCATCAAGCTCTCCCTGCATCCAATTCTCACTTCATTCTCCACTTCCCTCTTCCCACCAACTCCTGAGATCCCCCAGAGTAATCCTGGCCTAATAAAGTGGAAAATTTGCCACCATCTTTGATGGTTGTGGCATTCCCACAACAAGGTCAAGGTGTCTTTGCAGAGCACACTGGTGGTGTTTGACATGGAAATGGCAGAATGTGAAACAGGGATGGCCAGTATTTGCTGCTGGTCCCAGAAAAAAAAAAAAGAGCTTTTCTGGCTCTGAAATCCCTGTTCATACTTTGCAAATCCATCTCCTTGCAAAGCTCAGAGAAGATTTGGGATTGGAAATCACAATAATTCAAAATTGTCCTTGAAGGGCTGTTGACCCAAATTCCCATTTCCCAGATAAAAGCAGCCCCTGGCTTCCCCGGAGCAGAAAGCAGGAAGGACAAAAGCAAAGCCCCAGAACTGTGTTTTATCAGAGGAGAAATATTTCCTAAGGGGAAAATTCAATCAATACTTTGCAATTTCCTAACAATCCATTAATCATTGCAATTATGCAGAGATAATTCAAGCTTTCCAATCCAGCTGCTAAATTAGAGAAAAGCGTACTCTTAGCACGCACCATCCCCAGTTTGATATGTCAGTCAGAAAAAAAACCCCTTCAAATATAAAATCCATGCACTGAAATGAAAAAAAAAATCTGTTTCAAAACTCTAGACCAATTTAAAGGGTTTACAATGTACAAGGATTCTATTTTTAAGATAATTCTATGCCATAGGTAGGAATAATGAAAATACAAGGAGTTAATATGAATTTTTCTGTTGATAACACATTTGCATTCCATCACGTGCTATGTCCTTTCTGATTTCTACAGCTCTAAGAAGAAAAGGTATAAGAAGAAATAGACTAAATAAAAATTAATTTCTAAATTAGCCTTTCCTTCCCTAATCTTGAACTTGGAATAAAAAAAAGCCCTGCATCTGAACTGATTGTTTATCCAAAATCAAATCTCATTTCGGTTTTGCTATTCTTTAGGAATCCCTGAAGCACTGCAGAAAGAGTGGGAAAGGAACAGAAAAATGAACCATCTTCTGGAGACATTTTTCACTAGGACAATATTGTGGGAAGCAGAAAGGAAGGAAAGTTTTCAGTGTGTTTTGGGAACAGGAATTGAGCGCAAGACTCGATGACTTGGTGTTCCTTGTGATGACTGTCAAAATGAAGTCATCAGTTTCCTGGATCCATTTTGGACTCATCACTCATCTCTTTGTCTGTGTCTGCTGCCTCCAGAGACACCAGCAAGATAACCCTGGCAGCCCCAGGACAATTGCTGGCCAAGATATAATTTCACAGAATCATCACTCAGAATCTTCTTCCTCTTACACACCCTGCCAGAGGGGTTTATTCCCTCTCTAGGGTCAAAATTTCCTTGATGTTGGAGTTGGTACCAGGCAAAAGCAGCGACAGCAGCGCAGGCGTTATCACGTGGCCCATCATCTTCTAATTTGGATACAAAAGACCAGCCCTGGGGAATGAAGAAGCACTTTGGCTTCTGTGGCCAAGTCATTCTGTGCTGTAACAACCGGCGGGGCCGGCTGGCTGTGCTCAGCATGGCCACGTTGCTGTGGAGCTGCACCACTGTACTGGGAGCCAGGCTGAGGCTGTAAAACTCTGCTCATTAAGATCATTAGAGAGCTGTCACATGGAACAACTGGGATGGCTTTGGTCTGGCAGAATATCCTTCCTCCTGTTCCCAGACCTTGGGAACCATCCAGTTTTCCATAATTTTTTTTTTTTCAAGTAATTCGAACAATGCTCTTTGGGTTTTCTGTAGGTTGCAATAACTTCTTCAGGCAAACTGGATGCTGTAACAGCTATAACAAGATTAATTTATTAAATAGAAACCCTGATATTTCAGTGATTCCTCTATAAATATATTCACAGCTGGTTTTGCCAAGAAAATGACAAAATGTTGCTGATAATCCCAAAGATATTCCCTATAAATCCACTAGGTGTCCTACTGTTTTCAAGCAATTAGGCTCAAGGTTTGTTTGGGTTTTCCCCTAGTTTTGCCAGTGAGGAATTAGTTTGAGGCTTTAGTGGAATTAGGTCTGGGTTTGCAGGTTGAAGAGACGTGTACGTGTGGTTTGTGTGACACAGCAGGACATCTGGCTCACAGCGACAGCGCTTTTGGCAAATGCCACTAATGCTCCCCACAGAGACCAACTCAAGGTTACAGGCTGGAAGAGAAAAAGGGAAAAGAATCTGCCTTCCTCTCCTGGGAATGCTAAACAAGATCCAGCCGAGCCAAATCCTCTTTTCAGTCAACCTTGGGCGTCTATTTATAGGACTGCTAAAGCAAGGCTAACACTGACCTCAAAGGTGGTGGCGACACGCGTTAACCTTCATGGGAGCTGCTCTGCACAGGCTGTGGTTGTGACATTCCTGGTCACTGTCCCTGTCCCTGTCCCCGTCCCTGACGAGTGTTCCCTGACTGCCAGCGCCTGTCAGCAAAGGCCAGCACAGCACACACTCACAAGGTGCCCTGTCACTTCCAACACGGGGGCATGTAAGTACTTAGCAAGAAAAGCAAGCTGAAAAACAGCCCAGGGGAATTTTCTCATCTCAGAAAATGCTTGGGGTGGAGCGTGGCCATTGGACAGTCTCCAGCTGCTTGGCTGCTCCTTCATGGTGTGACCTGGAGCCACTCAGTGTATCAATTGTGCTATCCAGGACATCCCTCCTCTGCCTCCGGATTTGTAACTTGCACTGAGCCCCAGATATCTCCTAGGTATTGAAAAAGCATCTTTCATTATTCCAGTGGTTTTCAGTGCTCAGAAATGCAGTATTTCAGTGAGAGAGAACTGCAGGGTGATGTTTATGGTCTTGTAACTGAAGCACAAATCACATTCTGTGTAATCCTCCCAGTCTTGCCCTCCTAAATAGGGGCTATTACATTTGCAAACACCCCTCCTGTTCACTCTCATTTCACAGGGCTGCCACAGCTTGGATCTACCCCAGATCTATGCAAAGTGAGGAGAAAATCAGTTTTGTTTTCTATTTAACAGATGCCAGAGGCAGAGATGCTCTCAAACAATGAGATTGTCTCTATTTCCAGTAGGTTCTTCATGGCCAGAAGTCCTGCCCAGGGCTATTGGCTCTGCAAACAGGCACTGGGCAAGATGTCAGCACCAGTTTAATCACAAGCTGCAAGGGGAAATCAGAGGGGGAACAACAGCCTCCTGTCCTTGGCCCACCAGGACTCCTTGCCATCAGGCATTGCGCATCACGGGAAGTGTGGAGCATCTGTCCTCTGCCATGTGTCACTGCTCTGCCTCCCTTCCCTGCTATCTGTGCTCAAGGTATGGCAGTCGTTTTCCTGCAAGAAGAAAGGGATGCTCAGATCTTCCCCAGAGTGTGTCTGTAGGTACCTGCTGCAGTCCCACCCCTGAGCAGGGTGCACCATGCTGGCTGTGAGGAGTTTAACCTGGTCTGGCACCTGTGTTTGCTGTGACACACAGCAAACACCCCGAGCCTTGCCATGATTCAGAGCATAATGTGTGGGAGCCATCTGGTCCCGTAGCTGAAGGAGCAAACGGAAAATCTGATGGAAGCACAAACAGTCACAATGAGAGACTGAAAAGATGTGTTGATATTCCAAGCAGAAGTCTCCTTCTGTGGGGGGTAATCTCATCACCCATTGCCTCTTTCCTACTCCTTCCTCTGGAAACCTGCTGTCAGCCAGGTTGCACTCTCAGCTCTGGGAGTACTCAGACCTCTGGGATGCTAAAAATATGTTTCATGTGCTTGAGCATACCTCCCGAGACAGGAATTTGCTCAGCAGCCAGCTGTGCAGTGACAAGATGTGCAAGATGCTTGCATGCAGCACAGCACATTTTAGGGAGCTTGGATTGATCCAGAACTTTGGCTGGTTTAAGATGCACTCTCAGTTGGGATTAGTCAATAATATTGTCCCCCTGCTGAGCAGAATGACAGCTTGTGGCTGTGACAGACTGAATGGAGTTTCACCTCAGCTTGCCTAGATATTCTCAGCCCTGCAAAGGAGATGTGTTTGGGAGGGACTGGAGCATCAGGGGAGAAACAAGGAACTCACTGCAGTGGATGGGGTAGAGCTTGGGATGGCTTTGACATGGCACAGTTGGTGCATAACTTGTCCTGGATACTGGGTTAATAAAAGTGGTTTCATTGTATTTTGCAGCCAGTCTGGTTTTCCCTCATTCTGACCCTGGTTTCTGATGTTTGGAGGGCACAGGGAAGGCAGGGAGACAGAAGATGCCTATTTTAGTACCTCTCTGCAGGGAAGGCACACGTTTCAGACAGGTACACATTTGTTTCCTCTGACACCAAATTAATGGGAATTGATGTATTGATTCTACAATTCTTCTAAAAATTGCTTCAAGTTTTGGCTTGCTTTCAAGCTGGTTAAATGCAATGTGCACACAGTTCAAGACAGCTATTTAATTATTCTAATATTAATATAGTTTAAAAAATTCAGCTCCCTGTGAAATGCAGAAGATAAAAAGCACAGAGAGCAGCCCAGAAAGGCTCTATAGCCTGGGTTCATCCCACAGTGAGGGCTGCAGGTGAGGGGGGATTCTGCCCTTCTGCCCCACTCAGGTGAGACCCCACCTGCAGAGCTTCCTCCAGCCCTAGGGAACAACAGCAGAAGGATTTGGAGCTGCTGGAGCAAGTCCAGAGGAGGTCACAGAGATGCTGCAAAGGCTGGAGCCCCTCTGCTCTGGAGCCAGGCTGGAGGAGATGGGAATGTTCAGTTTGGAGAAGAAAAGGCTCCAGGGAGACCTTAAAGACCCTTCCAGCGTCTAAAGGGGCTCCAGGAGAGCTGGAGAAGGACTTTGTACAAGGGCCTGAGGGAGGGGACAAGGGGGAATGGCTTCCCACTGCCAGAGGGCAGGGTTAGATGGGATATTGGGAAGGAATTGCTCCCTGTGAGGGTGGGCAGGCCCTGGCACAGGGTGCTCAGAGAAGCTGTGGCTGTCCCTGGATCCCTGGAAGTGTCCAAGGCCAGGATGGACACTGGGGCTTGGAGCAGCCTGGGATAATGGAAGGTGTCTCTGTCCATGGCAGAGGGGTTGGATCTGGATGATCTTTAAGGTCCCTTCCAACCCAAACCATTCTGGGGTTCTATGATTCCATTATACAATAATAACCTAAGTTAGTAATTTGTCTGTCCCAAGTGTTAAATTCACTGTCTTTATGACTATTTCTATATTTAACTAAATAAATAGTGGCAAAATAGTCACCTCAGGTACTCAGCTATTGTACTTCTAGACTATGGGAATATCTCTGTGCCAGGTAGGCACCTGGTCCTAAAAAGAGAAATAGCTTGTATTAGGAATGGAGTAAGAGTCCTGTATTTTCTTCTTTGATCACTCTGTCTCTGCTTTTATGATCTCACTAGGACAGATGCTTCTGTATTTTGAATGGCAACATGAGTCGTCCAAATATTTGAAGTCATCTTCGTGTTTCATTTATTTTCTGGCAAAACAGCATCCATCTGCAGTTTAAGAATAGAACATATAAAAAAATGTATAGAACTCCAAAGCACAGAACACAGAATTTCTGGGCAAAATTCTCTTCTCAGCTACATTTGCATAACTCTGGAGCAGAGGAAGAGCATCTTCCTCTTCCTCTTTCTGAGCCCCTTTTCATCATCTCATTGTGTCAGAGCCATAGGATCTGCCATACATGGCTAAATCCGATTTCGTCACAACTGTTGCAATCTCCTAGACAAAATTACAATCTCAGAGGAAGTACATAAAGATGCATGGGCCTCAATATCCTAAAAATATGCTGCTGTCAGTTGCTCTCTGTTAGTAGTTTTCCATGCAAATGAAAATACCATGGTGGTGGAGAACTGCTGAACTATCTGGAGCAGATTTTCCACACACACAAGAGCAGAGAATCTGCATTATTTAGCCAAGCTCCTTTATAAAACATCATGTTCAGTAGCTCTTCCTTTAAACAAAGAAAGGGTTTGCACTAAATTGTTTGATATTTATTTTGTGTAACTCTGTTCCTTGGCTGTCCATGCTATAGAAATGCTGTTATGCTCCAAGAAGACAGATTGCCTGGGCTGGAAGCCCCAGCCCTGATCCAGGGAAGCACATGGCTTCCTTACAATGATTATGATGAATATAATTACAATTCAGTATATGGGGCAATTGTTTTTAGTGTTTAAAACAGAACAAAACAAAACAAAACAAAGCAGGTTTGGAAAGGAAAACAGAACATAAAAAAAAATTGTTAAATAGGAAGTGGTTGACTTTCAGGAAGTAACTCCATATGCAGATTCTGCTATCCAGTGTTTCCAGTCATCAGAGAACGGAAAGAAAAAATGCCATTAAATATCCCAGTGGTCCTTTAGAAAAGAATGCAGCTCCCTTTCTGTAGGTACAACATTTTACATCTCCTGTCCAACAGCTGGTGGAGTCAAAGGCCAAGCAAGCAGGACATGGAATGCAGAGCTTCAGTGGTTACTGAAGGCAAAACCATCTAAAGCTGTAGCAGATGTTCCCTTGCTTCCTGTCTGCTTATCAGCCCTGCAAAGGCGCTTGGGTTTTGTGCTTGTTGTGCCAAGGGTAGCTATGGAGATCTCATACAAGCTGTGCAAGAGTGATACACTGAAGGATCTTTATGTATTTGGTTATGAATGATCAAGAAAACAGTATGGTTTCTAAGAACTCACTCACAATTTTCCATATGTACATCAGTCGTTCCCCTCGCACGACATGAAAATGACATTTCAAATTAAAAAATAACTTAAGAAATACATTTCTGCAGTGAAGATGTTCATTTGGCCTCGGTGTGCTCATGTTTTATACATTGTTTCTAGTACACCATGAAATAAAGAATAGGATATCCAACCAACTGTATTTCTCCAAGGCCTTGAAAGTGCTCCAGAAGAGTTTTTAACTGTCAATTTAAATATCACTGCCACTAATCCTTTTTATTGCACCTCAGCTCAGTTTTAATTCCTGTTTATATTCATTATGAGCTCCTGTAAATTATAACTTCAATATGAATGACTACGTGCAAGTGTTAATGCAGTGCTCCATCTATTCTAGGGCTTTGAGATAGTTTAATGAGACTGATTTTTACACTGATGCATTTAAATTAATATGCATTCCCAACACAGTCAAGACCCAGGGCAATTAAGTTCATTACTTATTAGATAGGAGTTCTTTTCCTCCATGAAATAGAAAATTACTTTTCTTTCTACTTTTATGTAAATTCTAGCCCAGATGTTGCTTTAAAGGGTAGCAGAAAAGGATGGATTTGGAATGGTTCCTTTGCCCATGTTGAAACTGGAAAACAAAAGTGACAGTTTTGACTTATCACTGGTAGACATGGTTATAGATATTCCTGTGGGATACAAAAGAGGAACAGTGGCTCTGTTGATGTTTGCCACATTTCATGTAACACTATCCAGGAAAAAGAGCACTAGGTAACCATTATTGCATCTTTAAATTGTTGATAGCATTGCAAATTGCATGTTGACCTGGAAAATGCAAAGAGTGGACAGAGTATTCCTTCTAGGGGTGATATTCTGTGTACTGCAACATCATGACCCAGAGCCCAGGAGGAACTGAAACCCTTTGGGACAGTAGGTTCCCGGGGAAGTAGGTGTGGAGATTCTTTTGAGAAAATGAGCTTCCATATGAAAGTTAGAGACCTAAAATTCAGGCACCTTCCTGTCCCCAAAGGCACACAAGGACAAGACAATGCATGAAACAAAAGAGAAAAGTTGTTGAAATTAAGATATCAGGACTGTATGCAATGGGCAGACTTGCAGGCAAAGGATGATCTGAAGAATGCAGTGATAGAAACTGCCTGAAGCATCTGGGAAAACACAAGAAGTACAAAGATGAAAGAGGAAAAGAGGGAAAAGGGAACCCAGAGGTCAAATTCATATGAGTTGGGAATGTGGAGAAGGTGAGCACAATTCTGTGGGTGATTCCTGGTAGAGATGCAGTAAATATATTAAAAAAGCAATATATTGGTACTATGACCGGGTAAGAGAGTTTTTGTTTGAAGTGTTTGAAAATTGAGGTCACAGTATTTACACTTAGACTGTAAGGGGTAGCACAGTTGGAAACAGGATGGATGAGATGATTTAACAGGGCTTCATTGTAGTCACATTAATTCAATTTAAATAATTAATTCTCTTTTAAATTGACTCTATTCTGCACACTTGACATTTTGGTAAAGCTGCCATTGCCTGGCCTTCTGGTAAATGCTTTTGCATTTGTTTTCCATTGTTTCCTTCTTGAAAAAAAAATCTTTGTCACTAACAGGAACCATCAGCAGCATGGAACAAATTGACTTGCCAAGGACATTTCCTCCCATCTTATTCTTTGCACTGGAAGTACTCTTTTTTTTTTTTTGTATCAAGAGTCAGAGTGTGATTTTTTTAAATTTCCATTTATTAAGGTAGTTTTGTACTGTATTATGAGTCAAATTCAAACTTGATTATGTAAATTACTTTCTGTGCACCAACATTTGGTCATACATTTTCCAAGGAGGTGATCAAGCAGTTTAATTAATACTCAATTCACAGTTCTCTCTGCCTACCTCATTATGTAGAACCCCTGACTGTTGCAGGAGAGGGTCTCCCCCAGGTATGAATCACAGCAGATACATCACCCTCCCTCTTCTGCTCTTAGAACATTGATTGTGAGCCTCAAGTGGCTGAGACTGAGTGGATCTATAATGTTATTTGGCACAAATTGGGTTAAACAAACAGGTTGTGTATTTTACTTGCAAGGTGATTTGG
Source organism: Agelaius phoeniceus (assembly GCF_051311805.1). Classification (NCBI taxonomy): domain Eukaryota; kingdom Metazoa; phylum Chordata; class Aves; order Passeriformes; family Icteridae; genus Agelaius; species Agelaius phoeniceus. Next base: position 2,311,940 of record NC_135277.1, read on the forward strand.
TTTGTGTTTTCTCTCCTGTCCTTTCTCAGCTCTTGGTTGTGGCTCAGTTGCTAAGAAAGTGTTCATCTGCTCTAAACTCCCCCATGGAAGTGGCAGTGCTGTATGGCAAAGGAACACAAACATAATTTTTTGGGAGGGGGGTCTGTTGGGGTTGGGACTCCTTCAGGTAACCTGGAGCCAGCCCTCTGAGAGCCCAGCAAAGGGCAGGGCCCGGGCTGACCTACATTCACAGTGACTCACCGTGAGATTTGATGTTGTTCCTCTGTGTTGCCGGTTTCTCAGCAGTTGCTGAGGCTTTAAACAAGGCACTCTTACCTAACCCAATCGATGGATGAGCAGGTGGGACCCAATCTAATGCAGCCAGTATTTGTAATAATAGAAGGGCACATTCCAAAGCTGTTACAGAAGAAAAGAATTTCAGATAATTAGGAGAGGAGTTGGGCAGTGATACAGATTTAAAAAGTACCCAAGATAAAATAACAGATACTAAAAATATCTGTATTGAGATGAAATCCTCATGACTCAGTACTCGAGCCAACTTCCATTCTCTAGGAATTAGCAAGTAAATAATCCAAACAGGCTGGGTCATGGTGTATTGCCTTACTCTGGGCTTACACTTACACTTCAAAGATGTATATCACACTGAAAATGTCAGACTTAGGTCTGACCTTTCAGGGCAATTGCAAATTTCTTAAAATATGTTCGGTGGTTGTAGCTTTTCCAAAAAATTGTGAGTTTATTTCTACCTAGAAAAAATCTAACAAAGAGCACTCTGGACCTTGAAAGGCACTGAGAGCAGGACCACAGATGCATTCTTTGTGATAAGCAGGACATAATTTTTAATACCTGTGTCTCTCTAGCTAATAACTGAGGAGTGGTCAATCCAGCTTGCAAATAGAAACACAAGAGTGCCATTTCTTCTCTTTTTTCCTACATGAAGTGTTCTCCGACTAGATGCAAAACTTTGAAATTATTGAAGATACTGTAAGCATTAAAAGCATTTTGAAAAAAAATGAGTGTTTTGAAAAGTATTTTGAGTGCTGTAGAATCTCAGAAAAGCAGAAATCCGTGTTAGGAGAACTTCAGCTACAATCTGGGTCAGATTTTCAGTGCAGATGCGTCAGATGCAGCTCCTTGGAAAGTCTCCATGGCAGTTAGTGAGAAGAGTGACCCAATGTTTTCTCACCCTACAAAATACCTGTTCTGTTTGATGATGTCATGTGCATGAAGCACTGCCTGCATTCCCACAGCAGAGTCCTGTTTCAGCTTGTTTGGGAGAAGAGATTTCGTCTCAGAACAGTTTCAAACAGAGAGTTTAGCAAATCTCTTTGGTGCACCTTGACTGATCTCAATCAGTTTTCAGAATTTTAATGATCTGGTTTTATTTCCAGATAATGACTATTTATGTAAATGAGATGACTTATAAATAATTACAGAAATTATTCCATAATATTAATTACAGGCTTTATGGTTCAAACACTTATTATATACTAAAGGCAAATGGTGCTGGGGATTGTCTTTGAGTTTATTGATTTAGTTACTTTGTTAGTTTCATTTTAACTTGACTTACATATGTTGGGCAATATTTCCTGAACTAAAACAAGGTGTACTGTGTGCCTGAATATATCAAAGGATATTGAAGGATAATAAAAATCAAAATGCATCATACAGTGGTAGTAGTAAATGGAAACCAGACTTTAGAATGATTTTGTCTAAAAATCAACTGAATGAGTTTTACTTGGAAAATCTCAGCTTAAGTGTTGTTAGCCGTTTACTCAAAAATTAGTCTTAAATTAATTATAATCCTTTGCACTTCTATAGCTGCTTCTCTTGAGAATCTCAGTAGTGTTCTACAAACATTAATTAAGCCTAATAGTACTCCTGAGAAGTGGTTAAGTGATAGATATACTTCACCCACTATGATATAAGCAATCTCTAGAACAAAATACAAAAACTTTGAACAGCAGGACTACACCGGAGTTTAGAGCCTGAAGTATCCCCATCAGGCAAAACTGTGGGGAAGATTTAGCTAGATGGAATACAATTGCTTGGCCTGGGCATGATTCGAAGGTGGATATAAACTGCAAATAATAAAGAACTCTTCACTAGAGATCTCTAGTGAAGGAAAGTGGTTTTCCATGGCCCCTCAGTATCATGTGGCGTGGCTCTGGTGATGAATTGAATACTGATTCAGAGGAAAACTGCTATTTGCAGAAATCACCCCCAGATGGGCCAAAGAGCAGGCATCCACATGGAATCTTTAAGGCTGATGCATGAACAGCAGGGATAGCAGTTAAGTCCTCTCACCCCTGAGGGAACAGGAGCTGCTGAAAATAGCAACAAACCAGCAGTATCAGTGTGTACATTTACAGCCCCAGACTGTTATTTTTGCTGGCGAATCTGCATGCACAATTTCCTTCCTGATATTACTCCACAAAAAGCAGCTTTTGTTATCTGGCATTACTGATGACAGCAATACTCAAACCAGGTTAGTGCTGGCACAGACAGCAAGCTGGCTTTGATAGATGCATTAGGATTTGGGCCGTCCTCAAGCAACCCTTCTGCTGTCCCGTGCTCACAAAATGGACTGCAAATATTTGTCTGGGAGCTTCCAGCGTCCAGAGATGTGCTCCAGCTGTACACGCTGACTGCCCGCTAACGACAGGACAACAGGTACGGATGGCATCGCTGGCTTGACACCCCAACCCTCAGCCACCCAGCCAAGAACAACTTCACTGGTTTATCCCTGACTAACACCAAAGGCCGTCCCCTGCCTCTCTTACCGTTCCAGAGCTGATAGCTGCTGCCATGCTGCAGTGCCTTGTGAATAATTTTAGCAGTTGCCGAGGGAAACTTTACGACGCGCAGCCCAAGTCCTCAGATGCGCACTCTGAAATCTCGAGGAAGCAAATCGGTGCTGGAAAGGGAAATGATAATGAGTTCACATCAGATTTTTATTTATAGAAATGGCTTAGAAGCAGCTGGATCTCCTGCTTGGGTACATTTTCTTTCCTTTTTGTTTCCCAGTATTTCTGTTCATTTGGGACCACAGACTCTCCCATAAATATTGGCAATACATGCTTGCTGAGAAACTCTCTACCTGCTGGAGAAAAAAATCTCCTCACTTTATTCAAGTGGAATGCCTAGATACTGCAACTAGACAATCAGACCTTTTCCTTACATATATACAGTAACATTCTTTATTTGCATTTGTGAATTGTAATTCATGATACACATGACTCCAGTGCCTCTGCTGAGTTCAGTGGCCTTTGGATCAGGGTCTGTATTTGCTTTATTTCCCCATATTTTTAGCTGCTTCAGTAATTACTTTACCTAGAAAAAGGTCTGAAAAACAGATATATTTTTAATATACATATATGATATTCTATTTCCTGTTTTATAATGTATAGTCAGTAGTTTCTCTGGAGTGCAAAAGCTTTTTGGAGATACTGCACTTGAATCAGTAAAAGGAAGGGTGACTGCACTGTTGTACTGCTGCACCACAATATTTAAATGCTTTATTATTTCATAATCTGTCCTAGAATTTAATCATTCCAAGCTGGGATGGTCTCTTTATGTCAAAAGGGATAAGTCTCAGATTTACAAATATGCATGTATGAAAAAACCCATGAAGATGTGGCTTCATTTCCATTGTGATCCCAGCTTGCCAAAGGCTCAATTTCATTGCATAAACCTCCGGATGCAGATCCATTACTGCACTGTAAAGTGGGTTACTGGACAGGGTAAGGCAATTCATCTTCTGAAATGCAGAGTCTTGTTTTGCCAGTTTTGGAGTTTATAATTATCCATTATCATTATCTCCATAGTTATTTTTACCAAGGTTACAGATAGGTCTATTTGAAAGGTATTCAGTTGGGTTCTCTTGGAGGTTATCCTTCCCCTGTAGAGGTAAATGAGCAGTGCACACAGCACAGCCAAGTGAGTTCAAAAGGCATAAAACTGGTGACAAAGAGAACAGATTAAGTCCCAAATTGCACACTTAAGAAACTGAACTAAAACTGTTTTGCTTATGGAAGCCAGTCTCTGCCAGGAAAAACTGGGAATAGTGATAGCTGCATTTTTTTTTAAGCACTTCTGAAGCCCCATGAATTATAAATCATCAAACCCACGATCCTGGGACAAAGTCTCTTAAAATCACGTCCTGGGACAGAAGAGTTCTCCATTCTATTCCTGGCTCCATCACTGACCATCTGCCACTTGTCCTCTGCCTTGCTTGAGTTTACCCATGTGTAAAATGCACTTAAAATAATCTAAACCAGACTTTGAAAATTACTTCAGTGCCACAAGCTCGAAATTTGGGGTTGTAACACGGAAAAAAATCGTTCTGTGGTTGCTGGTCCATAGAAAGCCTGCGTGTCTCTCTGGCTGCACTACGGGGGAGGCTAAATCTGGCTGCCAGGGCTCCACCCTACACTTGAGAGGCAGCAGAATCCCACATGAAGCGTGCTTGGTGCCTGCCCACCTGCACTACACGCAGTTGTTAACTTGGGTAATTAGCTTACTATGCACAACAAGAATCTCACCCAACACTAACTGGAATTAATAAGTAGACTTCAGTGACTTAATGATCTTGGGCTCAGGTCTTCATGTGCAAGTAGAGATCTTGCTTAGAGATCCCCAAAGTCCCTGGGAAGGGAAAGGCTTTGTGTGACTGACACATAGACACATCTCTGTGCACTGAGCCTGGCAGGAGCTGGGCACACAGTAAATCTGTCTCTGCCTGTACAGTAGCACTATTCACTGATGCTGCTCTTTATTCACAAATAAATACAGAACTACAGTCACAATTTTTCATAGGCCCTTTTGCACGTGGCTTTAGAAGAGCCTTAAAGTGGAAAATTGATGATGAGCTACACAGGAAAGCTTCACAGTGAGATATGTTAGGAGAGGTGACTTGATAAAGGTGGTGACAAGCTAATAATGAAATGGAACATTGCAATTAAATGTGCTGGTGGGGAAGAAAGTGTGCCACAGCCAAGAGCATGAGCAGCAGGTAGGTCAGGGAGAGAATGCAGCAGAGGTTTTATGGAACAGGGTGGGAAGGAGGGGGAGATGTAAGAACAAGAAAGACAGGACAGAGATAAGCACTGTTAGCTGTGATAGCAGTATGGGGCAGAAACTCCTTTGGTGTTTGTATCAAGCCTTGCAAAAAGAGAACCCTGTCCCTGACCACAATTTGTTGACATTGACACAATGTGTAATTAAATGCAGATAGTCCTAGAAGGACAGAAATGGGGGAGGGAAACAAATTAACAGCAAAACAAAGACATCTACACAAGGTTTTACTTATGTAAGAGCTGAAAAGTATGTAAACTGACAGAGAATATTTAAGAATTCTATTTCTCCAAAATGAGTTTCCATTAGAAATGGTCCAGGATATTTTAATGGTTATGAACTTAAACCCTGCAAAGTGAGCTATTCATACATCAGTGCAGGGATTTTGCTCAGTATACAGGCAGCTGTAACAATACTCTTAGAAGTAGGAACAGACCCATTAATCTTGGATGTTAACACTGAAGCCTAAAATTTATGCCTACCTGAAAAATGAGCAAGAGCAGAGAGCACAGAAGTTTGCATATCAAAAATTACTAACACTAGCCAGAAGATGGAGTTCAGTATTGCTATTTATTTGAGAAGCATTTCCTGGATTAAAATATATCGAAAATTGTTTTAGAAAAGTCTCTACCAGCACACCAGTTAATTTAAGGACACAGAGCATCTTGCTGTAGCAAATAGTGACATTGTAGGTTCTTGGTCTCTCACCTACCCCACTGTGTACTGTCTGGAGAGACAAGTTCTTTATGGGTGTGGCTAGAAATGCATTTCACGTAGAAACACAAGGAATGGGAATGTTCTCGTAGTCCCTGACACATTCCTTACTCGGTTTGCCGCCTGTTGAGAAAAAAAACAAGACAGCCTTAGCTCCCAAATATCAACTCTGGCAGCGCAGAGCTGTGCCTGCATGTGCAGGCTTGCACATGGGTGCTCCTGCCCAGGTAGACACCGACTTGTGTCAGCCACATTTCCTACATGGGGGCTACGAGGAGCAGCATTTCTGCTATAAACAATTTAATTAATAAAAGCATGTGGGGAAAACCAATGTTATTTTATACTTTTTGGCTTTTGCGTTCTCCTATTTGGTTGGATTTTCAAAGGGACAAGGTAAACCAAGCAAGTAGGTCTGAACATATCTGAATATTTACAGTTCAGTTTTGATTAATTCACAGTATTTACAAATTCAGAACTTCATATGAATTTTATGTCTTTTATAACAAGCCACATCTAAACCCTTAAGCCAAACACCCAGAACTGAGGTAAGACTGAATTCAAACTCAAAATTGTATGGCTGGAACCAATCCCTAATCAGCACTTTGGTATCAAATTTGGAAACTCAGGGTTGCAATGGACAAGGTGCCAGAAAAGTAGTATTTATTTCTGTGTGGGTACAGGCAGGACTCGTTCTGTTGCGCTCAGCAACATCTTGACACACTGCACTAATCTTAGCTGCACGCTCTTAAAAGATTATTTTTGTCTCGGGTTCTTTTTCTAGTCTTTGATGCAACAGCCTGCTGCGGGTTACATCAAGCCTGCAGAAAATCCCTCGGTTTTCTCATCCCTTGTTTTCCAGACAGCCGGCACCTCCTCCGGGTCCAGGCGACGGGCGCCGCAGGTGAGCCAAATCCCGGCCTATCTGGGCCGGAGATTAATTTCGGTTTAAATTAAAGATGCTGTCTAGATTAAAAGGCTGAGGTGGGGGGAGGCACAGTCGAGCCCGTGGTCTGCGCGCTGTGTTTTAGGCGCTTTCGCTTAAGGAGCCCCGCTCCCCCCTTCATGGCTCGGAGCCACCGGCGCCGCGTTCCGTGAGGGGGGAAGGCGGGAGCGGAGGGGCCGCGTTCAGTGAGGGGGAAGGCGGGAGCGGCAGACCCGCGGTGCGAGGGGGAGCGCTCAGAGGGGACCCGGTGGGAGGTGGGGCACGGCTGCTCCCCCCTCAGGAGCCGCGGGACCCGGCGGGTGCCGTCCCGCGCCCGCCCCGCCGCGATCACGGGTCGCCGCCCGCCTCCCCCGCCCCGTGACAGCCAAGATGGCGGCGGAGGGGAGGGGGGATCCCGCCTGAGCCGCCCACACGGCGGGAGGCGGCGGGGGCGAGCCGGGCTCCGCTGGGATGAGATAAGGGCGCGGGCACCGAGCGCGCTGTCCCCCGAACCCCTTCACCATCCGCTCCTCGCCCTGGGGAGCGCGGCACCCGCCTGAGGTGAGCGCGGCGGGGCTGTCACCGCTTCGGGGCGCGGGCCGGGGGGCTCTCCGAGGCGATGCCGCGGGTCGGGCGCTGCCGCGTTCCGGGGCCGGCGGGCAAGGGGCGCGGGGCTGTCAGCGGGGGCGGGGAGGCCGGCGCTGGCGGGCCGGGGGCTGAGGCGGCGCGAGGGCGGCGGTAACTTTCCGCTGGGCCGCGGTGGGAGGGGGAAAACTTTCTCCTTTCTCCTTGTGCCCGTCGGCTCGAGGCTCCCGCCAGCCCCCGCCGGGCCTGAGGGTCTCCCCGGGCGGCGGGGCCGCGGGGCTGGCCGAGCCCTCGCCGCCGACCTGCCATGTTGTACGGGCTGCACGCCGGCGGGCCGGGGTGTGTGCGTGTCCCCGAATCCGCGGGTGTGTGTGCGCCTTCCCCAAACCCCCGTGTGTGCGTGTCCCCGAATCCGCGGGTGTCCGTGCAGTCCCCAAAGCCCCTGTGTGTGCGCTCCCCAAAACCCCTGTGTGCGCGTTCCCCCGACCCGCGCGTGTGTGCGTGTCCCCAGAGCCATGTGCGGGTTTTCCGCGCAGCCCCGCTGCGTCAGCCGGAATTGCCCGGCGGTGCTGAGCCCCACGGTGCGTGTTTCTGTCCCGGCTTTCCCTTCGGCAGCCTGGGTTACCCTATACCTGGGTTGATGCAACGCGCTGGAAGCGGCTGTAGAAATCAGCCCTGGCATTTTTATCGTCGTTCTGTCATGAGGTCTGCGTGTGGCACAAGTTGCTGGCCAAGGGATGATGGTATTCAATAACTTCCCAGTGATGGTTGCTATTCCGAAGTTATTCCAAATAGGCTGCGTTTAAAAATGTGCCGCTTCTGCTTTGCTAAAAATGAGGTCTTGACTTTCTGCCTAGTACTGAAACTTAATTTTTTTTTATTAACTTGAGTGGAAGTATGGTGTTCTGGGCAGCTTTTTACTTCATTTCACAATTTTTTCTGGAACTGTTGCTCAACTGGAGGTTTCCGTAAAAAGTGTTACATTACAGTACATAATATTTCACTTTTTGAATGATTAAACACAAATATGTTATCTTGGCAAGTGTCTGATGGTTTAGGGGTACTAATTGAGTTAGTCTAGCCAAGAAAGGTCAAGGGGGAGTAAATGGATTATTTCTGGTTTGTGTGTCTAGCATGCAAGTCTTACTTTGTAAGTCTCTTGCTTTTCTCATCTTTTTTTAAAAAGTCTTATATTTAGAGTACTGCAGAAACTTCATCTAGCTTTTAGAGTATCGAGGAGTCTGTAAGTTTCTTTAAAGCGAGCATTAAAGTGGCACTCTGGTAAAGGGAGCTGTTTTTTAGGGGCTATCATGACTTGGCATTGAAATAGTTTAATTATCAAGAATAGAGCATTAGAGTTTCTGTGGTTAGCTTGAGGAAGGGGGAAAATACATGGAACCTTAAAGACTGAACAAAAAAGATTAAGCTTCTCTACAGCCTTAAGAGCTTCTGTGATGTACATGTTTTACTTCTGGAAATGTTGGGCTCCAGCTGGATGAGTACTTTCCTCAAGTTTGAGTGGCCTCTGCTCCTTTGGAACAGGCTTTACCCAATGCCCTCTTCTAAAAAGTTAATTTATTAGAAAGCAGCACAAAATAGAATATCTGCTTCTGCAAGCAGCAATACAAAAAGCATCAGGACTATTTTCTTTAAACAGGGACTTATTTAAAAATATTTTCCCAGTATTTGAGATTTTCATACCTCTGAGTATTGATATTTTTGGTAGCCATATGGTTGCAGGTTTGTGTTTCAGCTCGTTCTGTATGACATAACCCCAGTATGTGCTTAATGGAATTACTATATGTGTTAATGGCAATATTAGCAGTTATCTAGTTAATATAGCCAGAGTTAATTATTAGTTAGAAAAAGCACAAATATTGACATAGCCTGGCACACGCTATAGGGCTCAGGTGCAGCTGATGCAGGTCAAGCCTTAGAAACAATGTCAATAACCTGCTTCTATTTCAAATATGTGCTTGAAAGGGAAAGTAGGTAGGGAGTAAAGCCAACTGGTCCCTAAGGGGCGTGGGGTTGTAACTCATACAGCTGTTCTGTGTGACTCTGAAAAGAGCTGTGGGCACCACCACTGCCAGAAGCCAGCCTGACAGTTTTTAATCTGCAGGATTTTGCATTGAGGGTTTACTAATTTCTAGGTTAATTCCTGCTGTAGTGTGTGATAGCTGGAGAAAACTGTCTTGTGACTCTTCAGAGAGGAAGACAATTCCTCGACCAGGCTGAATGATAATGGGGTTTACTAACCTTGAGGTTTTCATACAAGAAGAAGAAATTTGCAGAGTCACTTAAATATTCAACATCCTTTTTTTATTTCCATCATGCTCCTTAGCAGCTGAGTTGCTGTTAGTTTTGCAAGTCATAGTAGGTTGAAATGCTTTTTATAACTCTGGCTGCAGAAACGTTTGTGCTTCCTGGCCAAACACAGGCAGGTTGGAATGGGAATAGCACAATAGGTACTTAGTCAGAAGCTTTCTCAATCTTAAATTTATCTCCTGAAACTAAGACTTGCAGGAAGCCTTCTTTCTGTTTTTTGTCCTTTCCTCAACTTTGACCTGAGTCTTTAAATATGGTGTTGGTATGACCAGAAATTTGGAGGCCAAATGTTGCCCAGTTGATGTTGGATTAAAAAATAAAAAGTCAATATAGCTTTGTAATGTTGTTCAAATTTATGTTTGGTGATTTCCAACTGTGTTGCTGTGTGACAGGGTTCCAGTGGTAAAGGTTTTGATACACGTGTTGCTGTAGAACTCAGGTATTTTTTCAGAAGTTTCCTGGAAAGAACTGTCATACTGAATAATACTGATAATGAAAGAAAAAAAAAAAAGACACTAAAATAATTTCTGTATGACTGCCTTAACAAAGCATGAGGCAATTTGTGATGATTGGTATATTTCCAGTATGTTTATCTTGCTTGTTACAGTATTTTAATCAGGTTTCTCTGGGATGTATTCAAACTTCAAACTTTTGTTAAGCTGACTCATAACAAATCCAGACAAAAAAAAGCCCAAAATCCAAATCAAGCTGTTCCCTCCCCACTTTGCAATCCCCCTCCAAAACCAAACCTGATAAAATGTAGGAGCTTTGAAGAAAGCTGAGGTTGAGCTTGCCCTCATGCATGGGTGCAGGTGTGGTGTGGTGGGCTCGGGTTAACTGTCCCTTGTCCTTCTGCTGTAGCTGCACTGGGTGGTGACAAGAGCACAGGAGATGCCCTTGGTCTGCTCACTTATCTATCAATTCTGTATGGGAATAATGTCTGCTACAAATGGTGATAGAATTTTTTGCCATACTAAGAGCAGCAAATCCTGTGGAAGCTAAATCCAGCTCTGCCTTATTTTAATTGCTGGCAGCCAACAGGTAGGGGATGAACATGTGCAAGCTGTGAAAGCATCACTACTGTTCAACTCTTGTTACAAATCAGCTGTTTCCAGCACTGCTACTGACCAATTAATCACTTGGAGTGAAGGAGGTTCTTTGCTGTATGGCACAATAATCCTTGGATGTCTTCTGCTGTCCTTCAGTTCAGGTTTAGTCTGTGCCTGCTCTGGAAATAGGCTGCTGATGCTTAAGTGCTCCCACAGACTCCAGAGTCAAAATTAAACCATGCAGGGCAGTGATGCCCAGAGGTTTGATCTATAACACTCATTTCAGTAGCAGTGTGTGATGCAGAACTAGTCACTGGTAGTTCCCTAAAGAGCTCAGAAACAGTACCAGGAGGAAATTGAGAAGTGGAAATGAAAGACTTCAGAAAGTGTTGGCTGGCCTGACTATTTTAAATGGTGTATTTTTACCTTTTCAATATATTAGATGTAAAATATATTGCATTATCTAATATATATAGGAAAAATGTAATATACTCATGTGTTTTATGAGTATATTAGATAATGGTTACTGTGGAGGCTGATACAGAGTGAACTAAGTAATAATGGGAGGGGAGTGAAAGGAGGAGAAACTGTGGTCTAAAAATGGGATGAGAAGAATAAGGAGCGTGTTAGAAATTAGCCAGTTATATCCTCCCTGTTTAATATTTACCATAAATCTTGACTTTTAAAAATCTGGGTCAGGAAAATCATTAATACTAACTAATAAGGTTATTTCAGTTTGGCCATCTGAAATGAAAGTGAACAGGCAATAAGTGTGATGTATAAGTACATGTATGTAAATAAAAAAGTCCCAAGAGATGGCCTCCACCTTGCGTGCAAGCTTTATGCAAACACAGAGAAGGGTTTTGTGGGCTGGACTCTTGAATTTTGGCTTTGACTTGAGCATCAGAAGAAACCTGTGGGCCTGAGGAATTATTCTCAAAATTCCTAACTTCAGGATCAGGATCAGCAGTAGTTACCTTGGCATGTCATTGCTCTTCAGCCAATTTATGGTGATTTTCTGGAGGAGACCCTAATGTTGTTTTTTATTGCTTTGCTGGCTGGGAAACTGTGCCAGCAATATGTGGTAATTGATGGATGTATTTGCAGCTGAGCTGGTAGTGGTACTTGCACACTTATTTTTCTGTGGAATAGATGCTGAACATTTTGGTAAGTGGATGTAGAGATTTGCTGGATGAGGGAAGTGTTAGTGAGCATTATCCCTCCATTAAACCTTTCCAGTGGGGTGTAGATGATCTGCAGGCAGCAGGGGCAGCCCTGCAGATGCAGTCTGTGCATGGCTGTCCCTGCCTATAATTTGCAGTGTGCTTGGGTCCCATTTTCTCATGTTACAGAACATTTTTGATGGCCAAAGGAAAAAAAATTATATAAAATGGTCTAAGACTCTGTTGTTTTTAAATGTTGCAAAAAGTGTTAGAAACAATCCCCACCTGTATTTTCTTCTATCACATCATGAATTCAGAATTTAATGTGGATAGAAAATGGTTTCAAAACAAAACTGAGGTCAGCATGTGTGTCCAAATGTGGCAGGGTGAAAGCAGGTCACTTCTGTCACTCTTGGTTGATGGTCTTCGACATTTTCAGTGACAGGTTTTATGTTTGAAGCTCAATATTGGAAGACTTTCTATTTTCATTTGCCTTTATCTACTGTGTCAAGAAAAATAGAACATTTTGTTTGGGGAACTTCTTTTAAAAAGTTGTTGTATAGTAAATTGTTATACAAAAACATGAACAAGCTGCTCTGCTGAACTGTGCTTTGGATGAAGTAATATTTACATTTTATAGTGCTTATTTTGGCTGTCCTCCCCCTGATTTTCTACAATTTGTTTTCTGCATCCCTCCCTACAAACACAGTTGTATTTCAGAAATCCTTTCCAGTCTTTGGTGGTGCCTTTTGGCCATAAATACTGTAATCTAGAAAGAAAAGTAGGAGTTTAAACTGGCCCTACTGAGATTTGTCTCTGTCATGAATCTTGTGGGATACTGGAACATCCCTTTCCTGAATTTTTGTAGGCAGGATTGAATTTCACAGGATTTTTCTGTGGCACAACTGGAATGATCACCAAAGCAGCCTTGTTAGACGCTCTTAGTAAATGCTTTGATTTGATTGAGACTACAAACAGCACTGAAAAACAAACAAATAGAGTGTTTGGTGAATGAGGGAGAAACGTGTAGGAGATGTGGGATATGCCAGATCTCACCCTCAGGGCGAAGTCTGTTCCTTTCTGCCTTCTCCCTGCCACTCACTCTGCTTCCTCCTGTGAGCTTTGGTGCTGTAGATGTCCAGTTCCTGCTCACTTTGCTGTTCTCATCCTGTTCAATCTAGATTAGCCTCTGAATTTAGGCCTAATCTTTCTTCCTCAGCACTGCTGAGCAAGTCTGCTTGTCCCTCAGTTCTTGGCTACATTCCTGTTTTCTTCTCCCAAATTCATGGTCTTTTATTTTGTCCCTGTGCTTTTATCCAGCACTTTTCTGTTTCCTGGCACCTCTTGGAGATCCTTTGTTGCCAAGTTTTCTGAGCTCTCTTGATTATCTCCTCAGCTGTTGGATCAGAGATGTAAACCATGACTTGGTACAGATGATTGTGAATGGGCCTGCAAAACACTTGGTAGCATTTCTAGTCCAGTGATGGAGGGCAGAAAAATCTTAGGTTTTCTCTTGGGTTATTGTTGATTTTCTTCTTTTCTAATAAAAACTGATGCAGTGTCAAAGGGAGTTTAGTGGAGGTTGGTGGCTTCCTGAGAATTATTGTATTGTCTAACATCACTGAGTGCAGATGTGTGCAGTAGGGTCTAAAAACTAATGCCATTTGTGACTTTAGCCCTGTTTCCTCTGTTGCTGTTTTTTGTGGAACTGTAGTAGGAAATGGGAAGAAGTACAGACATTGTCCTACTAAAAATGAAAATGCTGTGAGAAGTTCTGTTTGTATTTGGGTGATGATGTAAGTCCTTTGCATTCTTGTTTCTTGAAGTAGATCCTTTACTTGATATGTAGAGGACAAGAAACTAGTTGTAAATAAGTTCTGCAAGTAATACAAAATAGACCTGCAAGTACACGGGCAGCAGTTCTGGCTGTGTTCCTTATGATGCCTAAATCTATATTTTTTGCTTTCATTTAAGTCTCCTCACTGGTTTTCCAGAGAGCTGACGAGAAAAGAAGTTTTTTGAAGTGTCCGTGGGGAAATTAATCATGTGTTAATGCTGCCTGCTTCTTGGACTTTTTTCAGCTGTGCTTGAGGTCTGCAGGTGATCCCAGAATTTATAATTTCTGGCACTCCTGGAAGCTTGATATTAACGATTGGAGAAAATGATGTTGTGCTACTCCTGCATTCTCTCTTTGTAGTCTTGAGTGAAATCGTTCAAAGTCAGATACTGGACAGTACCTGGCTGTAACTGGAGCAAGTCCATGGTGCTGTGTGGGTTTGAGATCACTGGGACCAGATTCACTCTGGGCTGTCAGAGCAATGAACTAACAGTGCTGATTGCTCCTGGGAAGTCTCGAAGAAGTGGCCTTGTAGATGGGTGTTATGAACAGAACCTTGAACTTTGTGATCCCAAAAATACAATTCTGATAATCTAATACCCCAGATTTTTCCACTTCAGGAATGGAAGCAAATCTTTCATGGTTTGTATCAACCTTCCTGAGATGTGTTTGTTCCCAGCCTCTCTTATGTTACACTTTGTTTGCTGCAGTCTTCTCACCATGCTCTTCTGAGGGTGTTCTACAAGCCTTGGGGGAATAGAAGCTTCCTTTAAAGAAAGTTCACTTTTGACTGCAGCCTTGCTGATGTTAATGACTTGTTCTGGGAGCCCAGAGTCTCAGTGCCTCCAGTGAGGTGCTATCCTCACTCCTGTGGATTTTGAAGCAGCAAAACTGCTGCTTCAAAGTGCTCCAAGGTAGCACTGGGCTTGCAAGTTCCTCAGTGTGAGTGTAAAACACAAGTTCAAGCTGTCTGTGGTGATACCAGTGTTTAAGAGTGGCCATGCTGGTGTTCACCACATCTGAAGAAAAATTCTGAATTGTGGCAGTAAACGGCAAGACTGTATCACCCACTGCAAGAGGAATTGGGGTAAGGTGACTAGATGACAGATGCTGATTGTGGAGTAAGAAGGATCTGTTTAAATATCCAAATCTTGCAAAGAAAAATGGTTTGAAGTAGATTTTGAAAGATTTTTGGGCTGAGAGAGCGCTTTGATAGCTGGCTAACACCTAGGAATGGACACGGAAGGTATTGATTGTCAGAAAATAATGGAAGAGGTGAAGTAATTTGAAGTGGCTGGCTCATCTCTTCTTTGATTTATTTTGGTTTAAAGCATTAAGTGTTGTTTGCATTCTTAAAATATCAACCCAGCATAAAACTTGATATTTTGTTTCTTGGCCTTAAAGTCTGGTTTAATTTACTTTTTTAGTGAAATGATATGTAACCTTATCTTAGCAAGGAGTCCTACAGCAACCCAGTGTTCATTCCATGTGACTGGTGCAGTGAAGTGTGCAGAAAGGAAGTTTCAACAAATGTGTTCATTGTTTGATTCTTATTTTTACTGTTTCTATAGGGAATGAAACTTTAACAAGAAGTCTATGTTAAAGCCTGGCTGACAGCAAGAGAGGAAAATTATAGAAGCAATGCCCTGATGAAAAGGTAGGGAACGCATTCGTAGAGTGGGCAAAAGGCTTGTGTTCTGCTTTGGGAATTCCTGTGAAATTAGAGGGCTTCTGCTTCGTACCCAGGATTGTTTGCTTGCTGTGAAGAAAATACTGAGGGGAAAAAGGCTTGTCTGACAATTTTGCCCGGCAATTTTGGCAGTTCAGAGCTGGGGTGAAGTTTTTTCGTTGTGTAACTGCAGTTACTCCCGTGTCTTGAGACGTTGAACTCCCGTGTGATTGGTGTGGGGTTATGTCTGAGAAGTGGCTCTGAGTAGCCAGAGCAGCACTGACTGATGCAGTTCACTTCACTTTGCTCCTGCCTGCCCAGCTGACACAGCCCTCTGGGTTGGTTACTTCCACAGGCTGATGCAGCAAGGCACAGATGAGATGAGATGCTGGGGGCTGTTAGAACTTTACTGGCAATTTTTAATAATTAGCCTCTGATTTGTATCTCTGTTCATCTGCTCTTCATGTTCCTTCAAAGGAAGTAAGTTCTTGGAGTATTATTGTATGATGAATATTTTAAAAAAATAAATCGCCAGCTTTGAACTGTTTTAAAGAAGGTTGCCCTGCACTGGTCTCCAGTGCACTCTAGGAGACGTTCATTGCTTGTTTACACATGGAACATCTTTGGAGTCAGGATTACAAAGTGAAATATCACCTGGTTTAGACAGCAAAGGGATCTAATATGGAACTCAAATTAATAAGCAATTTAATACTCTCAAAGAAAAATGCAGGAAGGCATGAGAATGACAACAAGGCAGATTAAAAGATTACAAGGCAGTTGTATTTGTCTGCCAGAGGTGGACAATTTTCTCTTACAGTATTTGAATGAGGGATGTGATCTGTTCAAAAAGCTTGGACACTGAATGAATTATAGCAGTGGTGACAAGCAGCAAAAATACCAAAAATCTTCAATTAGTATTTCCTGAATGTTTATGAAAAAATAGGATGTTAGAAAATTACACTGAATAAACAATGAAGATGTGTTTACCCTTTGTCTTCCAGCAAAGTAATCAAGCTAATAGTTTGTGGATCTGAGAGATTATCTGATTGTTTCTCCTGATCCTACATTTTTAGAAGTTACGAAAAGCTCTCTCATCTATATAGTCATGATCTGGAGTGTGTGTGTTTAATAATTTTTTTACACATGACTTTGTTATTTGCAAGGATATTTTGATTTTTCCTGATCTTTATGGTGTTTAATTTACAGTCGTATTAATTGTATGACATCCATTAAAAATCTTTATCATGAGGTGGCTCAAAGACCATATATTGCATTTATTTCCAGGGACTTTTGTAAGAGATTATGGTTATGATCCCATGGCATTGCCTTCAAAGTGCAGCCTTTTGTCCCCCCAGAGATGACTTGCAATATGGTGAGATGTTGTAGGGAGATGAGTGAGGGTAAAAAGATTACAGTATGGAAGTTGTAGGGAAAGATCTGTTTCTCCCTGGATGGATCATGAGCAGCATTCCTGACCTCCCGCACAACTCCCAGGTGGAGTGAAGACCCCATGGCCAGGCTGTGTTGAAACCTTGCAGAGGAGGGAGCTCTGGGGCTTTCTAGCTGATAGAGCCACACAGCAGCTGAAAACCAGGGGAGATAAGGAAAGAAATCTCTCTCTCCTTGGACTGATGCCTGTCCCCATCCCAGGGTTATCCCAGGTGCTGGCCTGAGATTCACACCAGCAAGGCACAACCACCAATCACCGAGTGAGATATCTGAGTAAAATCACTGTGGAATGGCTTCATGGTAGGAGTTTCTACAGAAATTCTCCATCAGATTAGGTGAAGTGCTCTTCACAGAATGATTATTGAGCTAGCTCACAGTTCATACCTTCTTTCTGGGGTCTATAACATAGAGTTTGCATAGATCTGCTCTGCCAGTACCCAGTATTGAAAATTTGAGTATCACAGTAGCTCTAGTAAAGTCTAAGTCAGCCTTAGACTAAAATACCACTGAAGTTTATCTTTTTTATCCCATTTTTAGCTGTAAGCCTTTGTATTAAAAGACAAAAATCATAAAACCATTGTAGAATCCCTGAATGGTTTGGGTTGGAAGGGACCTTAAAGGTTATCTCATTCCCCCCCTGCCATAGACAGGGACACCATCCACTATCCCAGGGTGCTCCAAGCCCTGTCCAACCTGGCCTTGGACACTTGCAGGGATGGGATAAATGTGAAAGGATAATTCATCATCAGCCAGGCCTTTTTTTTTCTCCCTTACTTCTGTAAAATCTGCATTAAATTATGAAAGTCTTGCTGACTTGTGTATTACGTGCTATAACCTTAGGAAGCAAATTTATGTGATAGCAGGTGTTTGTATGTAGGGGATTCTAATTTTAACTATCTCTAAATGAGGAGAGCTTGTCCCAGTTTTTCTGGAAAGTGCTTTTGGGAATAAAGGAATGTTTGAATTTAGGACTTTTGGTATAAATTTTATATGGAATAATGGTGAGGTTTAAATAGTGTAAAGGTATGATTCTTCAATATTATATATATATACATACACATCATTCTGTTTATTTGTAATAATAAACTGGATTTTAATAATTTGTAATGATTAAACTGGAGTAGTGCTGTTAATACACTGGAGTTATAGGTCCTGCTTGCAGTTTTAACAGCCATCATTTGTATAATTTTTGATTACTAAAGTGTTTAGTAATCAAAAATTACACATAATTTCATTCTAAAAGGCATCATGAATCACTCTAGAAATCAGTGTAGTTCTGTCAAATGGTGCTGGAAAAGGAAAAAACCTCAATGTTACAATAGCTATAATGTAGTTTCACTGAGCTCTGTTAATGTCACAAAATACCTAGAACTTCTGTCATATTAGCTGAAAGATGTCAGTGTTTGGACTTATGCCAGAGCTTAAGGATGCTTTGTTAAACATCTCCTTGTCTGCATGCATTTGTTCCCAGCCTGCCTGGGTTTGCTGGAGCCAGATGGACAGAGAGATAATAGGCAGCATATGCAGAGGTTGAGTTTGTGTGTCTTTGAATATATCACTCAGGGAGGAGTTTGAATTTGTAGTTATTTCTTTCATATATATGCTGAGTAACATATTCCAGATGTGTTTGAAATAACTGCATGTAGGTTAAACTAAGCTCAGTTTTGTAACTGCCTTTTCTCTTCAAACACAAGCTGAAGTTATTATCAGACTGTTCCTTTCCTATATATTGGTGATTGCTTGCCAGTCATCATGTTTGTTAAAGCGTCCCATAGTGCTTATTAGCCATATAGAAAAATAAAAGATAATCTGAGGGTTCTTCTTGGCACTTTCTAGAACAATGTAAATAAGCATAAAATAAAAAACATGTACTCATGTCCTTGCTACGTTAGAAGCTTCTCAAGCCAGTCCAGCAAAACACAACCAACCTACAAAATAAGAGCAGGAAGAGGGAATTGCCTCTCTTGTGCTGGTGGATGAGGTTGGTAGGGGTGACCAGGCACAGCTTGAGCCATTCCTCCTGCTTGAGCAGGGGCCGGTGCTGGAAATCTGAGGCCAGCTTGGAACAATTTGATTAAATGCACATTATCAAATAGGGACATAATTTTCCAAATTACCAGTAAGAAATGTCTGAATTTATTATGTTTTAACAAAAATCTTGGTCAAATCCAAGAATCATGATGGCATGAAGTTTGATAAGTCTTAATACTTGCTAGCTAGAGTAAAAAATAAAGGGAGATAAAGCAATGGGAATACAAGTTACATGAAAACTGAAGTCTTCTGTCAACCATTCAAACTGTTTTAAATTCTGATTGTTCAGTTTCAGAATGTCAGCAAGCTCTTGAAACTCCTGTGTGGTAACAGTTTCTCTTGCAATAAAATTTTGCACCCAAACAAAATTAATTCAACAAAAGGGAGTCTTAAATAGCTTGTCTGGTTTCAAAAGTCTGGAACTTGATGACAGTAAACTTCCTGAAGCTACTCTAGCAAAATTCCAGTGCACATGGGTGTCTTGGAAAAACATTTTTAGCCTATTTCTCAATGTTTCACGCGAGAGCAGAAAGCATTTTCTTTATTTGCAAGCTATGGTTTTCTGGTTTTAAAAATAGCCATAACTTTATCATTTCTGACCTGTGTTTCTTTCTTAGAAGCTGTAACACCTTGTGATGGAAGATGGAAGACAAAGGGGCCCGAGTTGCTGATTACTTTGTTGTCGCAGGACTAACGGATATCTCAAAGCCACTGGAGGAGGAGATCCACTTCAATGATGCCTGCCATAAAATGGCCAAGCCCAAAGAGCCCATCACAGACGTGACAGTCCTCAATAAATCCCTGGGGGAGGAGGTTCCTCAGGGCTATAAATGCATAGAGCTCACTCCCTCGGGCCTGTCTGCGGATCTCAATAACGGCAGCCTTGTAGGGCCGCAGATTTACCTTTGCTATCGCCGAGGCAGGGATAAGCCTCCACTCACTGATTTGGGGTGAGTGCTTTCCCTGTTCCAGTGGGTGATTTTCAGTTTTATTTGACTAAGGAGCAGATAAGGCAGCTTTACGGAAATGCCGTACTTTTTAAATACAAGGTAAAACTCTAAACAGGAAGATATTTGTTGACTTGAGAGTACTGTAACCCAGTATGGAAGGGAAAATGCATGCTGAGTGGATTTTAATGGCAAGTTTAATCCTTCCCATTTTGGAGTTTTCAAAGCCATTTATAATTTTTAATGTATATGTTTGGATTGGGATAAGGTGCTTAACCTATTTAACACAGATTGGAAAGAGATAAGTTATATGACATTCTTAGGATCAGGCAATGAATCTTTAATAGAACTGAAAATAACACTATTTTGCAGTAAACAAAATGCTTAAAAGCAATTATACATGAGGAAAACCAATATAGTTTCATAATGAAGCTTTTCTGTTAGAATACAGTTGGAGATAATGTGACCTGAACTTGTCAGTAAAAATGTTTTGCTCAGCAATGAGACAAGAGCTGTGATTAAAACTCAAAGTGTTTTTAAAATGTGACTTTTTCCCTTCCCCTTTTGACTAGGGTTTTATATGATGGCAAAGAAAGAGTCAAGCAAGGCTGTGAAATCATTCAGAGCACCCCGTATGGGCGGCCGGCCAACATCAGCGGCAGCGCCTCGTCCCAGCGGGTGTACATCACCTACCGCAGGGCTGCTGAGAACATGACCCAGAACTCCCTGGCTGTCACAGACATCTGCATCATCATCCCCAGCAAAGGAGAGACTCCTCCACACACCTTCTGCAAAGTGGACAAGAATCTGAACAACAGCATGGTAGGATTCAAAAGCTGGGCTTTGAACGCTTGGCACTTGCTGATG
The DNA here is from genome assembly GCF_051311805.1 of Agelaius phoeniceus. NCBI lineage: Eukaryota > Metazoa > Chordata > Aves > Passeriformes > Icteridae > Agelaius > Agelaius phoeniceus. The sequence continues at coordinate 2,332,577 of NC_135277.1, forward strand.
TGACCTTTGTGGAGTACTTGTGGCAGCTCTTGGAGTACCTGGTGAAAAATCTTCATAAGAGGTCTCCAAAGATAAATCAAATATTGGAAGAGTTGGAGGATTGCATTCCTTTGTTCCTACTTGGAACAAAGTCTTTCTGAAAGCCTTGGAGCAAATGTTTGGTTTTTTTTAATGCTGACTCCAGCATCTTTGGATTGGTCCTTTAGAACCTGTTGTGTAGCCGTGTGTAACTGGAGGTTTTACAGATGTGGCTGTTTCTGACACTGCTTTTACTGTTGTGGTGAGAATTCCAGAAGCAACCAGCTTCTGTTTTGTTTTCCAACTCCTCCCTTTACCTCCAATGCTATTTTATAAGTGTTTTTCTCCTCTGTAGTATCACAAACTTCTTATTTAAAGAAAGTTGTATGAGGGTGATGTTGGAAGCTGTTGACTGTAAGCACATTTAAATGTTTAATATGGTTCCAAAGCCTGACCTGCTAAAATACACAGGTTTCATACAACTTTGATTTGCAGAGCTGAATATTTAGGTGTTTCCTGGTTAAATCTGCAGCCCCATGTGCTGGCTGTTGCAGGGTCCTCAGAAGTTGGTGTGCTGAGAAGGATGCTGACTGCTCTGCAAGTGGGATCATGTAAAAAAGATCAAGATCATGGAAATTGATTTGTGCTTGCTTTTAAATAAATGCCTGTAGGCATTAACCAATGGATTTTTCAGTTCTGATAGCTGCCATATTGACTAGGTTATGAGAGTGCTGTCTTAGGGAAGTTGTTACACCTTTCTCCCTTCTATAAAAGCTCTGTGTTCCCCCTATGGGTGCTGCTCTTTTTTGTTCCATGGCTTTCCTTGTTCTTTATTCTCATGTGCAAAAATTGAGAATTTAAATACTTATATTCTGTTATGTCCATTTGTTATACTCCATCACTTAATCCAGTAACTTCTTTTATTTTACAGTGGGGCTCAGCCGTCTATTTATGTTATAAAAAGTCTGTGGCAAAAACCAACACCATATCATATAAAGCTGGTATGTAACTACTGTGTAGCCTTTTTTATCTTCAATTCAGAATGTCCAGACTCATTTGTAATGCAATAAATTTTGTACTAAAGAATTGCCACTATCCAGCCATTATTCAAAAAGGAGTCTTTTCCTAAAGAATTCTTTTAAAATCATGTCAGAAAAGAGGCCTTAGAACTGGGGATCATAACCATGCTGTTTTAAAATTTCTGTTTAGTTGGGAAGCTCAGCTCTGTGTTTTGATAGGTTTCTACAAAGCTGGGTGTCTCCCATCTCTGTGTGTGTTACTGGTAACTGTCTCTTAAGGACATGTGTATATGCAGAAGAAAATACCACAGAAATTATTTGATGCATTTTCATGATCACTTTCTTTAAGAAACATTTTGCAGATTCCTGCAGACTTCCACACTGCCTCGAGCATCATTGGCACTGAGCTCTTTAAGTATTTTTGGATCGTGTATCATCTTTATTTTATTGTTTTATTTATAAGACAGAATTAGATTTGCTATGACTGGTGAAACGTGTTGGCTTTGCATTTGTTGTTGGGTTTTTTTAAACCCTGATTTTGTTTGGCACACAAGTCATGAGCATGATTCACACTTAAGCTTTAATCCACTTACATCCCTTCTAGAGGCTGCTCTCTGTAAACAGCAGTTCAGGACGTACTAAAGGGTGGATGGTAGGGTTGTAAACAAATAAAAATTTTAAAAGGCCTCACATCTAGTGATAGCTTGCACAAGATTTTGATTCTTGGCGTGAAGGGATCCACTGCCCTTTCTGGTTACAGATTTTTATTGCTTATTAATATTCCATTTCTATTAGAAAAGTGTGTAGAGATTGTGCTGTCTAACAGAGAAATCCTCAATCCTTTGATGCAGTGTCCATTCTCAGTGTGGAGTCCCCTGGGCTGGCAGTCAGACAGGATGGGTTGCTACAGCCTCCCTTGTAACTGAGGACCTGTGTGCTAAAAGCCTCTGCTTCAGATCTTCATGTTTTACAGCTGTGTTTAAATAAGGCTAAACACATTGGCCTGGCAGCACAAGAGCTCAGTCCTCAGCTGAGGTGGATCAGCTTCATTGACTGGATTCTTTTGGTATTAAAAAACTATCTGAGAGCAAACATATATTTTTCAGAGAATGTTTATTGGCCAGAATTAGTTGGTGTTATAGTTGAAAAAATCAGTCTTATTTCTCAAGTCTTCACATTACATTTTTTTAAACTAGATTTTAAATCTTTGCTCATACTCATGATGAATGTGAACTATTATATAATAACAGGTGAGATACACACAGCCTGAAAACAGGAAAAGATAAATCAGTTATGAATAGTTTCTAGAATGGAAAGTAGGATTTCAGTGTAATGCTTTAGTCAGGTGATTTTCCTTAGGTTATGGGAGCATCTGCCCCTTCCAGCTATTCCCTGTGCCTAATTATTTACACCTTCACTCATCTTCTGAAGTTACTCTGTGCTCATATATGAATTTTCTGGCAATTATTTTATGGAATGAGCTATTCCAAACCTGTTTCTGCTGGCTTTCCTATAACTGCCTCTTTGCTCATTCTATTTATAGGTTTAATATGCAGATATCCTGAAGAAGATTATGAATCATTCCCATTACCAGAATCTGTGCCTCTTTTTTGTCTCCCTATGGGTGCAACGATTGAATGTTGGCCATCTAACAGTAAATACCCTCTCCCAGTTTTTTCTACATTTGTACTAACTGGAGCTTCTGCAGAAAAGGTATTTTTGAAACCTTGAAAAAAAAAGTTATTAATTTAAGTGAAAAAACTTAGTTGTTTATCTGTTCAGGATGATGATAATGAATGTTTTCATAGAGGAGCTTGAATCTATTTTCTTGGGCTTGATTCCAAGACTGCTTTGAAGAGTGGCTTGCAGTAGTTTCAGTTGATCATAAACCTGAGCTCCTCTGCTTTCCTGTTAGCCTGTGAAACTGGAGAGCTGTAAAATTGCACTGCATATACATGCAAGTAATGCTGTTTTTATTGCAAGCATGGAAACGACCTTGCATGCACATACTTGTTCTGAAAAGTAAATTGGATGTCAGGGGATATGGCTTTGAGTTGTGTATAAAGGATTCCTAAAATAGCTTTAAAGGCAATTGGAGGAGCAGTAGACTGCAGTGTACTCTTTATAATCATGTTTCTCTCAAATAAATTGTTCTGTAAATTGCACTTTCTCATATGATATTAAGTGTTTTAATTAAATAATAGGCAGTCTGGATTTTCACAGCCATAAGAATATTCCAGAATGGATTGCTTCAAAAGATCACAGTCTTTTGCATTCATGTATCTTTTCAAGCAGTAATACAGGCTGGATTTTCTGTGTGTTTGGGGTTTCTTAGATTGCTTTGAGGATCGAGGCAGAATTACTGACTTTGCATCCATGATGTGTTTGCAGGTATATGGTGCTGCTATTCAGTTTTATGAACTGTACCCTGAAGAGAACCTCACAGAGAAACAAAAATCTCAGCTGGGATTAGCAGCTGCTGCCGAGGGCAAAGACACGTGCAGAACAGTGCAGACAAATAAATGCATCTGTCTGCTCTCTCACTGGCCTTTCTTCGATGCTTTCAAGAAGTTTCTTACCTTTCTGTATCGTTACTCCATTTCTGGGCCGCATGTCCTCCCCATTGAGAAGTAAGTCATTTCCAAAATTCATAGCAGTAATTTCAGCTGATAGGAGGGTGGGGTTTTTGTTCTAAATTTCCTGTAATATCCTTTTTACTGTACTCAAACATTAAATATAATGGCTGCACTTTTCTCCTTTGATTAACATATCTTTACCTGCTTTCTGAAAAGTCTAGATTTTTATTTGTGATTTAAGTGCCTGCAAAGGTCTCTGAAAGCTGCTTTAATTAGCTTTGCACCCTTTAGCCATAGTGATTACAAAGAGCAAGATTATAAATCCTTTCTTAATCTTGCACACATCAAGTTAGGAGAATTAAATGAGTAGATTTGCATTTTTTCAAATGCCTATTTGTAGTGTAATGAGAGATGATAAAGCAGATTGAATATCTTGTATTTGTGATAAATAAACTTAATTTCTTTCTCACATAAAGGATTTCACATTATAAAATGCAGAGGAAATCCTTACACCAAGAAATGGTCAATACTTGCAATTGATATGTAATACCATGTAGCATTTTTAGGATAATCTAATATTTTAATGCAGCAGATTTCAAATACACTATTTACTTTTCTATTTTATTACACATAAGTTTTTTTTCTGCTTCAATTTAAATATTAACTTTCAGGAGACTTTGACTATGTGGATAAGTATTTCTTGTGATTGCTTATCCCCTTTATTATTACAGTTCCCATCACTGAACTAATTTGAAAATTCTGATAGAGTAAACTTCCAACAATAAAAACATGTGTGTGTATATATATATTTGTTTTGTTTCTAAGCTCAGGGGTTTGATGTTTTAACTTTTGAGAATGAGTAAAATAAGTAGATATGAGAAGTGCTTTATCAGTTTGGATTTTATGGATTTATTCTAATTTCTCTGATTTGTAAACTGGTGAGTTTACTGTGGATAATTTAAATACAGGATGCTAATGCAGTACCCAGCCTACTTCCTTTGGCTGTTTTAGTGATGATGAAGGTTTGTCTGTGCCTGAATATTTTCAGTCAGCCCAGCTGCTGCCAAGAGCAGCTTTCCCTTGTTGTGTGGCATCTTCCATACTTTGGCCACCATCTTCATACACTGGTAATAAAATAAAACCCAAATCAATGCTTATTTGTGGGTTTGTCTGAATTTCTTCCAAATGTAGTTGCCTGTGTCATAATATTGGTAACATGTGTGGAAATCCTGGTAAAGTATGTGCTGTAAGGTGGAATTTAGGATGGAATCCCTGTTTCTCATGGGTTTTTACCCTGTGTAGCTTCTTTTAATGTGAAAGTGTCTATTGTGTAGAATTACACTTCTAGAACTTTTGTAAGTTTAATCAATTCATGAAACAGAACTTTGTCAAATTCTGAAAACATTTTTCTGTATCTGTAGTGTGTGAAAGAACTTTAAAGCTTTTTCATCAGCAATTTTATATAACATTTTGTATTTAGAACTGAAGAAAATGGATGAGCTTAATGATTCTCCTTGATATTCAGCCATGAATAATTTTTTGCAAGTAACCAGTTCTAGTCTCTGAGGTTTAGTGCTATTTCAAACTCTGTCAGAAGCAGGATTTGAAAATGGGACTGTGATGTTCAAATATCAATATTTCTGCTTTACAAATGAAAAAAACTCCTTGTAGTTTGTCAATTTCACAAACAGAGTTTGTGTTCTGAAAGAGAATCTGCCCTCCCATTTTCTTGTGACCAGTAAAAAATAGGTTTTCAAGGTCAGAATATCCCAGTAGGGTTTAGGTGCTGGTATTTTTGCTGTTTTCTGAGTATGTGCCATTTTTATATAATAATTTCTCTTACTGTCAAAAATTTTGTCTTGAGGTGAAGTAGTTTAAGCTTAATTTCTACTAAATCAGTATTTTTCTTTTCCTGTAGACACATTTCCCATTTCATGCATAAAGTACCTTTTCCATCCCCTCAGAGGCCAAGAATTCTAGTTCAGGTAAGTGTAATTTTTTTAATAACTCTGTCTAAGGTGAAGATAAAGCAGGTTAATAAATGTAATTTTTGTGCCCAAATTATTTTTGTTCAGGATTTCTGTTTCCTAAATTCATACACATAATGTGAGAATTCTGTTTCCAGTTTAGTTAATGACTTCAGTGCGTTATTATAAGAAGCTGTTTAGTGAGCTTAGAACTTTAATTTTTTTTCAGAGTATATGGAAATTAATGAAAAACTACTCCAAGTTAGCATCTGGTCTGACTTTTGCAATAGCTTTAGAACTGTTTTCTTCTTGCTACTGTATGAAGGCTGAGTGTAAACTAAATAAATAAAACTAAAACCAGATGTGAAATGTACATCCATGATTGCCCCTCTTCCCGAGGGCTTTGTGCTCTCAGTGAGAGCTGCCAGAGCCACACCCAGCACCAGCCCCTTTATCAAACCTGGCCCTTGCTCTGTCCTCCCTGCAGGGCTCTGTGGGAGTGAAATAATCACAGGAATTGCTACCTGCTCTTTGAAATCTCAGCCCTGTCACTGCTGGTAGGAGAGAAAAAATCCCGGTCTCGAGGATTTCTGAAGTGTTACTAAATCTCTTTATTTCCTCCTAAAGAGGCAAAATAGAGAGGTGGTAAAAATTTTATTGCAGAGAAAAGAGAGCTCTGTTGCAGTCATAGTATTCTACCAATTGTGGTTTTGATTAAATAGTTACAAAATTATGCTATTCTCTGTTATTACTTGTATAACATAAAATATGGAGAGCCCTGTGCAGTTCTGAGCCTTAATTGTGTAGCCCATATGGTAGTGAAGTCTTTCAGAGCAAATACAATCCTGGGTTATGTCTTTATAGCATGTACTGAATATTGAAGATCCTCTTTAGTGTATTCTAAAGGGGTGATATTTATTACTCTTACTGGAAAGGGATTAGAGAACAGTTATACTGAAACTGTATTGGGCACTTCTGGCCCTTTTCTTATGATTTTAAAGTTCAATTCAAAACCCAGCATTTTTACTACTTGTTTTAGGTTTGGGGTTTTTTAATCCATATTCAAAAAAATGTCTGTGCTAGGAAACACCAAACACCTATTTACAGAGACTATAATTGAGTTTAGAGAAAAGCTTTTAATTTTTTTTTGTTTGAAGTTTTAGGGAATTTTGTCAAAGTATATATAGGTTTATGTCCTGGAACGAAGTCTGAAGATCTAGATATAAGTGATGTGAAAATTATGTCTGTTATACCTTATTTTCAAAATGTTATGTGCATTAAATTAGTACAGCTTTAGGAGCTGATAGTACAGATGGAGAAAACACTGCTTTTACAGTAGGCAGTGGTAATTGAGATCTGTGAATAAATTCTTCCTTCCAGCTGCTTCCAGGGACTTAAGTTGTTTTAGAAACCGCACCAAATAAAATCACAGGTGATTGTGCCTTAGATGTCTCCTCAGAATTAGTGTGGGAAATGCCTGCATTGAAAATGGCAAGCTTTCAGGAGTCCATTTCTCTCTGAAGCCTGTTAATGGAAAATGTGGTTGTCTTTTGCTAAGCAATTAAACTTCTAAGTCTCAAAGAAATGATAGCCATTAGTAAAACACTCTGGCATGTTCCTATTTGCCAGTTTCTAGCTGCCAGTCTAGATGGGTTCCTTGTGACCTAAGATCCTTCCTTCTGCCCTGAGATCTGCTGGACTCTGTGTGCTGCATCCCCTCATTGCACAGAGGTTGCTGTGCTAATGTATCACAGCCTGCAGACTTGAAGAGCATGTGGAGTAATGTTTCTCCCTCTGGGGAAGGGGGTAATAAGTGCCCCTTGTGCCTGAGGGAGATGTGCCCCTTGAATAGATGCTTCAGTGTGTTTATGTGCTTTTGCTGAAGCACAGGAGTCAGAGAACATCAGGCTGATGCTTCTTTCAGAGGGTGGTTTATGAAGGTTTGCCTCAGGCTGGAAAAATGAATCCTCTGAATTCTTCCACTGCACAAGCCAATGGTGCTGGTGCTCCCAAGGTGACTTACATGACAAATCCAGCCTGTGGTGTGGCCATCCGCATCTGTCAGGGAAGTGGGATGTGAGAGGTGCAGGGAAACAGCATTGCAGGCTCTCCTTATTAATTCCCTGTGTTTGGTGGCTCTCCAGGCACAGCATTAGGTGACTTTGAGTTTCTAAGTCATCAGTCTTGTCTTCTGGCTTCTATTACCTGGTCACCTGCAGTTGGTCTAAGGTGAAACACACTCAAACCTGCAGTGTTACTAAAAATGGTCTGCACTTGCAGCTCAGTTGTACAAGTTACTGTGCTGAGTTATTACTGCTTTTAAACAACAGAAAATGCAGGAGGATTAAGCCAGCTGGTATCTTGTTACTCTGGATTTACCATGGCTGGAAACATCAGCTGGGCTTTGATAAATTGATTGTCTGTTGCTATTCTTGTACTTACCTGAGTCTTCCTATTCATGCTGAATATGTGAATGGTTTGCTTGATGCCATGTCACTGTAAGAAAGAAATGTGATTTAGTAGGATCTTCTTGCATCCTCAACTAATGCACATTTTAAAGATTCTATCAGAGCTGAGCAGTTTCTACCAGCCAAGAGCCTAATTCTCAAATGCCTTCTGAAGCAAATATAGCTTTACATTATGAGCTGCCATCTCTCCCCTTAATGAATTTTTATCCCTCTCTTTACCCCTAAATCCAGAATGAACTCCCCCCAGCTCCTGAAAGCTGTATATGAAATATGGGTTCTCACAGCCCTTAAAGTACAGAAGGCTTCATTTTTCAGCAGTCAATATATTCAAATTTTTGCAGCATTAGCTAGTTTAAAGTCTTCTTTATGAATATGCAATGTATTCAGTTCTGGCCAAGAAAGGAAGATCATGCTTTGCCCAGTTTTTACTAAAAGATCCTTATGCATATCATTGCACAGCACTTCTTAGAGTGATACACAACTGGGGCATACAAAATTCAGCTTAATTTGGGTTATTTTACAGTGTTCTTTGTTATAGTTGTGTTATTTCTGATAAATATTTCCAAAGTTCAGCCTAGAAATAATGTATTTTAAAATCTTTTCCCAGCTATCTCCACATGATAACTTGATTCTTAGCCAGCCTGTGTCATCACCACTCCCACTAAGGCAAGTAGCAGTATCTTGTTAATTGTGAGAGGTATTCTGATTTGTGTTACAGAAAAGATTTGCTATTTTGAGTTGCTGTTGTGTAAATTAACTCACCTTGTCTGGTGCCTTTGGAAGCTGGTGGATCTGAAGTTTATTCATGTAATTAGACCTGCACCCTGATAAGGATACACAATTATTAATGTATTTGGGGAGGTTTAAAATCATTTTAGTGCTTCTTGAGGAAGAGTATATATTATTAGATCCCCTTTCCAGGAATTCATCCTTGGCCTCCCAAGATAGTTCATTTTTTTGTTTTATAAGGGAGTTGAAGGAGTTCTATTACTGCCTTGACTTCCACGTCTCAGTGCAGGAGGCTGATTAACAAAACACATGTTGTCTCCTGTAAATTGCTTCTCAGAAAGAAAAATTGTCATGCCTGTGTCCTGAAAATAGCTAGAATGAGTCAAGTCTCAAGGAATCATGGTTACTGTTGGAAATAACCATTCCTCACTGGACAGTGAAGTGTGCCAAGTATTCTACCAAGTAATCTTCTCTAAAAGAAAGATTTGCAGATTTCCATTTATTTTATTATCAAACATTTCTTTTTTTTACTATCCCTTGTAACTCACCGGTGTGTTTATGTCCTGTAACAGTGGTGGCAAGTTTTCTACACTACTTCAGAATTTAGGACCTGAAAATGCAGTAACCCTGTTGGTGTTTGCTGTGACAGAACATAAAATCCTCATCCACTCATTGCGACCTTCTGTCCTCACAAGTGTGACAGAGGCATTGGTCTCTGTAAGTACCAGCTTTTAGTCATGCACCTGTAAAAGGACAGAAAGAATGCTTCTGAGATAAAAAAAAATCTAGATTTTGTATTAGTGCTGTTAAACTTAAAGGCTGCTTAAAAATAAGAATTAAAATAAAGATCACTAGAGAGAAAAATTACTGTTGTAATGATATACTATGAAGATAGAAGATAAATTGTTGTTGATTTCTGAGTAAATATTGTAAATAAGTGTTTGATCATCACAGTGCATTAAGAGTTCCTGATATTCCTAACTAGCACTGTGTCTATTCCTATGGAATTTTAAATGCCTGATTTTCCCTGCCTGTCATCACTAAGCATTGTTTGCTGCCTCTATGTGCAATCTGTGATTCTGAAGAGTTTTTTCCTACAAACTGAATTTTAGAGAAATGAGTGAAGTTTCTAATTAATAATCTACATCTAAATTCTCAGTAATAGCAATCTGCCATGGTAAATAACGTTGAAGTTAATGAAGTGTGGTTTGTTCCTGCATAGGCTGCACTGCACATGTTTAACCTGTGGTTTTGTCTCTGCATGTTTTCCAAGATGATATTTCCCTTCCACTGGCCTTGCCCGTATATTCCCCTGTGTCCCTTGGCCCTGGCAGATGTGCTGAGTGCCCCGTGCCCCTTCATTGTGGGGATTGATTCCAGATACTTTGATCTCTATGACCCCCCACCCGACGTCAGCTGTGTTGACCTGGATACCAACACAATTTCTCAGTAAGTTTTCATCAGCAGTTTTTCTTCTCTGTAAATTTTTTTCTGCTTCCTCTTTTCAAAAGCAAAAACTGGCTTTTTGGCAAAACTTGGAGGGGTGTTTTAATTTTTCTTTCAACTTCTTTTCCTTCTGTTCGTGCCAGTTTAAGTAATTAGAGCTCAGAACATGGCATGAGTGGTGGTTACTGGTGCAATAACAGGTGCTTAATACCATTAATCCATCTCTGGTGAGTTGTAACTGGATTGATTTCAGTGCTGAAGAGTGTGGCAGTGTAATCATCACCCTGAAATATGGGGAATTGGTTGGATGGCTCTGATCAGATCTCCACACAGTAAATCAAATTTGACTTTGTTAGTTGGTTTGCAATCCTTCTCAGTCCAGTTTTAATGGAGTGAAACCTCCTTCTCTGGTGTGATGGAGCAACCTCTGAACACATTCTGTGAATGCTTTTTTTTTTGTTTTTCCCAGAACTGGAGACAAGAAAACTATTGCATGGAAGATCCTACCAAAGAAACCTTGTAAAAATCTGATGAACACTTTGAATACTTTATATCAGCAACTGGCAGAATGTGAGTGGGAAAGTACATAGTAAGCTTTACACTGGGCACAGTGTGCCACAAAACCAGATAAATGTAGCTATTTAAATATGTTCCAAAGTTATCAGTTCCACTAAACATTTATTTTTACAGAATAGCAAAATCTGTGCTCTAAATCCAGAGATTAGAAACTGGGTGGGGGGTTCTGGGACAGAAGAGACTTCACATATATATGAAGGCAGTACTTAATAGATATCGCTTCCTATTAATGTTAGCCTCATACAAAAAAAATAAAAAAGAGCTGGACAGGGGTGGTTTTAGTGAAATTCATTAAAACAAAGCACTTTTTTAAAGGCTGTTAACACAATCCTGGCTGTTGAGCTCACAAGATTTGAACAGACAGAAGTTTATTGGGATATGCTGCACAAAGAAGTGTATAGTGATGGGTGGTGAAAATTATCGGATGCTTCAGGATTTTGATACGTTTTTCTGCAAGGGCTTTTTAGAAAAAATTCCAAACTTTATATTCTGTGTGTAAAAATAGAGTGGTAGTGAACTTAAATCTTATTACAGAGTAGGTTGCTTAAAAATGATATTGAGGTAAGGTTGGCTGTAATTATATGATGTGAAAAGACAGTGACAAACCCATCCTTTCACTTTCCTGTGGCATTATTAGAATGTTACCAAACTCTGTGTGTAGCAGTGAAGTCTCAGCTAGAGTTCTGATGGCTTTAAAATGTTGATGCCCATACTTAATTAAAGAATACAGGTTTTGCTAGAGCCACGTTTTGTCTGTAGCAGCATTTTGCAGTGCTGTGATTCAATGGCTCCACTTTGCCTCTAAGTGATGGTTTTCTGTGTATGTCAGTATTTAATGTGCATTGTCTGCTTTTTGAAATGAAAGGCACAATCAAAAAAAAATACATCTCATCCATATGTTTGTATTGAAAATATGCTTCTTGAATCAGGTCCTGTCTAAATTTTCACATGGTTTTACTTTGAGGGCTTTTTAAAGCTCTGTCCACACTGGTTCTCTGGTACTGTGGTAACTCCTGTGCTGACCAGGCCAGGGCATCCTGCTTTTGGTGTTATCCACAGATACATGAGGTACAGAAGGTCAAGCTGAATCCACTGTCTCATGTCCTGAGTGAATGTGGGTGTATTTTAACCTATTTCAAATGTAATGGAGTGCAGTAATCACCGAATCTAGTAAGTTAAAGAGAATATTTTTGGCCAGTATTGAGGGGGAAAAGAAAGTAAAACACTATAATGTTGTTCTGTTCACAGTGCAACAGCGACCAAGAGAAGATGCATTAATGGAATTGGCAATGAATGATTATGATTTTAATTCTGGGAAGAAATTGCATCTGTTAGATTTGGAGATCCAGGAAGCATTTCTCTGTTTCATGGCTTCAATCCTAAAAGGTTACAGGTCTTACCTCAGGCCAATCACGGAGGCACCCTCTGAAACAGCCACAGATGCAAGTTCTCTCTTTGAACTACAAGGTGAAAAGTTATAAACTTATTTTGTGTGTATTTATTTTTTTTTATTCTTTTTTATCTACAGAATAAAGCATTGGCGTGTGAGTGTTGTAAATGGTGGGGGAAATGTAGTGCAGACAAAATTGCACAGTAGTGGCAAAGATTGCAGGAAGCTTTTTGCACATGAGCAGAGCCAACAGTGAGCTCTGGTGAGGGCTTTGCCTTCTGGGCATTCTGACAACGCTCCTGGTTGCACTTTGCAGGGTTCCTGAAGAGCAGAGACCGTTCTCATCAGAAGTTCTACACCCTGATGACCAAAACCCAGATGTTCATTCGCTTCATTGAGGAATGTTCTTTTGTCAGTGACAAGGATGCCAGCCTTGCCTTCTTTGATGACTGTGTGGATAAAGTAAGCAGGTCTTGGTGTGCCTACAGTGTTTAACTTCTGCTGTTGTCTACCTATCTACCAGAATGCATTTGAACTGCAAGTTTGTTTTTGCTTTTATTTTCCTATTTTCTCATCATTGTAGCCTCCCATTTTCCTTTTTTGTTGGGCTTCATTTCCTTTTTTGCTTCAAATTCTTGAACGTAAGTAAAACACCATGATAACAAATTAGAGGTGCTAATAATAACAATTTAGAGGTGCATTTTCACTGGTGTGTAAACTTCTGAAATACTGGCTTGTTGTAAGAAGTGCAAGAAGGAAGACTGAACTGAAACCCAGAATCTTACATCCCTATTTTGGTGGATGTTATGAGAAATTCCCCACCTTGTTGTCACCTTTTTGGTTACCTGTACCATTCTGTTCTGGGACACTGCTGCTTAAGCAGGGTGCAGTTGTCTGGGATTTCCTGCAAAGTAGGTCACCTGCTCTTTGTTCCATGGGAATTAATACTGAAGACTGATAACTGCTCTTTACACTTCCTGTTTATGACGCTTTTTTCCATGGAAGTGCAGAAGAGCTGAAAGGAGCTGTTTTGAAAATAAGCCTGAAAACAGTGAACTTTAAGAGAAATGTAAAAGCATGGAATAATGATATTTAAGACTCTTTCTGGCTCTTGCTAGTCTCAATATTTTAGTAGTAACAGTTTTCAAAACTCTGCTTCCCAGTTCTATAGCGTGACTTGCAGGTATTCATGGCTTGTAAATGGAATTAATTACAAACATTTCTGTAATGTTGAGTCAATCCCATAGCTCTGTTAGAAACCCTTCAACACGTAGTGCGTGCTGTGCCATGTGCCAGTTTGTGCATGAAACAGGAGCTGTCCTAGACAGAAATAGACCCCAGTGACTGAACTGCTGAGCAGCTCTTGGTTTCCTCTGTGCTGCAGTTTAGTTCTCTGGCTGGTGTTAAAAAGGATGTTTATTCAGAATGCAAGGACTGTGTAAGTGTCAAATTCTATCTGATGCATTTCATTCTATAGAATGGTTTATGAGCGTGCTGAAGTTGATGCTCTAAACTAAAGTTATCTTGTCTGGAAACTCAGACATCTGTTTCAAAAAAGTCATGCTTAGGTTGCTGATGTCACTGTGAGACTGCACATAATCTGTGGAGCTGTTGGAGCTTTCACCTTTTAGAAAAGGTTAAGGAGCCATTTGTACAGCTGAAACAGAGACTTGTCTGTCCTAGTGCCAGGTATTTTGCTACTTGATGCCCTGGACAGCTTCTTTCCACTCCACCATAAAAATGCCCATGACAGTTCGGTGAGAGCAAATTGTCCAGAATGCACGTACACTTCTCCAGCTTCCATTACTGGCAGTGAGGATTTTATTCAGGTTTATTAATGGGATGGCTGCCTCTGTGCCAGGGATAACAGTGGGGAAACTGAGGCACTGGCATTGCAATTTTAGGATTTTCTGTGGCTTTAGAATTGCTTATGAAACAGGATATTCACAGACTGGGGGAGCAGGTTCCCATGTAGGATTGCTTTGAACAGTGATATATTTGCCTCATCTCTTTCCTGCTTCTCCTCCCTGATTTCTCCTAATTTCTGATATTGTTCTTACCAGTAACATACAGAGTCAAAATGTGCAAGTATAGCAAGGACTGCTGTACTAACTCGAGCTGTAGCCAAGACCAGATATCAAAATTGAATTGTTCCAGTAAAGCCAATATTTATATTTAATCTTTTATTAGGGGAACCAGTACCTGACAGGATTTTGGATGAGAGAGTGATGTCATGAGTTGAAAGGTGATACAGTGCTTTCTTCTAGGTAGTTACAGACTACTGCCTTGAGACAAATTTTATGTACTGTGAAATTACTTATCTATAAAATATCAACTAAGCCCTGCCTTAAATAATTGGTGAGAATAGTTTAAGATGAAGAGTAATCTCTTCTATGTTATTTGGTCCTAGACAGCAGCAGCAGATTGTAATTGATTACCCATTTTGTCAACTGAAAGATACAGTGTAATTGTCTCACAAGTTTTCAGTTTTCCAGGAACTCAAAATTACCTCAATTTGACACACATTTAAGCTACTGGCTTTATTATATTTCACTGGTAAAACTTGTAGCTGTGGGATTTTTACATCCTTAGAAGTATTTAAATTGCAAGTAAGGTTTCGTTTACTGCTGCTTCTCAGGAGCCATATGTTCTTGCTACTTGGCTGGTTCAATTTGCTAATGCTTTCCATCTGTCTCATGCAGCAAAATGTGTAATTAAGGACACCTCTTTGTATGTTTATCAAACTTTAAATATTCAAGAATTTTACTGAAGCTACTTGATATATTTGCACCTCACTGGAGGGAGAGAACTGTGGAATATGCTTCTTTTTATACATTAACTCTCTGTTGCCAAATTCTTAAGGCATAAAAAACATGCGTTCTTGGGTTCCACAGGTTGCTTATTCATTTCTTTGAAGTATTCTACCATTTGTCTGTCATTTGGTTGCCATTTAAACCATTTAAGTAATTTAAATTAGAAAAACAAAGCTGTGCCTGTCTCCCTTACACTTCAGTAAGGTCACACATTTATATTCCATTCTCTTGCAGTGCATGTGTATTTCTGCAGTCTCTGCAGACTGTCAAGACATTAAGTGCTGTGTAGGTGACTGCCATTGTGCATGGTGCTAGTAGTGCCTTCTGTATGCATCAGACAATTTGATAAAGCTTGGTGTTGTTTTCAGTGGTTAAAAGAGGGGAAAATATCTTATTTTTATGTTTAAAAATAAATTTCAAGTTACTGCTGCTGTTGGAAGCAGTTCTGGAAATGGTTGTGTTCAGAAGGATTAATCTCTACATACTCCTTAAAATATTTACCTGAAAACAGGCAATTCAGACTGTACCATTAAACAGCCATTATTGGGTTGGGGTGAAGTTCACAAAACCAATGCAACACTTATTAATGTCATAACTTTGCAAGGTATCCTTTCATCTAAAGTGCTGCTCTTTGAAGCTGATGCAGACTCTGTCCTGTTGATCATACAGCTGTTAACAGCAGAAAATGCAATGCCCCTGGTAACTACTTTTGCCTTCCTCCTCCAGGTAGATATGGACAAAACTGGGGAAACACGACTTATAGAGCTGGATGAGTCCTACAAGAGTGAGCACACAGTTTTCATAACACCCCCTGAGATCCCTCATCTGCCAAACGGGGAAGAGCACCCTCTGCAATACAGGTAGCCTAAGGACACAGTAGGATGCCAGCCAATCCTAACAGCTGCCCTTGTAGAGTTTAATTTCTAGGTTCTTGTGAGAGTCAGGAAGTACAGACTTTTCCTGTCCCTTTATGTTGGTCAAGAAAAAGGTGTGTTTGAAATGGCTGTTGTACCAGTTTCTTAGAAGTCTTGATTTTGTGTGTGGACACACAGAAACAATAATTAATAAAGCTGGTAGTGATCACATTACCTTGTGCTGGCTGTTGACACCTTTTAAGCTTAAAGTTGAGATTATTGGACCCAGTCATCCTTATTTGTCCCTCTGCTATTACTGATAATGATACAAACTGCAGATACTCTTTGGAAGGAAAGGGTATGTGTCAAGGAATGGCTGAAAACCAGTGTTACTAATTTAGTAATTATGTCAGATGAGTTTGTTGGTTTCTTCATTAATTCTGAGAAATATTTCCATATCTAATCTGATTTAATCTTTTAGATGGTTTGATATTGTTCCCATTGATTTTCATAAGCCTCAGTCATATGATAATCATTGGGGACTAAGCCACACAGATTATTTTATTAACTAGAATCAATACTAATGCATTTGACACATTAATTAAAGAAAATGTTATGACAGTAAATACATTTGTCAGTTTAAGTTGCTAACCTGAATAACAGGTTGAGTCTGTTTGTGCAAGCATGAGCCCATGCTGAGGGATTAGTGAACCACTTCTGTCAGTGATGTCATTAAAGGTTTACTTTTGTGTTTATTTCCTGGGAAGCTGCACTGTGTGGTTGATTTCCTTTGCTATTATGTGATGTGTTTGCTTTGGAGCTGACTTACCAGAATTGACACATTTCTCTTACAGCTATAATGGATTTCCAGTATTAAAACTAGAATTGTTTGAACGACCTGAAGGATTTCTCAGAGCACCAAATAACAAACTGTCCTCAAAAGCCAGTAGCCCCAACAGCCCATCACCAATGTTCAGAAGAACTAAACAGGTACTTGCTGGTGTTCTTGGAGTGTGAGGTGCTCTGGAAGGAGATGGCTTGAGTTTGGCTGTACAGCTTGACTGGTTGTGCCTGCAGCCTGATGGTTCTTCAGTTCTTCACTGATCTGGTGACTGTAAGGTCACTGTGTAAATTGTTGTTTGGATGTTCTTCTTTTCTGCACCATACAAGGGCCCCTGTAAAGGTTGCTTGCTGTGCTGTCCCTGTCTCTTCCCCTTTCTTCACACTGTTCTCCATGAATTTTCCATGTCCTTGATTGCATTTTACTGCCCAGGAACTTGAGGAACTCTAACTTTCAAAGTAATAGAGATTTAAAGAAATGCAAGGGTTTAGGAGTAGAATATTGCACAGTGACTGGTTTTGTTATCACTCACTGCTTTCATATTCCTTCTCACTTTATTCTATTGTTAATATTACTGCTACAGTTTCCACAGATATAATGGTACATGTTCAGTTTTTAACATGTACCTTTGTGTGATGCAGATATAAACACACACAAATAATCTGTGTTTCTTCCCAGGAAATTAAATCTGCCCACAAAATTGCCAAGAAGTACTCCTCCATCCCCCAGATGTGGTCCAGGTGTTTGCTCCGACACTGCTACGGCCTTTGGTTCATCTGCCTCCCTGCCTATGTCAAAGTCTGCCACTCCAAGGTCAGGGCTCTGAGAACTGCCTATGACGTGCTCCAGAAAATGCACACCAAGAAAATAGATCCCCCTGACGAGGTACAGCAGCCCCCAGCTGCAGAAGGAGCCTGTGGGGTTGAGGGTGAGCCCAGGGCAGTGCTGGGGCCCGGGGCTCACAGGTGTGTGTGTGTGTGTTTGCAGGTTTGCTACCGGGTGCTGATGCAGCTGTGCGGGCAGTACGGGCAGCCCGTGCTGGCGGTGCGCGTGCTCTTCGAGATGCAGAAGGCTGGCATCGACCCCAATGCCATCACCTATGGCTACTACAACAAGGTGTGCTTGAAGGAGGATGGGGGGCACAAAAATGCGTTTTGATCCAGGCAAATAGAAGGGAGAAAAATTACAGAGCAGTTCAGGTGGGATTCTGTCATTTCTTGTAAGCTGAAGAAACACAAGACAGAATCATTTTGTGGGTTTTGGTTTTGTAGGTTTAGAAATCTGCTGTATTACTGCCAATGTAACTCAGTCTGAAATTTAAGCTACTGTTTTCACACCTCGCTGTTCCTGAAGATGACTGCTTGATTTTGATATTTCCAAAATAGGCTGTTTTGGAAAGCACCTGGCCTTCAAGCAATCGAGGTGGCTATTTCCTCTGGATGAAAATACGAAATGTTGTCTTAGGAATAGCACAGTTCAAAAAAGCATTGAAAAAGCTGCCAGCAAGCACTGCACATACATCTGTTCCTGGTAAAGTATTCACATCCCTCTGGTTTTCTTATTTTCATGCTGATTAGGAAGTTTATTTCAAAAATCTTTCTTTTGTGAGCTTGATAAAACTGTTTTAGACAAAAAAAGCAATATTTCCTGCGTAATTTTTAAAAAGCTGTCTCCATTGCCTTTGAATCTGAAATAGTCAGCTATTCACTTACTATATCAGCTATTTACAAGACAAATAGAGACAAAATATGAAACAGAAATTTGTTGTAATTATCCTAGTTCATCTAATAACTAGTCTTATAATTGGCAGAAAACTTTGTCCAGCCTTGTTTTTTTTTAATTTCCCCTTTTTTTTTAATGTTAGCTGAGAGGCAACTAGAACTAGTCCTTGAGTTTGCAGTACTGGTTGCAGGTTCTGCATACCACCTGCAGTGATAATGTTTGTTTTTATCTAGAATATAAGTAAAATATGTGAGGCTGTAAATTTTGGGGGTTCTTTCCTTTTCTTTCCAGTGAAAACTTAGATATAAAATGGTCAAACGGCCATGCCTGTAATTGATATTTTTTAAAGGTACTACTTGCCATGGTATTTATAACTTCCTGGTAGTAAAGCACAATAGTACGTTGTAAAGTAGCAGCAATGCAGTTTAGTTTAGGGCAGGCTGACCTTGGAAGACCCTTGCAACATACTTTTATAAATGTATGTGGGTCATCTGACTCAGCTTTCAAAGTCCTTCCATCCAGGGCCGTTCTGTAATTCCAAATGTGTACAAATAAATCTTTGCCCTGACAAACAGAACATATATGATGGCCTTATGGCTGGATTATTCCTCTGGACCCCAGAGACTCCAGTCCTATTTCTGGCTCTATCATTAACCTCATGGATGGCCTTGAACAATTTTGCTTTATTCCTGCCTGTTCTTCATGGAGCTGAGCTTCCTGATAAACCACTTCATTGAAATCCAGCCATGCAAAGCACTGTACAAGAGCTTAGCAATGTTGGTTGCAACTCAGACTATGTAAACCAAGGAAGTGTAAATAATCCTTAATGAAATAACTGTCACTTATATAATTAATAGCATTTGCTTTTGACATCATCTGACTTTTCAAGATTACTTTGCATGAGACCTCACAGCTGGAATGTGTGCTGACTCCTCAGGAAATCCAAAAAACTCCCATAAATTCCAGAATATTTTCTTGTCTTTACCATAGCAACAAGGTTTTTACCCTTCTGTAGCCATTCTGCAGCCTCTTTAGGGAAAAGAGGGAAAGAAACTTCTAATTATGTTGGACCCTCTTGATCCTGGAGAGAGACCATATTAATTACACCTGGGCAGTGTTTTGGCTTGAGAATGACCAGATAAGTGGCTTGAATGTTTGCAGGAGGTTTTGGAGTGATGGTGGTTATTTTCATTTTAATCTATTTTTGCAGACTAACTCATGTTTGCCACTGCATTGTTTAAATCTTTTTACTTTCTAGAGTAAAATCATGTGAATCACATGCATTAACATCTCTGTTATCATTAATGTTTCTGAGAAACATTGTACATTAAAATGAAACCATGTTTAGGTGCCTTTGGAGTTCTTGAAAAGAAGTGACCTTTTGATCAAATAAACCAGGCAACAGAATTCAAGTCAAACAGTGCTTTAGTTCAATATTTAAAAAGAAATGTTGCCCATTACCCCTTTAATTTCATCCTCTAAAGCATCACTTCAACGTTTATACTATAATAAGCCAATCCTTTTTCTTTTTTAATTTGGTGGTAAAACGTTCACTGTTAATTGGAATGTTCTTGATAAGAGGCCTTTGAATTACTGTTGGTATTCAATTTATTCCCCTGAACAATGTCACACTATTAAATGCCATAACTGCCTTTATTCTGACGTTGCCCTGCACTGATAGGGGGACTTTCAGACACTGCCAATAGCACATCACTCAAAGAAGAAGCCAAGCAAGGGAAAACTTGTCTTCAAGACATCCAAGAACAAAAGGAGGACAAGAGGGAGAGTGACTCCAGTTCTTGTACGTATCTTGTGAATACAGATATCTGGTTCATTGGGGATAAATAAGGATTCCAGCAAAAGCTAAGTGGGACAGCTGATTCCTCACAGTGAGTGAGTGTGATAATGCCAGTTTATGCCACTGCCTGAAGTTCTTCCTCTAAGTGTAATTTTCTGGATGTCTAATGGTTTCACTTGGAAAATTACAGTTCTTTTTTCTCTCCTGTTTCAAATAAGTGATAATGGGAGCATAAAGGCTTAATGATAATTATAGCCTAATGTTTTTGTCTTTTAAAAAAAATGAAATTGCCTCATAGGCATAATCTACAGAAAAGCATTTTCTACCAGTCTGGTTTCTTTATAAGTCCTGTAATAGGAGAGCAGCTGAAATTTTGCAAGTCTGAGAAGTCTAAATTACCCAGCTTCTTGGAATTCTCAAAGTTTGGGAGATGTATCAGAATTTCTTCAGGTTTTGCATCTGCTGCTCTTGTTTCCTTCAACTGCAGTTGAGCAGCATCAACTTCATGCAAGTACATAGAAGATCACATTGTGTAGTACAATGGTATGAGCACTACAGATTCCCATGTGTATTCATGGAAAATACCCTTCTTAGTAAATGTTCCCCTAATAATAGAATTGTTTAAATTTTTCAGTGGGCTTTCTCCTGCTATTTGTGTTAACTATCCCATTATCAAGTGATATAAAAGTCTGAGGAAATATGGAATAAGTTCAGTGTTTTTACCACAATCTTCCTTCCAGCATTAGGATTTTTATCTTCAATTTTCTTGAAAAGTTGTCTTGCCCATGATCATGAAAACATATATATAAGATTACAGACAAGTTATTTAGGTTTAATAAAGTTTTTGAGGATGCAGAAAATGAATTCTCCCTAATTTATTACTTTTGGCCATAATTAAGACAAATGTAGCCCTCTGTAATATGATGTGCTAAAACATTTTGCACTTTTGAAAACAGCTTGATAATATTAAACTTGTCTGAAATCCTTTAGAGAAGTAATTCTTTATTTTGGGTAGTCACCTGCAATGGAATTTTTGTTTCATATGTAAAAGAGTTGAATATAAATAATTCACATTTACTTCATTTTTCCTGTGTAGTCCTGGGGGAAATGAGATCTGTGTGAAGCTGAGCTCTTGCAAAAGCAGGAGAAAAATACTCTTACACCTCTCCTATGCAAGTGAGCAAGGGTGGTCTTAATCTTTACAACCACAAGATATTTTAGAATTATTTTTGGGCTCTGTGTAGCAAAGCTTATGGAACTTCTAGCTTTTGGAACATTCCAGAAGTAATGCTGGGAGTTAAATTTCCATAGTGAAAACCTGTGCCCAGGCAGAGATCAGCCTGTGCCTCATGGGATGGGTGCAACAAGGTGCCTCTCAATCCTCTGTGAGGTGTCCACATGTAACGGGGCCTTGAGATTAAGGAATGTTCATTGGGTTCTACAAAACCTCTGTCCTTTTCTGCCTGCAGTGTCTGAAGTGGAGAGCACAAAAGGGAGTGGGGACTGCCTGCCCAAACTGAATTACCAGAACTCTGGGAATGACAAAGGCACTTCCAGCATCGTGCGGCTCAACGGCACCATTGACAGCACCGTGGCAGAGGGGAGCAGGGGTGAGTGCAGGGAAAGCACTCATCTACCCAGTTTGGTACTCATGAGTTCTGAGTAGTGCTCCTAAGCTCTGGTGTCCACTAAACTTGCAGTATTTTATTGCTGTAATAGCAGTGGCTGATGAAAAGTGGGGGAGGGAGTTTAGGTTGGAGTCAGCATATGCTGTGTCAGGACCATGCATGGCAATATTCTGCACTTCCAGATTTTCTTCTTGTTTGTTCTGTTCTTTTCTGTAGTTAACATCTGCTTACAAAACACCAAAATCTTGGAGGTTTTTTTCATATACTCTCCAGCAAGTAACTAATTCCTTCAGGATGGTCATGGAGTTTCTGTGCAGTAAAATTAAAAAGACACTTTCAGACACTTTCATGAGTCTTTAGTAATGTCAGTTCTGGTTATTATAATACTGTCAGCTATGCTTGAAATATTGTAATGTACTTTAAAGTCTGCATCTTTATGCTCTGGCAAAACAATGGAGATTTCTCTGACAATAATTCCTTTTGTTGGCTCTGTTTCTAAATGTTTAAGTTAGAAAGTGATGCTTTTGGTTTTTTTGCAATTTCCTTGATACCTGTGCTATCCTTAGCTTTCAAACCTTGGAGTAATGTCCCCAAAAGAATAAATACAATTGAGACCTGATGATGTCTCTCAAAATGCTCTTTAGGTTGTATGATTCTATTCCCTTTTAAGTGTTTTATTGTCTGTCCCTTCCTAAAAGTTATGACTGTGGTCAGCTCAATATTTCAACCTCTAGCACAACACAGTGAATTCCATCTCTGTGTTGTAAAGTGCTGGAAAGATGAGACAAATTTGCATTCTTCTGTACTTCATTCAGTTTTCTTGTACAGCAACAAATAAAGCACCTTGTTCCATTTGTTTTTCAGAGAGTTCTGTAGGATTGCTCTTTACATCATCTTTTGAGGATGCCAATGAAGCAGAAGTTATAAAAAACAAATCCTTAAGAAAGAGACATAAAAGTGCAGTGGAAGCTGACTTAAGGGAGATGCCGTGGGAAAGCAGGAGCCGGAACCTGAGTGGGGATGGCTTAGTGGGACTCATGATAAACAGGATCAACCAGGAAGCAAACCCTGGGGAAATCGTTGAAAAACTGGGAGCTGATGCCAAAATTCTATCTAGTGCATTACAGAAAAGCATAAGGCCAAAAACTCTTAATATCAGATCTTCCTCTCTAGAGTCTAAGAGAGAAAGCCTGGAGAAAGAATCCAGTGATGAAGATGCAGCCTTTGATTGCAGTTTTACAGATAAAACTGAGTCTCCTGTTATCTTTGATCTGGAAGACCTGGATGGAGAACCTGAAACACCTACAGCAGTGAAAACTTCCAGTGAAAAATCTAAAAAATTGCAAAGAAAGAGCAGCTTTCCAGTAAAGCCAGTTGAAAAAACAGATGTTGAAACTGGATTTGATCCATTGTCTCTGCTGGTTGCTGAGACAGAGCAACAGAAAGAGGAGGAGGAGGAGGATGATGACAGAAGTGTCTCTACTCCATCTGCAAGAAGAGATTTAGCTGAAGAAATAGTCATGTACATGAACAACATGAGCAGCCCTTTGTCCAGTCGTGCCCCAAGCATTGAGCTGCAAAAACCCTTTGATGACAGAAATGCCAATAAAAGGAGCCCAACCATTATCCAGCCTTGTAGGAGGTCCAGCCTTCCCCCAAACTCCCCAAGGCCACCCAGCCTTACCAAATCCAAGAGCTACCACGCAAAACATGAAGAAAGGCCAAGGGACAGGCTTTGGTCTTCCCCAGCTTATTCCCCAAACAGCCCAGCCAAGGAGCAGGACACAACCAGTGCACTGACACTGGTGTCATCACCATCCTTCAACTTGGACACGCTGCTGACTCCCAAGTTTGATGTTCTGAAAAGCAGCATGTTCTCTGCTGGGAAAGGGGTTGCAGAGAAAGCAAGCAAGTGGTACTCCAAATTTGCAATGTATGCTGCATCTGCAAAGGTAAAGGTTTGTTAATAACTTAAGGAAAAAGCTTTGTAAAGGTTTAATTACCGACTCACATGTGATGAATCCCTTGCATGACACGTGTCATTGTAGACTGTGTACATTAAGTTGTTTTAATTGTGTTTGGTATACCAGAATCCTGATTTTAATATCCTGAATCAAATTTTAGTCTAGCTTGGGTTCTGAATATATTTAATGACAGAACAAAGACTGGTCTGGCTTCCCTGTTTAACCTAAAGAAGAAACATTTAAATAAACAAATACTGGCTTGAAGTCTTTATTGCTCTTACGAGCAGGGGGGAATCTGGTTGTATTGGTTGCCAAAATAATTTCAAGCTAGTTTTGATCTGAGGTCATTTGTTAGAATGTTATTTGCTGCTACCAATTCAAACCAAAACTACTTTTGTTCCAAATCCTTGGGAATGGAGAGAGACACTTGCCTTGTCCATCCTAATGCATTCCTACAGCTTCTGATAATTCTTGTAGCAATGGGGTGAAAAGGTTATAGGATTAAAATGGTTATAATTTCACTTAATTATTTTTGTTAAGAGAATCTTTAAAAAAAGAATCCTGGTGTAGCTGTTTAACCTAGAGCTGGACTTGCCATGTCTTGTGTCAGTTCTGAACACAGGTCTGTGATCCTCCAAGGGGGGAGGTCATGCCTGGAATTTACTGGGACAAAGTCTGTCACTCTTTTGGGGAAAAATTTTTGCTTTCCTTTAGTTTTCTCACTGGAACTTCTTTTCTCAGGATCAAAACTCAGACCGAGCAAGTGTTTCATCACTTGGAGCTCTGGACTCAGAATCTACTTCTCTCACTGATGAAGATGTCTGCAATGATTTTGAAAGTGCTTCTCCTCAGGAGAATACCACATCAGAAATTAAGGGAATTAGCATCAGCAAGACAAGCCTGGAAAGCTCAGCTTCCCATGACAGCTCAGCTAAGCAGTTTGACCAGTGTGGTAAGAGACAGCTTTTGCATGGCATTCATCAACCTGAACAAAAGCATTCCAGTTTTAAAAGTTGTTCTTTCATAATTCTCACTTTAGGATCACCCTAGTTGTTAGTCCTTTTTGTGGAAGAAGTAAATTTTCCTTTTACTACCTGAAAACTCTTCCTCAAATGGGAAATCATTTGAGTCCTTGAGTATTCACGTAAACACCTTAATTGTGTAAGTTGTACAGCTCCAGAAAACATCCATAAAAACATTGTAATGATAACTTCATTGGTCTGGTTCTGTTTTCTAAAAGTAGTAAAAATACTTTTTAAAAATCTGTTACAATTTTCTAGAAGCCATTGTTGAAGCTGATTATCAGACAGACTGTAGATTTTTTTTCTAATCTGTGCTGGGTAATTGATCATGACTGTTGTATCACTTTCTGATATAATTTGGGGTACAAAACAACACCTCTTGTCCTTCCCTAGTTTTTGTCCACACAGAAGGTGTGGCTATGAATTACTTAAAATTTGTTTCTAAGCTACCAACTGTTGTTAACAAAGGAAAGTGAACATATGGAAATAGTTTGTTGGTAGCTTTTATTTTTGCTTTGGTTGGTGCTGGGCAGATGGCAGCCTCACACTCCACAGTTCTGTACCAGTGTATCTCATTTGTTGCATCTCCCATCACACATTTTATTATAACTGCAGTATTGTTTGAGCAGAAAAACAGGGTGCTAAAAATGCATTTTCTGAATAATACTTTGGGTTTCTTCTGTTACCAGGTTCTCTTTCCAAGTTCCCTTTACCTGACAAATCAGAGCTGGTGTCTTCCTGCAGCACCAGCAGTACCAGCGTGTTCCAGAACTATGCCATGGAGGTACAGGATGATTTACTCATTTAATTGATGGACTTGGAGCACATGTCTTTAAATATTAATATTATCTAGATCTCTGGTGAAGTTCAAAGTTCCAAACTAAAGCACCAAAAGACAGATGGATATTTCTGTCACAAAGTAGATTTAATTTCAAATCCTGCTCTAGAAAGGTCTTTATTTCAGTCACATCTTTTGGTCCTTTAAGCTTGAGTTCTCAAGAGTTTGCCATTAGATACAATTGAATTCAGGTATCTAAATCCCTTGTGGAGATAAATTTGTTCAAACTGAAAATAGCAAGTCTGAAGTAGCACTGGATGTTTAAAAGTACAGAAGAGAGAAGTGGCTATTTCTTGGTGTAACTTCTAGTAAGATCACTTTTCTTTTCACTGTTAGGCTGTTTTGGGTGGCTCTTCATTATCTTCTTTGGGTCCCCCCCCCACTGGATTTAGGTTAATGATTGTTCATTTGCATCTTTTTTCCCATTTTTATAATACTGACAGTCCCTACAAAAGCATGTTTAAATTCTAATCATAATTTATGTAGCTGCATAAATATTGCTTTACTTTTATGCTTGCAGATTACAGATAGCATGTTATTGTTAATATTATTAAACAGCTGGTTGATTTTAATCTGAGAAGCAATGAGAGGATGAACTTGTATGCAAGTGGTAGGAATATTCATCAAAGGGCAAAGAATTTTGGCTGTAGTTTTTAGTGCCTTGTGACACAAAAGTAGCTTTGGGAACACGTTCTGATGGGTTCTGTTCCTGCCCTGTGCAGGTCCTCATCTCGAGCTGTTCTCGGTGTCGGACTTGTGACTGTTTGGTTCACGATGAAGAAATCATGGCAGGCTGGACAGCAGATGATTCAAATCTCAATACCACGTGTCCCTTCTGTGGCAATTTATTCCTGCCTTTCTTAAGCATAGAAATCCGAGATCTCCGGCGGCCTGGACGGTAATAACAATATTGGAACTTTCCTCAATTGTAATTGCTCATGTTGGGAAGTGCTTTTTGTTTGGGATTTAGGTTTCTTGGGGGGCTTTTTTTGGATGATGTTAAGCTTTTGCTTTCCCTGCAGGTATTTTCTCAAGTCCAGCCCTTCTACAGAAAATATGCAGTTCCCATCCCTTTTCTCCAATCAGAGTGGGAAGTCCTGTAACACCACAGCCACTGTTGGCCTCACTACATCCCTGATGTCTGTCCAAGAGGATATCAATTCTAATAGGTAAATGTGCATTTCCTGCCTAGGAATTCCTCAGCTTCTCTGTGCATATGCATGGCTTTAATCAACTGAAATAAATTTGTTATATTCTTTGAAGAGGAGAGATGGATTTGAGAGAGGATCTCTCTGCTGCCTCTCCCTTATCTCTCAGCTGCCCACATCATGCTTTCTCTGCCTGATATGCATCATTTCATCCCTAATATAAAAATTCATGTTGGTATTTGTAATTCTGCAAGTTTTATGAACTCTTTAGAGGATGTTTGTGTTCTTCATCAGTGCAAGGGGGAATAAAACTTGCACTGTAACACAAATGAGTGTGGTGACTGACAAGGCAGATTTCAAACTGTCAGGTCCATTATTTCCAGTTTATTTCTGTCTGTCTGTGTACATGTTGGAGCACTCAGAGTAAAACAAAAAGCTGAGATTCTTTTTTCTTCTTTTTTTCCTCTCCTCTAGCAAATCCAAGCAACATGACAATGTTTATGCCAGAAGTATCCAGATCCCCTCAGGAAGAAGACAAAATGCCTCTGGGTCAGAATGTACAGGTCACCCTGTAGCAAGGAGCATCAGTACTTTTGGTCCTTTGGAAGAAGACGAGAAGGAAAACCAGAAGATCAGCCATATCATTCCTACTGGTAGCCTGCCTGCTACTTTGCAAGGACCAACTGTGTGTAGTTTTTCTACCTTAAAAGTCATTTTTCCATGTTTGCCATAGATTAGAGATATGTGTAACAGCATTAACCTTCCTCAGTTGCAGTAAATTATTATTTAAACTAATGCTAGTTGTAGCTTTTAGATGTTGGTGTGTGTCATAGGGAACAAAAGCATTTATAATACCTTGTAAAGACAGTTGCATTCGTTGCATTAGTTACAATTAATGGCATTTTTTTCTGTTCCTGCAGGATCCCTTGGGCCTGGAATGGCGCTTGCCTAGTCCTGATCCTATAACGGTTCCTTACCTCAGTCCTCTCGTGGTATGGAAAGAGCTTGAAAGCTTACTTGAAAATGAGGGGGATCATGCAATAACAGTGGCAGACTTTGTAGATCATCACCCCATCGTGTTCTGGAATTTGGTGTGGTATTTCAGGCGCTTGGACTTGCCCAGCAATTTACCAGGATTAATACTTTCTTCTGAGCACTGCAATAAGAACTCCAAGGTATGGGAGCTGATTGGAAACACTGACATGTGAGATGTGGCTGCTTTCCCATATAGGAAATCATTACGTGATTCAGTAACTCTTGGAAATGTGCCATGCACTATGCTGAGCCCAGTCCTGAATTGGTCAAGAATGTGTCAGCTGAGGGAAGATACTCAGAACTCTGGAACATGTGCTCAGCAGTCCTTGTGGGGGGCCAGCGTTCAGCTCTTACTCATCCCACTGCAGTTTGTGATCCTCGGTTTCAAGGAGGATAAGTTGCTGGACAGTTTTGTTGCTATTTGAGTAGCTAAGCAGTAGAAGGAGGAAGTTTAGATATTAGGGCTGTAGAAAACAGGCAAAACACTTGTTTGCCATGTCACTGTTTATCTCATTAAGATTTAGCTTTCTGTGTGTAGTTTTAATAGCAAAGGTTTTTACCATGAGACCTAGAGACATGAAGATACACGTTAAATACACAACTCCTTTGTCATGACTTTGTAATAAAATGTTTTTGTGCCTTCTCCTGTTCAGATTCCACGGAACTGTATGTCAGAGGACAGTAAATATGTTCTTATTCAGATGCTATGGGACAATATGAAATTGCATCAGGATCCGAGGCAGCCTCTGTATATTCTGTGGAATGCTCAGAGTAAGTTTTGTTCCGTGTGGATTTTGGTGCTATTTTTTAAGAACAATTTTTCATTTTGAGCAACTGAAGCATCTGTGTTGAGAAAAGATGTCTTTGTGCACAGTTCACATGAGCTACAATAGTGATTTTTGATCATACTGCTTTTTGTCTTGCAGGTCAAAATCGCACTCTTTTGTTTGAGAGTGAGTGTTAAGTTTGGTGTTGCTGTTCTCATTTTGGGTGACTTGTTTTGGGAGGGAGGCTGGTTCTGTGCTTAGCAGTAAACTGCTTGAACAAGTTTTACTTTTCCAGCATTTCTGTTTCAAATCATTGACTGGTATTGCCAATGGCTTTTTCTTCACTGGGATGGGAGGAATGAGAGGGAATACATTTCATTGATGCTGATCATCCATTTAGCTCATGTTCTTATTTTTAGAATTTGCTTACTCAAGAGTTTTGTTGCTGGTATTGGATCACACACCTGAAAATAGCTCATGGCCCGTTGCATCCATTGAGTTTTTTTATGTGCTTTTTGTGTTCTACATTGTGTTCTACGATTTTTGACTTGATGTTTTATTCACTGCATACATGTCAATATTTTCACAGATTTTGTAGCCTTTTTTTAACAACTCTGTACTTGCTACACAAAGAATCTGTTTAATCTTACAGCCTTTCTGATGTTTTTCAGCCCAGAAGTACCCAATGGTCCAGTTATTGCAAAAAGATGATGACTCCTTTAACCAGGAGCTCTTGAGGAGTATGGTGAAAAGCATCAAGATGAATGATGTGTATGGACCAATGAGTCAGATACTGGAGAGGCTCAACAAGTGGCCACATGTTAAAAGACAGAGGTAAGACAAACCAACGTGCCTAGCTGGAGCAGAGTTGGGAAATAATCAGCTTATTAATGTGAATTATATTTTCCTAGTGTGTTTTTTAAAGAAAAAAAACCCAGTGTTTTTCACCAGTGTTTTCAAAATTTATCACTCTGGTAAATTTTTTTTATGGTAACTTCCACAAACTTAGTTTTTCCATTTTTTACTTTTTACTTTTTCTTCTCCCCCTCCCCTTTACAGCCACCTCTTTTTCTTATCTCTGAAAAATAGGAACTAGGGATCATGTATATATGTGTATATTTCGTTATTGAATGTTATTTATAAATTAGTAGGTGTTTTAAAATAAAAACCCTACACTTGTTTCTAGGGTGTACAGAAAAGGAGCTAAGAGAAGTTATGTTTCATATTTAGGCAGGGGTATTTTTCCATTGGCAGTGGAATTGGTGAACATTAATTTCTGTGAATTTTCGTTTCTTGCCTGGATTTACTGATTTATACTAGGATATACAACAGGCTTGTCAACAGCTGGAGCATTGACAAGGTGTTTATTTTGCTTGTCTGCCTGCTTTTTCAAGCTAATGTGAAAATGCAGAAAAGCAAATTCCTTGCCAGGTTAAATTTTGTGGAATTTGGTTGCGTGTTTAAGTGCTTGTTTCTCTCTGCACTTGGTGCAGCTTCCAGGGGACCTACCATGGGTGATGTCCATGTGTGAGGAATCCAGGGCATTCCTCAGAGCTCAGAAATGACAATAATTTGGAGGCACAATCAGGAGTTATGTTCAAAATGCCTGGTTTTTTATAGGTTGTCTTTAAATGCTTCAATCTATTTTTATTAGAGATTGTTTTGTGCTGTATCAGTGCAGTATATAAATTGGGGTTTTTACCATTTCAGGAGCCTTTACAGAGAAATACTGTTTCTTTCACTTGTTGCCCTGGGAAGAGATAACATTGATATAGGTGAGTTCTGCCAACTATTCAAATGAGCACAGATGATGCATTTATGCTAACCTTAGTTGTACAGCTTCCAGAAAAAAATAATCTGTAGATTAGATGTGTGCCACTCTGTGATAAGTGCCAAATAAAAAGGACTTTACAGATATTTTGTGCTGATAAATGCAGCTGTTGTGGCATTTGGGTGGTGTTTTTGAGCTTGCTATCTGAAGTTGTTTTTCCCTTGCTGCAGATGCTTTTGACAGAGAGTACAAAATGGCCTACGATCGTCTCACCGCTAATCAGGTGAAGAACACGCATAACTGCGACAGACCACCCAGCACTGGAGTGATGGAATGCAGAAAGATTTTTGGAGAACCATATCTTTAAATGTACCTGGCTAAAGAGGTGATATCTATGACGTATCCCTGTGTAAAATAACCACTTCAGTCACAAGGAACATCTCAGTCTTCAGTGTTCAGGAATGTGCGTGCGATGGACTGTGGCACGAGGCCTCGGGAAATTTGGCCTGGCTGCGGTTGTGGAGATGGACAGAGAGCAAAATGGGCCAAATATTATTTCCCTGTCCCTTGTCCTTTCTGCAAATTGGTGTGTGGAGAGGCAGGTTATAAACAAAATCAGTTCTCTGACTTGGGACGAAATATTACAGCTCCCTTTAAAAAAAAAAAAAGATTAAGTAACAGGTGGACAGAAACAATGCACTGAAACTAATGTGAGCGAAGGAAATTCTTCAGAATCTATTGTTTACATAGAATATTCATGATGTTATGAAGAGCATACAAAGTTGTATTATACATATTTTAAATTGTTTATAGTAAGTTGATATTTTTTTAATTTTTTTAAATTACTGGAGTGAATTTTAAATGGACTTGCTGCAGAAGCAATACAGTGCTTATTTTTTTTGCAGTACACTGCTATTTATAGTAACTTGTCCAGTTACTTTTTGAAGAGTGATTTGTTTTTAAAGCAGAATAGAAAATGTTAACCTTCACCTAGACAGTACTGGAGATCCAGGATTTCTCTCATGCACACTTGGAAAACGTGTTACCACAGCAATCAGAAGGAAGGTATGGTAAATTTTGCAAAACTCTAACAAATACACTGATGTCTCTGTGAAACACTTCTGTAGAAATCTCCTCTTCCTCTCGTGTTCCCTTCCCTCCCCACTCCCTAGGAAAGGGAAACCACATTAAAGAGTCCTATGGATTTTGTTATGGAATCAGCAGATCTCAGCTGTTGGCATTTGTTAGTGTGGCTCTTTCCAGATGAGACCTGGAGCAAATGCCAGCCTGCAGTGAGTTCTCCATGAACACGCAGCACTCGGAGTCTCAGAGGTTGTGTTTGAAGCACTCAGTACAGCACCACATAATGCCCATCCAAAGCTGCTAACTCAAGTACATCCAGCAAACTTGCTACAGGGAATTATAGGGAATGTAACTTACTGGGGCATATTGTGCTTAGTTAAACATACTTGGAATGTTCTGTCTCTATTTCACAGGCAAAACAACTTTTTGTTTTCTCTGAAGAAAACTGCTATATCAGTCCTTGTGGTGGAGTCATGGCTTTTGCCTCATGTTTTCTTGTTCTAGACATTTACAAAATGTTCTGTGCTCTCAGTCACATAGCAACTCCTCACCAGAAGGTAGGCTACAGGGAAAATATCAGAAGTCTTGCATGGAGGTGGGAAAACAGACATCGAACTGTATAAAACACCCTAAACAAATTTAAATCATGCTTTAACAAATAGCTTTATTTTAAGTAATCCTAATTATTTTCCACTTCTAATTTTAGTTGTTGCTGTTATACTACTTCCAAATATTCAGCTGTTACATTAGATTTTATATTGCAGTCTCCCTACCAGTAGGTGTTTTTAAAAACATCTTTAAAAACATCTTTAGTTTGCAAGTATAATAAACCAGCAATACTTAGGCAGAAAGGTGATAAACTTTAAAGCTCACATTTACTTTATTAAGTGAAATAGAGCAAGCCTTAGAGGCTTAAATGAAAAGTAATGCTGCTATGAAGCTCTGTAACCTCCTCCCAGACCTCTGTAAAGTTGTTAGAAGAAGCTGCCCTAAGAAGAAAGGGTTTCAAACCTGTAGAGCTGCAGGTATGTGCTGATGATAATTGCAGGATGTAGTCTTGGATACAGCTTCCATCGGGTAATGCCTCTTCTCTAACGTGCTGCTAATTATGTAGCTGACCTTCTTGAACGTATCCCCCCACCTGAGGTGGAGCTAGCAATGCTACACTTACAACATCTTTCACATTTAATTTATTTTAACAATTTATGATGCTCTTTTTGTACCGCCACGCTTGTACAGTATCCTTGTGCATGAAATGAAGCTCCTTTTTTCACCCAGGTACAAGGTAGAGATATCCTCTTCATTCCTCTGAACTATTGTGAAATAAACAGGCTATTTTTGAACACATTCCCTGTAAGTACCCCTTAGTGTGCATGGCTGCTCTGTACAGTAGGAATGCTGCATTACCATGGAAATCTTGCCTCCAGTAGTTGCTGTACTTAAGCTCATAGCTGGGTGTGCTGTGGGAAGGTTGTGTTCCCAGCTCCCTGCAGTTCTGTTTCCCATTTGCCACTGGGGCAGCCACTGTTCCATAGGACCTTCAAGCCATGAAAGGAGAGAGAGCCAGTGCTTTTTCCAGAGCTGCCGTGGGGTGTTAGAGGGGCTGAGCTATGACCCAGCTTCCCACTCCCGTTCCGGGGTGGCCGAAGAGCCGAGCCCGGTCCCCATCCCCAGGACATGGCACAGGTGTGGGGACAGCACTGTCACACGTGGCCCTTCCTCCATCCTCGTCCCAGCCTCCTTGTAAGGACTCCAACTGCCTTCAGGCTTATAACCCAACCAGTTTTACTTCTTTCCAGCATCCCCCAGCACTGTCAGGGAGTGGATGCTGCCCTGGGAGCAGGGCTGTCCGTGCAGCCTTCACACAGTCCCTGGGTCCTGCATCCCTGCCACGTCTCTCCTCAAGTGCTGCCAATGTTCATTTGGGTGTGCTTTTAAATTATGCTATCATGTAGTAGCTCACCAAGTGAAATCATCATACTTAATGAATTGTTTTACGAAGTCTGTTGCAAGTCAGTCCACTGTAGAAATATATAAAAACAGAGTCAGAATAACAACATGCTGTAAGTGGGAAATTCTCCTCATTCGAGTCACAATGTTCCAAACATATCCTGAGGTCGATAATTTTTAGAGCATCGTACAATTCAGTGTTGAAACAGTTTTCAAATCTCACTTTCCTTTATTAGAAAAGCAATTTGACTATATTTTCCAATACCACAAAGATGAATAAATAAAATATTTGAGACATATTTTCAATTTAAAATTTTGTATGAACTGAATTTTCTCCTTTTGTGTACTAAATAAGGCTTATGTCCAAAACCTGAAACAAAGGTTTTACATTTGCAGTGCAATATATATTTTGCTTTACTTATGGTTCCACTGGAATAATTATTGGAGATGAAATACTGAAATGTGAATAGAAATTGTGCTGTTTCTCTGACACTGCTGTGTCCCATTTGAGAAGTCTTGCTGTTGGTACAGTTACAGCCTGATGAATTTGACTTCCACTGGCAAATTAAATGATTTGTATCCCAAGAAAGAAAATTCCTGCATGTAAAATCTTAGTGTAACAAATGGGAGATGCAAATAGTAATAATAGAGAGGGGTATTTCTGGATATTATCTCACTGGGATTTAAAAATGGTACTTTGTTAGTCTGCAAGCAGCACTTTTTAAATGAATGGTTGTAGATTTGTAAATATGTAATGTTTAAATTTTATTTACCAAAAACCAGTATGTTGGATGTTTGCTTTGGTTTGTAGTTCCTTTAAAATATGCAAAGTCCATGTTCACAATGTTAAGGTTTTTTTCTGTCTCATCCCAAAAAAAAGACGTTTTACAGTGAGTCAATAAAAAGCTTAAAATCTTTCTGGTTATTTTCATTAACGTTTTATTAGATAGATGAGAGTGACAGAAATGTCTGCAACTCTTAACCACATTGTGTGCTCCCATGAGGTGTTAACAATAAACCTCTCAGGTTTGGTGATGTCAGTGGCATTTTTTCATCTTGTCTGTGTAGAAGTCAGTGTTAACAAGAAGAATTAGTGCTGGTTAAATAATCTGTAACTGTCAGAGATTAGTGTCAGGATGAAAACAAACCCCCAGCATTCAGCTCCTTGTTGTATTTGATTCCTGGCTTTAGTTTTGATTGGAAGTAATGTGCTGTTCTAACCCCTGAGCCTTTTAGTCTTTTTGCAGCAAGATGCAAACCCAGGTGACATCACACCTGTACCAGTGGCATTTACAGGAGTTTTAGGCACTGCATTGCAAGATCAGGTACAGATCTGAAAGGAGCTCAGTGCAGTTTGGAGGAGTTCTCTGCTGAACTTAAAATCCACACAGGCATTTTAAGCAGAGCAGTTCCATAAAGGCCCAGCCACATCGGTCTGATTCTCTTCCCACTGAAGTAAAATTCATTGATTTCAGGGAGTTTGAGCAGTTCACTGACTAATTTAGAGCATGTTCCTGAAAATTTCCTATCATGAGTAAATACGATGTGGTGAAAATCAGCTCCTTTAACTTGAGAGGATCAGCCATAGTGAAAATTTAATGTGTCTAAATTGTTTCAGCTTTTCCACAAGTGCCTAAGTGTGTGTTATTTAATATTGGTCATTTAATATTGTTCTGATCCTAAAGAAAAACAGTAGAGGCTGACACATCAGTTAAGATTGATTTATTTTTAGCATGTTAAAGGAATCTTATTTTCAGTAAGTTTGTTACAATTCTGGTTGCTTTTTTTCAGTAGAACAACTGCTACCTCAACCCCCTTTTGATGTTGCTGGATCCTCACAGACATCTTGAAGTGTCCACATGTCATACAGACACTGGGCAGGATATTATCTTGTCCTCTAACATCACACTGATGATCAGGAACACAAAGTAAAGAGCAAACATGGTGAGCCCCAGTAATTTGTTCATTTTCCATTTACAGACAGCAATAGAGATAATCACAAACAGGAGCATGAGGAAAAGGAGAACAATTGCACAAAACAAACCATTGCTGCTGACTGCCACAGGGCTGAGGCCATTGAAGATAGAAAAAAGGAACCAGGGAACTGGTAGGCTGCAAGGAAGGGAAAAGTAATTGAAATAAATGTTTAAGGCAGTTCATTATCTGCATCATAACTAAGCAATTTTTCCAAACTGTTACAGGGGAAAAAAATGCATTATGGTATTCAATATAGCTCAGCATAAATCTAAACTGGGTGTTTTTCCTGTCAAAACTACATTTGGATAATGCTTGTACTATCATAATGCAATCCAAGAGTAAAATGGTTTGAAAATAATACCTAAGAATGAAGTGCCTTGGTGAGTTATAATAAAGAAATGTCCTGATGCTTGAGGATGGGAGATCCAGGCACTGATACTGACCATCCCCAGGAGCTGAATGTCTGAGTGACCAGATAAGGCTCCTGCCTGTATAGCTTGGACATTAGCCAAAGATGTCTTGCATTTTTGTCTTGAAAAATTGGTAATTTTGTGTGAATTGGGTGAAGACAGTGGGCTGAGTGCTAACAGCTTGTCTTTCCTGGCTGGGTTTGGATTTGGGTTGGGTTTCTTCAAAAGGAACTGGTTGTTCAGCTGCCCTTCACTTAACTACAGCTAAAATGAAATGAACTGAGGCATGTTTGGTTTCAAACCAGGTAACTTTGTGTTTCAGAAGAAATGCAGCTCTTAGCATGGCCTGGTACTCACCCAACAGTGATGTCAAAGATGTTGCTGCCCACGGAGCTGGACACAGCCATGTCCCCCAGGCCCTTCCGGGCCACGATGACGCTGGTGATCAGGTCAGGGATGGATGTGCCTGCTGCCAGTATGGTTAACCCCATAATCTCCTCTGAAATGCCAATTGTTTCACCAACCTAATCAACACAACATTGGGTAGGGCTGTTAGCAGTGGAACATGGAGTGTAATTGCTCTGTGCAGTCTTAGGGTTTGTGCCGTACTTGAGTTAAAATATTCCAAGTTCTGTGAACGTGGCAGCATTTTCCTGCTTTATAGGATTAATAAGTTCCATTTTATTGTGTCTGTTGATTCTGGATTTGCTCTGTAGTGTAGGAAATCTGACCACATTGATGCCAGCACTGAGCCAATTTTCCTGTCCTCAGTCCTCCTCTTCTGGATGTTGTCTACCTTTGCAAATTGAACATCAGCTGTGCAAGATCTGAGGGCCTTTGGAGATGACAGTCCTTGGATTTATGGCATGATCAGATCTACTGTGCATGTGCAATGTATCACTCAATACAGACTGGGGGGCTGTTCCTACAAGATGGAAGTATTATTTCCCAGAATACAAGGTGAACATTAAGATGGGGGAGGGAAGAACATTTAGCAGCTTCCAGAATCAGAACCTATATTTTCCTAGAATTTTAATTAGGTAATGGATAATTATGTTCTGCACAGAAACATTCATTAATGAAAAGTCACAATTAAGATAAATCTTGATGGTATCTTTCCTTTCACTGATGCACAAACTCCCTTGGAAGCTTCCAGAAATGAATGAATCTTTGTCAAATCAAAAAAAAAAGGACATCAGAAATTCCCTTTTGGGTTCTAGCAAAACAAAGTTTCTACTGTTGTGATGGATGACTGCAGCTGTAATTCATCAGATAAAATGCCACAGTAACACTGTCCCCTCTCTCCATCTACTTGTTCTGAAATGGGGATTTGCAGAAAGACCAAAACCTCTCACCTGGTGAGCCCACCACACCATGAGATAAGAGAATGCAGCAATCCAGAGGATGGATCCAAAAAATGTGATGACAAAGAATTTTTTTGATTCCTGTTGAAATCAAGTTTGAAAAGAAAAAAGAGAAGTTTCAGGGAATTTAATAGTTCCCATTGAAAACTATTCACCTGAAACACTTCACTGCAATTGATTGCTTTAACTTGGACCCTGGTCTCTGTTTGCTGTTTTTCAGCTTGATTAGGTGACCTGTAGTTGCTAGAATTTGTGGTTTATTAAATTAAGTCTCTGGAATGACATTACACTGCAGCTGGGGCTCCTGTCCCACTCCCTGCAGCAGTAACAGCCTTTCAGCTATGCAAAGACTCCAGACATGGAAAAATGGACCCAGGGACTCTGGCCCAGAGGAAAGCTATAGCTCAGTTCATGACTCCAGGAGCAGAAGGAAGGTGGATTCTTACCGAGTTTCTGACATCAGGCAGAGTGCTCCAGAGAGGAAAGACAATGGGAAAGAGGAAAAGGTAAATTGCTTGTTTTGTCCTTGATTCTGGCCATTCCAGAGATAAGGGCTCATCGTTTTCATCACTCTCTGTGCTGTCACTATCACTGTCCTCCTGGCTCTCAGAGCTGCTGTCGTCTGAGCTGTCACTGCTTGACGGGGAGGGCTGTACACAGAATAAAAAATCAAAAAGCCAATATATTTTCACACAAGGAGCAGAACAAGATGCTGCAGTTACTCACTGTGGATTCACCTGAGCAGAGCTCACATTTCTAACCTGCTGAGGGCAGCCACAGCTCTTGTGGGACAGGACCCAGGCACACCCCAATCCAGCACCTGTGTATTGTTAACTAATGGGCACCCATTAACTAGAACCACCTTTTAGAAACAAATATTTCATGTCCTTGAAAAAAACTTTTTTTCATTGGAACTGCCAAATCACCCAAAAGGGATTTGGGGAGCAAAACAGAACAGTCTGCTGGTGAGCACAGGACAGGCAGCTGCTCTTATCTCTCCTTACCCTGGAGTACCCTCAGAAGAGTCACTTGAGGGGTCAATACTATCCAGTATCACTTGGTGTCATCATTTGGACCCCATTTGTGTTTGTAAGCCAAGGTGTTTCAGCCAGCATCTTGGATTACTACACACAGAACCTATTTATAGATGGCAATGACATGGGTTGGGTCCTGTCCCAAGAGCTCTGGAGAGGGAAGAAGGAAAGTACACGTGAAGGTCAGCCTGGGTGGGCACTCAGTGCCTGTGCTCCTGATTTGGGTACCTGTCCATCCTGTGGCACATCTGCCTTCTGTGTGTCTTTGCTGGGCTCAGAGTCACTGGCAGGAGTTACCTGGACGTTGCTTGGTGCTTTCTTTCCCTCTTCTGCAAAAGCAATAAGAAGAAATGCTGGTTTCAGTCATCCTGGATGAGTGGCCACCATATCAGGGCATCACCTTCCCTGTGACCAGCAGGGGGTCTGAGCTCCCTCCCACAGTGGTGGCATTTCAGGTTAAGTACCCTCAGATTGCTTTGGTTTGCTGTGTGTCCTGCCTGACTGCTGTGATTGTGTTTGGTAAATCTGGGCAGAATTTGGCCTACCTGGAATAGAATGAGACCTTGGTGCTTCTCTGACCTTCCAGGCAGAACTGCTGTAAGGGGCAGGAAAATGCTCATTACCTCATCTACAGCTGATGGGCATTTCTTGGTTTCTTTCTGAATTCTGAAGATTGTATTAAAACCATCCTTAAAATCCAGAAAGGAGGTAAAGCTTTGCTCCTCAGGTTTCCCCCCCTGCTCCCCCCTCCCTCCATAGAGCACAGCATTCTCCAGGGACCTGATACTCTTCAAGGCTTCTGAGAAATGACCAGGATGTGCTGCCAGACTTTAATCCCTGATCTTTTGGTGGGTATTCAAAAGCAAATAAGAAAGTGCTGACACATACAAGGAAATAACTGCAATGTCCTGCTGTTCCTGCATTAACCTGCATAGCCAAGAGGAACACGGAAACCTCTGTGGGAACAGCAGAAATATGGATAACACGGAGCAGGGGTGAGGGAGTGAAGTCAGTGTGGTATTTATAGCACACACCAAGAATTTACTTGGGTTTTAAACTGTTTTTTTCAAGTTTGGGCTCATTCACCTCCGTGAGTTGCTCAGGTGCCTGGGTGTGGAGCTGGGACCTTCCAAACCCAAGTTTCTTGGTGTTCAAAATCTTCAGCCTTGCTGGCAGCACAAATCTGTGTTGTAGCACAGGTCAGCTCTGGCTCCAAGGCAGCTTTTGTGTCAGGAGTGACTGACAGAGGGCAGATCTAGGTTAAATGTTAGATTAGAAATGCTTCCCTGTGAGGGTGGTTGCCCAGAGAAGCTGTGGCTGCTCCATCCCTGGAAGTGTCCAAGGCCAGGTTGGACAGGGCTTGGAGCAGCCTGGGATAGTGGAAGGTGTCCCTGCCCATGGCAGGAGGTGGAATGGGATGGTCTCTAAGCCCTAAGCATTGTATGATTCTGTGATTCTGTTAAAGGAGGGGTGCACAGGTCCTTGGAATTGATACAGACACACTGTAGATTATTCCCTCTGGAGGAACCTTCTGTGTCCTTCTGCAAGCATGTGAAGCTACTTTCTTTTAACAAACACCTCATTTGCAGGGTCTGCCAAAGACCAGCAGCACCCAAGTGCTGTCTGCAGTGCCCTGATTTCCCTCCTGCACTGTTCCATGGCCATTTGCAGTCCACCCTTGCAGCTCTCCCTGCCCTGCCTCACTAACAGCTCCTCTGGGGATGGCTGCTCCTGCCCTCGTGCATCGATCGATTCCTGCTGCATTGTTACAGCAGCCATCTGTGCCCAGAAACAGCACAAAATTTGTGTTACGCCCCAGAGTTTCCTTGCCTGCCCTTGGGCTTTGCGTGCTGGGAAGGTGAGGGCTTGCAGTGCAAAACAAGGCAAACAGTGCTGGCTCTTCCTGCACTCACCTGGCTGGGAGCCTTGTCCTTCCAGGGTCTCAGCCTTGGCCTTGGCCAATTTGCTCAGGGTGTCAACCCTGTCTTTAAATTTTGCTGTGGGTGAGAAGGACACGATCATCAGGGGCTGTCACTGCAAAGCCCCCCTGGCCCTGCCTCCCCAACACACACGTGCTCTTGCCCCCTTCCTCCTGCAGGTGCTGCAGCCAGTGCTGCCCCAGGGGTTGTTCTAGCTGTGACCTCAGGTTTTGGCTGCTGCTCGTTGGTCATAGCTGTTGTATTCAACTGCTTGGTGCTACAGCAATTACACCAGCAATTTGACAGAACTATTTAAGGAGAATCTAGAGTGATGCCTAAAGTTTTAGCTTTTATATTTTCCAGATTCTGTACTGCATTAGTACATAACTCTGAACCTCATTCAGAGTGTTAGCAAGTTCTCCTCACAGTTCAGTCAGACAACAATCCTTTTCCAGCCCCAGAACCAAGGACACCATTGCAGCTTCAGGCCCAAAAAGTGCAAACAGCAAATTGAGGAGAGCAATCTGGGAGGATGGGACTGCATAACCTGGAGCTGGAATTGGATAATTAACCCCAATATGGAAATGGACCAAAACTTGTACAAGTGTGAAAATGTGTGACCTGCTGTCCATCGTGGGTGTAGCCACAGCCAGGCTCTTGTACTGCCCAAGGTGTATCCTTTGAAGCCTTTTAATAAATCCCCACTTTATTCCTTTAACACTGTCTAGCCTCTGTTCTAGCCAGCCTCTCAAGGCATCAAGAGGAATGAGAAATTCTTTTCAGGTCTGTAATACAAAGGATATCTGTACTTTATAGGAATAAAATGCAGAAAGAACAGAGGGGGAGTTTCAGTGCAATATCATCATGTTCACAATGGACTATTGATTTTTTTCCTAGGCTAGATTATGAGCAAACTAAAAATCACACCTTCCTCCTGCCATGTGGCTGTTGAAGAGGCTTTAGGGTGCTGCTTACAGCCTGGAGCCCTGATGGGAATGGAAAATAAACACCTTTTATGTTCCAGTTCCCTGGAAAACGATTGATTTTTCTAAGTATACACAAGTGTCTCCTGCTGGAGCTGTTCTAAATTCCTGGTATCCAGGTTCAGCATGGTTCAGGCTGTCTGAGAGATGTTCTTCACCAGCACAGGTCTGGTGCTCTATTTCTGGGACCTCTACCACTGTGAACCAGCTCACTCAGTTGAGCTGCTTTTTTACTGATTTACAGTGAACTGTGGGACTGTGTGTCTCTATAGTTGTTTTTTACTCAAATATCTTACTGCTGACTCTCAGTGAAAGTTAACAAGAATG
Source organism: Agelaius phoeniceus (assembly GCF_051311805.1). Taxonomy (NCBI): domain Eukaryota; kingdom Metazoa; phylum Chordata; class Aves; order Passeriformes; family Icteridae; genus Agelaius; species Agelaius phoeniceus. Next base: position 2,374,014 of record NC_135277.1, read on the forward strand.
GGCTCAAAGAAAAGCCCCATTTTGCTCTAATCTCTGTCCTCTGTTGAGCTGCACTCCCAATGACTGAGGGTCACTGGGTTTGCACATGGGCAGTAGCCACAAGAATTGGCCAATGCTGTGTTTGGCTTGTGTGCAGGGCTGTAAAATAATTTTCTCTGAAAGTTTTATCACACTGATTTAATCTACTGTGTTGTTGACTATGCACCCAGAAGGTGCAGTTGTCATATTGCCTCAAGGGCGGGGCCCTGCCATTTTATTAATCACTGTGGCACTGAGATAATAGAAATAGCATGTCCAGCCATGTGGGCAGAACTATTGTTCTGAGCTGAACCTTGTGAAAATCAGTAAATTCTGCTGTATGTCCAATAACTGGGCCCAGCCCAGACAGGAAGACCTCAGGGGACAAGTCCTACTGTGGTGAGATTCCTGCTGCTGTCTGACAGAAACATCTTTCAGCAGCTGGGATTTCCACTGAGCACTGGAATGGTTGGACTGAGATGAAACCATCATAGAGTACCAGACTGGTTTGGGTTGGAAGGGACCTTAAAGGCCATCCAGTCCCACCCCCCTGCCATGAGCAGGGACACCTCCCACTATCCCAGGCTGCTCCAAGCCCCATCCATCCTGGCCTTGGACACTTCCAGGGATCCAAGGGCAGTCACAGCTTCTCTGGGCACCCTGTTCCAGGACCTCACCACCCTTGCAGGTAAGAATTTCTAATCTAAATGATCATTTCTTCTCCTTTGAAAGGCTGGCGGGGCTCAAGAGCCTGACTCTTCCATGCTCCTTGTCAATACTGAAGGTCACTGGAGGGGATGTGAAACGTTGGCTTCCTTCCCCCTGTGCTCGTGCACAAGCACATCCCTCAGTGCAGGGATGACCTTTTGCTCCCAGTCTCCTCTAAGCACTGGGCAATGCATCCTTCTGTTTGGCTTTTCCCTGAAGCTGCTGCAGATGCTCCTGTCAGCAGGGTCAGCAGGGTCAGGCTCAGCCTGAGATTATGGAAATTCCAGCTCCTGGCTCGCTGCCCTCAGCCCGGCCCCAGGCTGGGAGCTGGGTGGAGCCGGGAGCATCTCTGTCAGGATAAACAGATTAGGCCCAGGCCACCGGCCAGTTCTCATGAGATCAGCCTCGTTTAAAAGGGTGGTAATTCCTCTGGCACACAATTCCTGCGGGAGGGACTGAGACTGGAGGCAGAGCTGGCTCTAAGCTGGTCAGATCTGCAGGGCAGCACGGGGAGGAAGGATGTCCATGGGCTGTGCTGGATCAGCTGTGCAGGGCAGTGTTCCTCTCAGTCCCCTGGGCAATTCACTGCTCACAGCTCTGGCCCCAGGGCTCAGAACCCCTCACACAGGACATGTCTGTGTCCAGTGGCCCTGAGATGCTCTCCAGAAGTCTTGTCCTCTGAACTGACAGCATCCAGGATGGACTTCAAGTGGCAGCTGAGCTTCTACCTTGAATTTGGCTCTTACATTTAATTCACTCTTTGGCTGTAATATTCACTCTAACAGGACTGACAACACAATCAGCAGGGAGGATTTTTTCTTTACAGTTTGGCATGAACCTGAAGGATTTGGAGATTCTGCTGTATAAAAGTGGAGGTATAAAAAAAAGTCTTGTGATTCCTTTTCCCCCTCTGGATCTGGAATGCTAATGAAGCAAGGAGAAGCCGTAGCTGCCTTCAGCCTTCTCCAGCCTGCAACAGTGCCCACTGCTCTGGTCTAATTTTCAAAATCATTACCTTGTTAACTGAGGCATAGTGAGGGCAGACAGCTCTGACAACATCTCTGCTGGAGCCTTTTGCTTCATTCAAAAAGAAATGTAGGCTTCTGCTTTGTTCCCTGTGTGACTAGAGTTTAAAGAATCTGGTGGTAAGGCTAGAGGTTCAGAAATGAGAGGGCTCCTGAGCATTTCCAAAATCCTCACTGCCTTTACTTCCCCAACAGTTCCCTCTGGTCTCTAATGGGATCATCTGGAAAAGATCTCATACTCTTCTACTCATTTTCACAGGGAAAAGGACAAAAGAACAAACTTGCTAGAAATTCCTAATTTAAAAAAAGGCACATTGAAGGTAAAAAGTTCTATCAAAAATATAATTCAGGATGCCATGTAAATATTAGAACTTCTAAAGTAAGCACGTCTCTCTGAGACAAAGACTTAAGTAATGATACCTTCCAATACAAAAAGAAATAACCCCACATTCTGAACTCAATCCACTCTTCAAAAGAGAAATTTTGTTTCACACAAGGGGTGTTGCAGCTTTGTGTTTCACACTTCTGCATTTCCAAGACCTCTGCCTCTGAAATTTGGGCTTGGAGGCCCAGTGCTGGCAGCTTTTCTCTGTTTTGGGCCTTGCTGCCCTGAAACCACTTCTGTGCTGCCCAAATAAAAAGCAAGGTCAGCCAAAAGAAGGAACCCCTACAGAATCCTGACTGCAGCAGGTTCAGTAAGGAACTGCTGAGCAACTGTTGGCAAATTTTTCCTTCTGTTGAGCGTTCATTTCCACAGCCTGTAAGTGCTGATGCCACAGGCCTTGGCAAGAAGGAACAAGGGCCCTTGAGGAAAGATATATTGATTTGGGATCATCTTTTATGTGGCAGCCTAATTTCAGAAATGTGCCTGGTACAGAGAGAGCTGCACGCCCAGCAAAGGGAGGGACAGTGTTGGTGATCCATGGGAAGCAGCACAGCTGTCCTCAGGGTCCCACAGGCTGCCGGGCTGTTAGCACAGCACTAGGAACTATGAACATATCAGAACACAAGCCCTCACATGCCTTGCAGGTTCAAATCCTTTTTCAGGTTCTTCCTTGGGATGTCATTCTATTCCTTTGGCCAAGCTCCTCAAGGCACTTAGGTTTCTCAGTCTATGCATAAATTCCTTTTCTCCAAACTCTCTTTTCTTTAGGTAGGAAGTTATCAGATTAAGGAGTATCTCCTACAAGACACACAGGATTTGACACACTGGCTCCTTGATTTTTGAGTGCTGAGCTGTTGTAATATCAGTAATTTTATTGTTATATTTTATAAGATGGTGTCTCTCTTCTCACAGCCTTGAGTGGAGCAGGCACGTAGCTGGGGCAGAGATTCCTGCTATTTCCCCAGCTATTTAGAGGTTTTGCCATTAACTCAGTGGCGTTATTAAAGTCGAGGCTCTGGTTTATAAAACCCTTCTGGAGAGGCTGTTGCAGCCCATCCCCGCACGGTACCCGCGGTATCAGACGCAGATACACACGGCCACACTCCCATCTAGTGGCTGCCGCACGCACACGGGAACTCATCCTGCAGGGCCGCCGGCACAGGCTGCGTATCAGGAAAAATTCCTGCGCCCGAAGCGTTCTCAAGCCCTGGCACAGGGAGTCACCATCCCCGAAGGGATTTAAAGGATGTGTGGATGGGGCACTTGGGGACATGCGGCCTTGGCAGTGCTGGGGGAATAGTCGGACTTGATGATCTTAAAGGTTTTTTTCAAACTAAATGATTCAGTGATTCTATGAAATGAGTAGGCAAGTTCTTTTTGAGAGGAAATCCAAACTGGTCCCCAGGTCCTGTTTATTCCATATTCACAAGGCCTGGGAGCAGCAGCCTCTTCAGCAAGGCCAGTGGAAAGCTCCCTGTTCTGGGCTGAACTGGCTGGGGCTCTCCTTGGCCTTGGCTGCCAACCTCAGTCCCCCACAGCTCTCCTGCTGGGGAGTCCCAGAGTTTCACCAGGGCACCAGCCTGGATCAGAAATCCAAACTCGTGGTGGCCATGGGTGGGCAGATACAAACACATTTAGAGGTGTGGGAAGGATGAGAAGGTGCTGGAAGGTCTCTGAGTGGCAGCAGCCCCACAATTCTGGCACTTTCTGATGCTCAAGGCAATGGCACATCCTCTTGGAAGGTTTCAGGTTTCTAGTGCTGTTGATACGACCTTTTGGAGGCACAGGAGGCAAGGAACAAACCCTGATGAGTCTGGCTCTTGTTAGGCTACTGTTGATAACACATTGGGTGCCTTCACTGGAATCTGTGAAAGCAGACACTGATCTGCCTTGCTGTCCTCCTCCAGCCTCCTTGTTCCCTTGATCAGTTTGTGCAGCTGGGATTCTGATCTGGAGAGTCCTCTTTGTAACCTCTGCGAGGGACACGAGAGGTGTTGATCTGCTTAGCTTCAATCTCTCTTTGAATGAGCAGCAGATAATCTCTTTAGAACAAGTAGGGCAGTGGAGGGGTGGGGCATGTTCTGGGCTAGGAAAGAAAATCTTAAAGATGTTTTTAATTAATGTGCTTCACTCTTTCTTTGAAAATAAACCTCCACAGTGTGATTGGGTTAAAGTTAATATAAACCAACACATTAAAAGGCTGTGTACAAACACCCTGGTCTGTCTGGAGATGAGGTTTCTCTGCACCCTGGGCAGTTTAAAAGAGGTCTTGGACCTGAGCTGTCATTCTCTGGCCCTGGGGAGCTGCCCATTGCCTGCACAGGGCTGTGGGCACACTGTGCCATGGCAGTGATGATTGGTGAGCTTTCAGAGGTGTCAGCCTGAATCACACAGAATTGGCCTCACCATCACGATAGGAATCTCAGCTGGGATTTTAACCACTGTCAAAAAGAGAATTCCTCAAGGGTTTTAACCTCTTTTTGTGCTGCTCTTTCAGGACTGGGATGAGGTCTGAGCTAAGAAGAGGAAGATGGGATGTGCTATGGGACAGAGGAAGCCTGTAACATTAACTGCCACTGCAGTCAGAGAGACAGCAGAGATGAGGGATGTCACCACTTCCAGGGACCCTAGCAGCAGCAGCAGCTGCCACCCCAGCAGTAACAGGAAAAGTAGACATGGCAGGACCAAAACATGAGGTGTTTGTCCTTGCCAGCCACGCAATCAGAAGGGGCACATCCCACTGTCACAGAGCTCCCTGCGTCTGACACCATCTGTGACACTCAGCTGCACCCCAAGGGTGAGCTGTTAACCCCAAAATACTGGTTGTATTCGCAGTGGAACCACTCAGGGCTGTGAACCCAAGGCCCTCTGGTGTGGAGCATGCACTCACCTTCTGCCAGGGGGTCCAGGGTGTGAATCATGAGCTGGACGATGGTGCCGCGCATCTGAGAGTTGTGCAGGGAGGCCGAGCTGCTGCCCCGCTGCAGGCCTGGCCCAGGCTGTGGGAAGGCACAAAACCACTCAGTTTCAGCTTCTTTGTCCTCTACATCAGACAAGGCCTCTCCAGGCCATGGGGCAGCAATTCAACAGCAGCAGAGGAATCAGTTCCCAGTGTTTGCTATGGGAAAGGACAGACCCCGCCAGCTGCTGCTATGGCAGCCCAGGAAGAAATTTGGCCATGAAACCAGGTAAGAAGAGTCACTGTTTGAATTTCTATATGACTGTTTTATAACAGAGAATGAACAGCACTCCTCTAGTTAAATCCACCTGGGAAGCCTGAGCTGTCCCTTAAATTTTATAAAAATTCCTTAAAGGACAGGATTCAGCCAGGTGTCCCCTTAAGCAAACTGTGGCCATTGTGCCTGATATGATACAGGCTTTGGTCCAGGTTTCTTGACACAGGAGTTGACACTTTTATTTATGATCTGACATGGGGAGAGATTCAAAATTACTTCAGATCCCTGTAAAGTTGCTTAGACCTACCTGCAGCTTCCTCACATCTGGTGGCTTCGTTGTTCCATCATCTACAACTGCCCTGCTTGTCTGCAAGCAATGAAGAACAGAAATGACCAATCACCTCTGCTGCTTCAGGATCTAATGATCCTCCAGGCTGCTGCCTGTGGGGAAGTGGCACAGCTGACACAAATGTCCATGGATACTATTGAAAGAGCCAAAGCCGTGAGCCTCCTTGAACCCATTGGCTTCTGAGAAAAACAGGATTCTACTTAAAGCCTCCCAGCGAGGAATCAGGCACCTGGGGGCAGACTCACAACTGATTCCTGCAGCTACAGACAGACCCAGACTGCACCCCCAAACATGTGTACCCTTACTCATTTTCCAGCAGACAGAAGGTTCAAAGACAGATTTTTTTACAGTGAATAGCATTACTTTCCATCATTTATAATTTCTGTGATTAATTTTTCCCAAGGGATAAGTTCAGCAGCTCTCTGTCATGCTACTAAACATTAGTGAGAGCTCTCTGTAAACTTCAAGTGCAGGTCTGGATTCAATCTGTGATGCTTGGTGATGTTCACAGTGATGTGTGTGTGTCACTGCAGTTTCTTGCACATGTATCCCACTGGAATGTAACCCAGGAGCTTTCAGGACTCCCAGCTGTGAGCACTGGCTGGACAACAAACCAGGAGCAGGAGCGAGAAGGAGTTTCTCAATTCTGCACCACTTCAGCTACCCTGACTGTCCTTATCTGCTTCCTTCCTTTCCTTAAATGATGTGGAGTGCCAGGATCAGAAGGCAAAGCATGCTTGAGGGCCAGGGACACATCTGAGTAGCAGAGCACACAGTGCCAGGGGACAGTTTGCAATCTGCTGGCATGGAATTGGGTTTGGGCACTTCAATCTGTGAATGCTGCCCAGGAGAGCAGGCAGTGGTTGCTAAAGCTGCCAGATGCCTTTCTGTGCTGCTGATCAGGTAAGGAGTGACACCACCAGCATCCCAGAAACACATCTGGCTTCAGAGAGGGAAAAGAGAATTTTTTTTCCCTCTCTTTTTCCCTCTCTTTTTTCCCTCTCAGAACACCTCTCAGTTCCAAGAGGCTGGGAGAGAAGCCTTCTCTCCCCTGTTTATCAGAATTGTCCAATCTTATTCCCAGACCAAAAATGTGTTTGTACAAGTGTTCTTTCTGAAACTTCTTTTGAACAACAAAGCAAGCAAAATCCCACACATCTCTGAAAGCAGCTAAGATATTTAGTAATTGCACAGGCAGAACTCCCTGTAAGTGATGGTCTCCACTTTCTTAGAATCTCACTGGTTTGGATTTCCCCCATTTTAAAACCATAATTATTGACCAGTACCTGTATTCTGAGGTTCGAATTTGTGCTTTGTGAAGGAGATGCAGTTTTTCTTTGTGGTTTACACTAAAAGTTATTTCCAACTTGCCCTCTGAACTCTAAGGACACCAACCTTCCGCATATGCTCTGCTGATGCTGCCTGCACAGCATTTAGCTTCTTTTTCAGCTCCTGCTTCACCCATTGCTCCAGGAACACGTTATGTTTCATGGTGAACACGTATGTGGCATAGGCAGTCAGTAAAAGGAGGCTTTCCCACCAATCAATGACACTGTCTAGGAAAAACAGGATGAGCATCAGTAAGTCTACAATGTAGAATGTGATGTCTCTAAATAAGGGCCACCATGTCAGGTGGAGTATCTGCCTCGAGAAGAGGGCACAGGTGCCAATGACAAAGAGGATATTAAACACTGCTGAGCCCACAATGGTACCGATGCCGACATTGCTGTGTGAGATGAAGACACCTATGAGGGACGTGAAGAGTTCTGGTGCTGATCCACCTGCTGCCATGAAGGTGGCTCCAGCCACATCTTCAGAGATCTCCAACTTCTCCGTGATCACTCCCAAAGCAGGGACAAAATACTCATCACACACTATGGCCAAGGCCACAAATACATACATCATGCCAAAGATGTGAAGTACAACCCACCCTTGCCTGCGTTCTTCCACACTGAACAGGTCCTGGGGATATTCTCCTTTGGATTCATAGGGTGGTTTTTCATCTGGGGAGCTTTCACTGGCATTTTCTTGCTGTGGTGTTGTGCCCACTGACGTGGTGACGGGCACGGCTGGCTCAGGATCCACATAGATGCAGTGCCTTATTTTGGGGGCTGTGCCATTGCCTCTTACAGCAGTCTTGTTGCTGGGGAGGTCCCTGGAGGTCACTTTGGCAGGGTCTGTGGGTTGGGGGGCTCTGTGTGATGCTGGGAGGGCAGAGGGGCTGGACTGGAGCTGGTAGAAAGAGAGGAGCATCACTATGGCAAGCAAGAAAAGGATTCGGTTCCTCCGTAGCCGCCTCCTCCGTGGTAAATGCATTTCCTAAAGGTTCCAAACTCAGAGCCGTGTCCAGAAGCCACTGCAGACTTCACTTGGTCAGCAGTTTGCTGATCTGGAGCATCAGGATTGGAACTGCGCAGCACAAAATGGGGAATCCTGCAAAAGAAAATCTGGTGTGAAAAACAAAGTACTGCAACTTTCCACCACTAGGGCAGCAACACTTCACTGACTGCTTGTCTATTTTTCTATAAAACGAAATGGACTTAAATGAGTAAAGAGAGATCTAGATCCAGGTTTCAGCCTATTTTTTGAATATGACTGTAGGCTATGCTGATTAATAATGAAAAGTTTGGCTTAAGAGAGTGGAGTTGGCTGAGGCAGTCCAATCCAAGCTGAATTCTGGTTCCACCAAATGCCCATATCCAGGAGCTGTTAAGGACTGCATTGACCAGAGTCCAGTTGTTATTCTGTAATATTATCAATTGGGTCAGTGTGGTGCAGGAGGAGTGGATACAGCTTCTGTCAAGGAACTAGCTTTAAATTGCTAAAAATGATGCTCTGAAGACAAGACCAGCTGTTCAAACCTCCCTCCTAAACCAGTTATTCACCAAAATAACCTCAGGGGGATGGAAACTGGTTTAGATGTGATGCTGCTCCATGGCTTTCCAGTCTTTCACTCCCCAGGAAACCACCCAAGGAAGGGTGAGGTTTTTACTTCAGTTTGAGCAGAGGGTGAGGAGAACGTGGTTCTAGTAAAACTGGGGGTGCTGAGCAGCCATTTGTTTCTATGACTACATCTTTTCAGGGCTTTCTGGAGAAATCAGAACTGGCAAAGTGGAATTGTAATCATACCTTTTATTAGGGGGTAATTAGCATATCTTGCATAATTATGTGAACAGCATTTAGAAAGGGAGAGAAATTGTAAATGCCAGAGTGACAGTGCTTGCAGCTATGACAGCACGGGGACAGGGATTTGGGGCTGGACAGAATTCACTCTTAAGCACTGCTTGAATGTTTTACTTTAGAATGACACTCTTATGGATTATTTTTTTCCCCAGAGTGGGCATGTTACATTATTCTTTAGCTGTGAATTATTCTTTAGCTGTGAATCATAGTTTTCTAAACCATTCTCAGATAAGCTCTTCATGCAAGTTATTACACATTCACCCTCTTGCATAACACCCAGGGAAGTTATCAGCCTAAATTTCTTGCAAAACAGGCAATGTTAATTTAAATAGTTGGGAGGATCACTAAGGCAACAGTAAGAGAGGGTCATGGGAATACCTAGATGATTAGATGATACAAGCTTTGCTTTTCATACATAAAAAGAAAATAAACATATATGTGGCAGAACAGCACAAGAGTTATAACAAATTGCACATGAAGAGAAAAGAACTTTCCCTAACAAAGATAGGAGAGTTAAAAGGATGGCAGAGAGAGAACATAGTTATGCACACACTCCTATTTAAATACTGATTTTACTTCTCTCCAAAACCAGCTGCATAAAAGATGTTTTGCAAACAGAAAGAAATCCAAAGCTAGGATCAGTTCTAAGAGCTCTGCAGCCTTTCACAACTCCTGACCAGAAGAATTCAGAATTGTTTCTCTAGTCTTCTAAGTTTAGGTCAATTCCTGATAAACTCCTTTTCTCACTTCCTGTCTCAGTAACACGAAATCCAAGCAATCACACAAAGCTCCCCAGCCTACCTTCCAAAGGTCTGTCCAGGAGGAAGGGGAGTTCCAGGGGCTGGGTGTAGTGCTGGAAGCTTCTTTGGTACTTAACAGCCAGATGGGAGATGCTGTTGCAGACAGAGGCAGGTGAAAATGATCCCATTTTCAGGATGTCTCCTCTGCTGGCAGAGTCCTAAAACAAGAGCGGGTCAGGTGTGAAGGACATGTTAGTGGAAGAATTCCCAATCCAGTTTAATACCCACAGCCCCTAAGAAGATTAAATAGTATTGTATAGATTTGGGTCTATCTCTGAACCTTTGTCTGCTACCACAGGTTATTCTCAGTGTGAGGACAGGTGATTATCCCCTTCACAAACTCCTGCACTGAAGCACCAGCCATGGACACGGATCAGCCTCACGGCCCTGGCAGCGGGTAAATCACATTTATAAACACTTTTAGACATGGAACACTTTGAGGCATCTCCTGTGGCTGACAGGCCAGATGCCAGACAAGCAGCTCTGCTGGTCTTTGCCAGTATGTGACCACTTTGCAATGCCAGAGCGAGGTTTAAAACTCATTGGCTCTTGGAAAATCCCTCAGGGCCTGTGCCAGGAGCACTGAGGTAGAGGGAAGGAGCAGGGACCTGGGACTCTTCTGTGGCACTGATATGGTGCAGCTCCACAGGGGAAGAAATAACATCCCTGGCCAAGGATTTAACAGCCACAGCAATCTAATCATCAGATTTATTGCAGGGGAATTAGAAATGTATGATTTGATTTGGGTCCCTCATGGCAAGAAGGACATCGAGGTGCTGGAGCATGTCCAGGGAAGGGAATGGAGCTGGGGAAGGGTCTGGAGTGGCTGAGGGAGCTGAGAGAGCTCAGCCTGGAGCAAAGGGGGCTCAGGAGGGACCTTGTGGCTCTGCACAACTCCTGACAGGAGGGGACAGCCGGGGGGTCGGGCTCTGCTCCAGGGAACAGAGACAGGAGGAGAGGAAATGGCTTCAGGCTGGGCCAGTGGAGGTTTAGGTTGGATATTGGGAAAATGTCTCTTCTGAAAGGCTTGTTCAGCAGTAGAGCAGGGCTGCCCAGGGCAGTGCTGGAGTCCCCATCCCTGGAGGGATTTAAAGCTGGATGGATGTGGCACATGGGGACATGGCTTATGGTGGCCTATGGCAGTGCTGGGGCAACAGTGGGACTTGATGATCTTAGAGGGCTTTTCCAGCTAAACTGTGCCTCTCTGATAATTTTAAAGCAAACTGTTGTCTGAACACACAATTTCAGGAGTACATCCCAGTTTTGCACTGCAGTTTATTGCCTCCTGCCCCCCACTCCCACAGGTACAGAAGCGAGAGAAGGAGGCGCACTGCCCAGCCGGGATGCTTATCCATAAACCCTTCTCCACACAGAGCGGTCACTTGTGGTGCTATTTTACATGGGCACCACATTCCCTCAGCACGGCCATCCCACATTCCCGCTTCCCGCGCGGTGTCAGCCCTCACGGACTGCGTGAGGCGCGGCCCGGGCGGGAAGGGCCGCGCCATCCGGCCGGACGCGTTCCGTGCCGGACGCATGGCGGCGCGGCGCGCCGGGGTGTGCAGCAACGTTTCCCTTCCGCCGCCCCGCTCCGTGCCCGCCGCCGCCGCTCGGCCCGGGAGCGCTCCGGGACAGCCCCGCTGAGGGCGAAGGCTCGTAGGGAGGGCTGGATCTCTGCCCGACCGGCAGGGCTGCTCCTTTTCCCTAGCGAGGCTCAGCTCCTGCCGTCTCCAGGCCTTGCGCTGTGCCCGGCTGGAAATGCCGTGCGGGGTTCAGCGTGTATTCACCTAATCTGTGCTCAGCCCCTCGTTCTGAGGGGGACAAGGGTAATTGTCGCTTCTCCCCGGGGTCAGCGTGAGGGGGCGAGACACGCGGCTCCCCGGGTGCAGCTTTGGTGGTGATTTGTGCCTTCCCTCCCCTGCAGGCAGGTGATCCCGGCCGAGCCCGTCCGCGAGGGCGGCCCAGGAGCTGCTCGCCATGCCCACGGTGGTGGTGATGGACGTGTCGCTGTCCATGACGCGGCCCGTGTCGGTGGAGGGCTCCGAGGAGTACCAGCGCAAGCACCTGGCTGCCCACGGGCTCACCATGCTCTTCGAGCACATGGCCACCAACTACAAGCTGGAGTTCACGGCCTTGGTGGTGTTTTCATCCCTCTGGGAGCTCATGGTGCCTTTCACAAGAGACTACAACACACTCCAGGTAGGGGGTGTGAACACTGAAGCAGTAAAACGTCGACATTTTTAAAAATCAGCCAACTGTGCTACCAAAGCAGGGTGAAGTTGTGTGATTTGGTATCATCCTGTGCACAACGTCTTGAATTAAGTGAGTTTGTCCTCGTTTTAAGGGCAGGTGAAATGAGTGATTTCAAAGTTCAATCAGTGATTGAACTTTGCACCTTTGCAGGTGAGCACTGGGGTGTGGCTCATTGACTCTAAAATGGGATGGAGTTAAAAATGGGATGGAGGGTAGGGCTGCGTGATGAAGCTCCCCAAGTGGGTCTGTGGTGTCACTGGTTTTATGTTCAGTTATTGGTTTGCTTTTGATAAACAATGCAGCTGACAGGACCATTTAGAAAGGCTTTGGTAAAGCTGCTGTTGAGAGTGTGTAGATGTCAAAACAGTGCAATAGTGAGAATAAGAGATCTTAGGCCTCACAGATGTGGTGGGAAGTTGTGAGGAGGAAATGGGAAGGAGAAGGTCCAAGAGGGAAGTTTCACATGAGTGCAGTAAGGCACTGGAGCCTGTGAATCCAGTAAAATTTGTACATTTATATCTGACCCTCACATGCAGGGGGAAATGACACATTGCTCAGGGCACCATGGTTTGGGTTTGTCCATTGGGGAAAGAGATTTTTAAAGCTGTTCTCTGTTGTGTTTGCAGTTTAGCAGGAGGGTGCCAGTGCATCCTCTCTGATTAATTTTCACTTCCTTAAGAGTTCATTTGAGGAACTTTGCAAGCCAGGAGCCCAACCAGGCTCCTTTAGCAAGTTCATCTCACAGCTGCACCCTGATGATGCTGTGTTGAGTGTGAGGTTTTCATTCCTAGGAGAAAAGCTGCTTTATGGATGCAGATGTGAGTTTTGGGTTTGTCACTCTCTCTCTGCCAAAGAGTTTTTGTGAAATAAACTCCTTGTGGTCTCTGCTCTGACACCTGTGAGGATTTTCTCAGCTAAATGTTTCCTGTTAGGTGTTGCCTCAGGTTTTCATTTTTTAAGACGTTCAAAGGTGTTTTTTCACTGTTAAAGAGCTGTGTTGATAATATTACAGTTCCTTGAAAGCCAGGAGAGCCTGCTGGGTGTGTCCTGGCAGGGATGCTCCCCCAACAGTGACTGTGGTGTTTGTCTTTGCAGGAAGCCCTCAGTAACATGGATGATTATGACAAAACCTGTTTGGAGTCAGCGCTGCTGGGGGTTTGCAATATTGTCCAGCAGGAGTGGGGGGCAGCAATTCCTTGCCAGGTATGGCTGATTGCTCTGGTTTAAGTTCACTGCATGTTTAGTTATCCCTGGCAGGGAGATTGGAACTTGGTGATGTTTAAGACCCTTCCAACCCAAACCATCCTGTGATTCTGTGATTGATTCTGTCCCTGTGAGTTGCACATAGAAATGTAAATGTAATTTGAAGGTTTGGAATGCTCTTAGGCATGCTTTGTACAAAACCAGAAAGAATTAGTATTTTGGCTAAACCTGCAGTATGAACAGAAGGTGATCTTTATAAAAATATTCAGCAACAAAAAAACCCGAGACTGTTTCCTGCCCAATGTGTTCTTTAGTGCAGTGGATTGTAAAACGTGGCTCAGGAGCACTGTTGTGCAGGCCTGGTGTTTGGTCTGGATGCAGTCTGCTGTCCCAGGAGCCTCAGTCCCTTTGGAAAGGGTGTAGTCCCACATCAAGAGCCTCTCCCCTCCAGTCCTTGATGGTTTCCAGGGCTTTAACAATCCCAGCTCTCAACCAACAGCGTGGGGCTGCTGCTGCTGAGTGTGTTTTGATCTGACTTCTCTCCCAAATGAGTCATTTGCCATGCAGCTGCTCACACCCCCCATTCAGCCCTGCAAGCTCTCAGCCTTCCAAATCTGCTGCCTTTTATGGCAGAGTTTGCTTTAACCCTTGGTTTCTGAGACACTTGATTTAAGTTCAGCAATATTGCAGCTCGGTGAGCTGGGAAGATGCCTGAAGCAATATTCCTTGAGGAGAAAAAGGATAGAGATTTATTGGTTAGGCAGTGTTTCATCATCCAACACGGGCAAAAGGCACCTTGGCACAGCAAACAACAAGAAAGATGTGAAAACCAAGCAGAGATTAGACCTCAACTATTTTGTCTCTCATTTGTGCCATAGCTCACTTCACTGGCACTTCAGGTGCTGGGATGGTGGAGGGCACTGAGGAATGTACTGTGCAGCCTTGGAGTGGTGGAAAACATCACTGGTGAGCACCAGTTCTGAGGAGACTGTGAGAGAGGCTGAGGATGCAGGGAGAATACAAATCTGGATGTAGCAATTACACATGGAGTTTCAGCTGGATTTGATTTTCCTTACCTAGCAGCCAGAAATCATTCCTGCTGTTGCCATGCAGCATTGAAGGAGCAGCTCTTTTACTCCTCTGGAAGCTGGGTCACAGCTGAGTGTAAATAATCCCATTATTCAGTGTAATTAGTGCAGGTTTCCACAGGGATTGACTCTGGATGTGCAATTGAATGGAAAAGTGTGTGGTTTTGATATAGTAGTTCTGCTGCAAAATGGGAGCATAATGCAGCTGTATTTGCAAAGCATTAAGATCACTAATAGCACCCTTTTCTGAGGTTTCTGTGGCTTGTAGTGGAAGTTGAGTTGCTCTCCAGATTCTGCAGAAGAAATGGGCTTTATCATCCATTTGAAAATAAACCTGGAGTCCTTGAGTCCAGCAGCAAGAGGCTGGTTTTTGGCTGTGTAGCCACTGTGCTTCTAGTGTGCATTTAAATATATGAGATTCAAATGTTGGTGCAATTGCCTAATGCCAAGAAATTGTTTATTTACCATTCACACCGTGTAAACCACCAGGGTTCAGTCTTCAATTTCTCCTTGATTGTGGGGTTCCTTTTTGCCCAGCCCGGTGGAGGAAACCCGCTGGGATAGGGAGTTTGGGTGGGAGCAGGTGCTGCAGGAAGGCTCCTGCAGTGCAGCTGGAAGTGTCTCACCGTCCCCCGTCCCCGCAGGTTGTCCTGGTCACCGACGGCTGCCTGGGCATCGGCCGGGGCTCCCTGCGCCACTCCCTGGCCACCCACAGCCAGCGCAGCGACAGCAACAGGTTCCCACTGCCCTTCCCGTTCCCGTCCAAGCTCTACGTCATGTGCATGGCCAACCTGGAAGAGGTGATGTTTTATTCTTTGTTCCACTGGGTAATTGTTGGTCTTGTCTGAGCTAACGGCCAGGTCAGCACAAAACATTCTGTTGATGTTCTTGTGCTGAAGGTTTAGTTGGCATTCTGGTGCTTAGTTCTTGGGTGAAAGAGAATTTAAGTTTTATTATTGCACTGTTATTATCTACTGCAACTGCTTTATTACCATAGTCTTTATAAATCGTGTCAGTTTGTCCCTGGGGAATATTATGGAATTTTAATGTCTCTGTTTATATTACTACTGCATTAATTACGTTGAATGCTTTTGGGGCTCTTCTTAATCTACAGTTAAGTTCTTGAATAAATTACTTGTGTTGCAAAGATGCTTAACACTTAAGACACAGTAGCTGTGTGTAGAAATGTGAGAGGGGAAAACTGAAGTCTCCAAGCCAGTGTTCAAAACATCTTCCCTTGGTTTTGAAGGAAAGGTGTCAATTTTCTTCCTCCTTTCTCTTTCTCTTGCAAATTTCAATCCCAGCTTTAAAAATCTTCACAGGAGTCAGAATTCTGCTGCATAAACATTTGTTTAAAAAGAAGCCTATTTGACTAATACTCATTAGATTAAGTTTTATTAATAGCATTGCTTTTGATTTGACACCTGTATTCTTGTGTCCTTCACAGAAGGGTTTTCTGCTTAGGCATCAGTTAGATGTCTCACTTCATGGTCTCTGTCAAGGATGACTCTTTTGATTAAGCTGGTGGATTAAAGCACTGTTAACATCTCAAAATAACTGGGAAAATATTTAAAATAAATATTTAAAATAAATAATCTATTTCTGATAAGTAATAAGAGAACATTGCCAGGGAGACAAAGAATGTTGATTTATTTGGAAAGGAGAGAGAGAACAAAAAATCATGGGAGCATCCAATCAGATGCTTTTTGCTGTGTTGTGTATATTTTCTTTAAAAATACTGGTTAGTACAAAAGAGACTAAAAAGAACACTCAACAAAAATATTTCCCTTTCTTTTTCTACAGCTTCAAAGCACAGATTCCTTAGACTGCCTGGAACGGCTCATTGATTTAAACAATGGGGAAGGGCAGATTTTCACCATTGATGGCCCCCTGTGCCTGAAGAATGTGCAGTCCATGTTTGGGTGAGCACACTTGTAGATAACAGACCTTTGGGAAGGTCTCCAGTTGGTATCTCAAAAGGAAAACAAATACAATAAGAAATTTGGTGATATGAGATGTTCTAATTAAATTCTTTATTTTTTAATCTTGTTAACTGTAATTTCATCTTGGCCTTCACTGGTTATGGTCAATATTTATTTAGTCATTGTAACCAAACTGTAGCATCTGTTTATGCTTGGCAGATAAAAGACAGTAATTTCCATAATTACTGTTCATTTTCCATGAGTGGGATAATGCTGCTTTGTTTCATGATTTAGCAACACTAGAACTATTGAATTAACTGTAGTTTAAAAAGTTTTGGGAGCTAAATTAGTGTGCTTTAGACAACCTATTTTCATTTAATATGTATTATGTTTTCCTTAATAACTGTGTTCTAGAAAGCTAATAGACCTGGCTTATACACCATTCCATGCTGTCCTCAAGTGTGGCCACTTAACATCTGATGTGCAAGTATTTCCCAGACCAGAGCCTTTCATTATAGATGAGGAAATAGACCCCATTCCTAAAGCAATTAATACAGGTAACAAATCTTTGATTGCTTTTTTACTAAAATCCATTTGATTTGTGCCCTTTCACTACCACCTCTCATCCTGTGGAGTTATTGCCTCGTCCACTTTGTCTCTGCAAGGATCAGTCTCTGATTGTGTAATTTTTTGATGTATGTGTGACACCAAGGAACAAAAATATCATCCTGCTTCATCCATGTGTACCTGGCTAAAGGGCTGCAGTAGGGTAGAGGCACTTCCAGAGCTCAGGGTGACAACTTCTAGGGGTAGAGACTGGGAGACAGCCACAGGTTGCTTTCCATGAACGTCCTCATAAGCTTCAGGGAAGAGAAATTATTTTTAAAAACAACTGTACAAAGAAAAACCTTCCCAGCCCTCCTGTTAGTGGACACAGTTCCCATGAGTAGCAGGTATTTGCTTTTTCTCTTCTGGAATTTGTAAGACAGCAGTGGATTGTGTGCAGTGTAAATACCAAGGTG
This sequence comes from Agelaius phoeniceus, assembly GCF_051311805.1. Lineage (NCBI taxonomy): Eukaryota > Metazoa > Chordata > Aves > Passeriformes > Icteridae > Agelaius > Agelaius phoeniceus. The sequence continues at coordinate 2,391,146 of NC_135277.1, forward strand.
CTCAGTTCTGTAACTGTCCAGCAGCACAGCTCATGGGCAGCAGTCTGTGTGTGCTGAAAGTCATCTTCAAAAGTTGTGTGTTTTATGTATTTCTAACTTATTAACACCTTTGCACCCCAGTTCAGTAAGGGTTCTCTTGTGCTACCTTTAGTCATTGCTTCAGAAAACCTGTTGGTGGTGATGTTAAATAGCCTCTGAATACATTTCAGTTATTTCCAAATATGACTTAAACTGTCTTTAATCTGATTTAAATCTGTTGTCTCCCTGCAGATCTAGAAATTGTTGGGTTTGTAGATATTGCAGACATTTCCAGCCCTCCTGTCTTGTCCAGACACTTGGTACTGCCCATTGCACTTAACAGAGGTGAGCAAGTTGGGTTTATTTCAGCAAAAACTACTTTAAGCTTCACTTGTAATGAGGTTTGGACAGGTTTTTTCGCTTTATCAAAATACCAGATGTCATAGTTGTGTGATTGCATTAAAATTAAAACCTTGACCACAAGCTCTCTTATTTTGCATACTGTGTTCTTTGTGAAGCTCACAGAGGGGCCAGGGTCCTTACAACATCATTATTAATAGAACATCTAAACATACAGTTCAGAATAATAATGAGCCATGAAATATGTGGTGCAAGATGAATATTTAATGCCCTTGAGTACAATGCAGTGGAACATTTATGTATCATTATTGTGCCACTTTGCCCAAGCAGTTCATTCTGCAGCTGTTTGTTCTACAAAAGTATTAATTAACTCTTGGAGGCAGACAGTAAAGGGTGGTGTCATGGAAACAGATCTCTTGTGTTTGAATTTATTCTCATGTTTTCTCTTTGTTTGCTTTGATTCTTCCCCAGAGGGGGATGAGGTGGGACCTGGGATCACAGATGACACTGAAGATGAGAATTCAGCTAATCAGATTGCTGGGAAAATCCCCAACTTCTGTGTTTTATTACATGGCAGCCTGAAAGTGGAAGGCATGGTGGCTCTCGTCCAGTTGGGGTATGGAGCTGGATGTCTGCCTGAAAAATCTCTTACTTTGCTCATTTATACTTTATTTATAAATTATGCTTATTTATATCTGTATTCTGTGCAGAACTCTGCACTGCTAGACTAAGCTGTGGATTTGTAATTGCAGATTTGTTTCTGTCAGTACAAATTGCAAACATTGAGCCTCCACACAGTGAGAGGGAGGCACATTCTACGCAGAGAGGGGGAAGATTTTCAGCCTTTGAGGGTTTGCTCTTTTCCACAGGCCAGAGTGGTATGGAATGCTTTATTCTCAAGCTGATAGCAAGAAGAAATCAAACCTCATGATGTCTCTCTTTGAACCTGGTCCTGAGCCCCTCCCATGGCTGGGGAAGATGGCACAGCTTGGCCCCATTTCAGGTACTGGTCACACTCCTCTGAGTAACTCTTAACCATTCTGTGTGAATGATCTCGGCAATTCTTGGTTGCTAAGTCTATAATTTATTTTTTCACCCAGATGCAAAAGAAAATCCTTATGGAGAGGATGACAACAAGAGCCCTTTCCCTTTGCAGCCCAAGAACAAGCGCAGCTATGCTCAGAATGTCACTGTCTGGATCAAACCCAGTGGCCTCCAGGTAATGAGCCAGGTTGTGCTGCTTTACCTGGAGCAGCAGGAGCCATCTCAGCAGGAACTGCAGTCTGTGCATGTCTTGCCCATTTAGAGTAATTGCTTTATTGCTTTTCTTTCATTTTTATAAACACTGCCTCTTTACAATGTCATGATTAAAATGCAATCAGAAAGCATAGCTTGTTTAATGAGAGTTGTGTCTCCAGTGGAGCATCTGGCTTGGTTTATTTGATTTAGTATAATTACCAGTTATGTTTCTGCCTTTGTGAGCTGCAGTTTTGTCAATGGTCAGGATAATTTATCCATAAAGAGTTGGGGGTTGTTCTGCAGCTTCCCCCAGAAGCTGGCAAGATTTTTGGATTTTTTTTTTCTCTTTTCTGCAGACAGATGTACAGAAGATCTTGAGAAACGCAAGGAAACTCCCTGAAAAAACACAGACCTTCTATAAAGTGAGTAACATTCCAGGCTGGCTAAGTTTGCTCCACAGTGATGGTGGTGCATTTGACAGAGGAGCCACAGTGTGCTCTGTTCAGGCTTGCAGTGCTCTGCAATAACTTACAGGCTGGTTAGGTGAGACCAGGGGGTCTCATTTCAATGGTCTGGCACTACATTTTGTGGCACAGATGTGTCATGTCTACAAAAAGTAGACATGACACAAAGTGCCCTCATGACCTCTGCTACTTCCATGGTGAACTTCTATGCTGTTGTCCAGGCAGAAATGAACAGGGATCAGAGAGGAATAGGAACACAGATGTCATTCTGAGTCTGGAAAATGTGTCCTCCATTTCATCTACAACTGAAGCAGAGAAAGACCAAGTTCCAGGCACATTTGGCCACACTATAATGATCCATAACCAGACTGTAGCTGGAGGTAATTATTCCTCTTGCAAGCTTAGTGCTGAAGCAGTTTGGTATTGCAGCCTCCAGAGACCTGAAGAATGAATACCCTGCCTAAGTGCACATAAGCACTGTTCAGTTTATAGGGAAGAAAAATCAATGTGTCTACATTTTACTGGACACTGTGGTCAAAGGCAGCAGTCAGTCAGTGAAGCCTAAGCTGGAGCCCTGCTGGGACACAGACAAAGCAGGCAGGTACAATAGCTGAATGCACAAAAGGAAGAAGTGGAGGTTTATAGGAAAGGATCAAGGGAAGACCACTGTCATCTTCAGCCCTGACTTTCTGTCTGTGAGCAGCTGGGCACTTTCCAGCAGCTGCACTGTGAGTAACATCACCTTTAAAAACTGATACAAGAAACCCACGTTTGATGTTGAGGCTTGGAGTGGCTTTAAAAGGGGTTTTGTGTCTTTGCAGGAGCTGAACCGTTTGCGAAAGGCAGCTCTGGCCTTTGGCTTCCTGGAGCTGCTGAAGGGCGTGGCAGACATGCTGGAGCGGGAGTGCACGCTGCTGCCCGACACCGCCCACCCCGACGCCGCCTTCCAGCTCACACACGCGGCCCAGCAGCTCAAAGTGGCAAGTACTGGGGCCTCGGAATACGCTGCCTATGATCACAACATTGCTCCTCTGCAGACTGACTTTTCCAGCAGCAGCACTGAGAGAATGTGAAGCCTCCATTTTGGGAGCTTCTCTAAATTAAGGCTCAAGCAGTTCAGATTTTCTTCTGGCCTGTTCAATCACTGTTTGAAGAACTTCCTATCCAAACCGGGAAGTTTTGCATCAGTGCTCTCTAAACAAACGTAGCTCATTTGTGGTGGCTGTTAGTCAGACCTGGAAACTGTGGAAAGTGTCCCAAACCCAGTGGTGGTGTTGGATGATGGGTGGAAGTTATTTAGTACATGTGAGGAGAGAAAAAAATGCCGTTGGCAGCTCTTGGATTTTGGCCTTCCCAAAATGTAGTTACTACACAATTGAACTTGCTGGTGAAAGTATCCTAAAAGGCAGCTACTACACTTTACACATCAACTTGATTAGTCCAAAGAAAGGTGTGAGAAGCAACCTGCAAGATCAGATACAAAACTGATTTTGGGGTGTTGGCCCTGACTTTATGCCCAACTTGACCAACAGTTTGTACTAAGCATTATCACTTGCATTGCAGTGCTTTTGCTTCTGAAACTTGATCTTGGGACACATGTTTTTTTTATTTGCATAATACAAATAAAGAGTAACTCTTCATGAAAATTTAAGTTGGATTTGTTCCATTTTCATAGCAGGCCCAAAAGACTGACCTGGTGAAGGCTCAGGTCCCAGCTGTTTATCTCAAGTTAAATATCAAATTATACGACTTCTCAGGAAGTCGTATAATTTGAAAGAACAAACAACTGAACTAAAACAAAATTTGGTTGTAAATCTTTATTAATAGAAACACATTCTTTCTGAAGGACTAAAATTCAGTAGTGTAAGATCCATGACAGCTTGCACTAGGTACCACAATTTCACTGATGAATACATATGGATTTCATAACAGAGGTTTAAATGCCCAGAGAAGAAATCAAAGTATGAAAGTGATCCTTGCTGTTCTGTTACTCAGCTAATTCAACCCTTTCACATACTTCAAACATAGGTACAGTGTGTGCTAAGTGAAATATTGTGTAAATAGTGCTCAACTCTCCTGAGTAAAGTAGGCTGTGCTTCTCCCAAAGAGAAGTTGTATCACGCCTCTTGTTGACAGAACACAATTTGTGAAATGCAGCATGGAGCTTGTACTGCTTCTATGCTAGTCTCCTCATAACACTATTTCATTTACAGTAACAAGCACTGGGTCCATATCACAAACCTTCTGCTGTTTGTTACTTTTAATATATATAAAATAATTTTCTGGAGGGTTCATATTGTTTTACAATAGAAAAAGATAAATAGTAACATGGCACTAAGCTAATCTCAGCTTGTGTCTGTTCTGGATTGCTGGCATTGCTCTGCAGTGCCTGGGGCAGTAGCAGTTGGGAAACAACCTGTTCATAACCACAGTGCAGTTTGAACTAAACTTGCTGTACCTTTCTAAACTGGGTTAAGGAGGCCAGAGGAATCTGGGATCAGCTACAGGAGGCTCAGTGTGAAGAAGGATATGCTGAAATAAAGTCAACTGAGCCAGAGGTTTCCAGGTGAGACAGCAGATGACCTGAAATGTGGGGGGAGCCTCTCTCTGGTGGTGGTGGTGGTTAAAGCAAGCAAAGAGAAAAGGGTCCTTCAAACCCTGTGTGGGACCTCCCTTACTAAGATTTGATATGTGCTATCTAAATAATACAGTTTATTTGAGCCCCCTGTTCCATCCCCCCAGGAGCCAGCCAACCATACACACCAACTTCTCTGCTGCACCCCTAAATGCAGGTAGAAGAGTGACTTTGCTGCCTTGCTGAAGGCTGTAAATACAGGAGCCACAGCCCTGCCAGGATGGATCAGAGGGGCCCCATGTCCCATGAGAATTCCACATTCTCCCTTTGCATGGGTTGGATGGAGTTCTGTTGGGGTTCACGTGCCAGGAAAGCTGGTACCTATGTTCCCTTGTTTTGTTACATTTCAGTGCTTGCTCTACCAACCAGGAAAGCATTTCTGCCCTCAGTGGCAGCTTCCTTTCCCTAATGACTGGACAGGATGTGTTGCTACAGGAATACACATTGCTATGGTCCACACAGAGCTCCTATTCTGTTAAGGCTCAACTAGAAACAGACTAAGTTGGTAGCATTTAAATCAGCATTAGCTACTTCCAGTTTTAATTCTGTACCATCAATAATGCTGCAGAGAAAAGGGGGAGTATATACTGAGCAAGTTTATCCCAGTGGTTGATAAACACCCAAACACTGCACAGTGGCCTCAGACTGTGCCTCCTCCTGCCACCAAGATGCCTCCCAGGAACAGCACAGGCCAGCAAAGAGCATATCCCACATCAGAAGCCCTATCTGCATGCAATATTGAAAGAGCAAATCTCCAATTAAAAGATAAACACTATTTCTAGTTAGTGCTGCTCCACTGATTATAAGCATATCATATGCAGATAATAGGATTTCTTTCTAATATGCTGGTTGACAGGATACAAGTTTAAATGTTCAATGGTAAATGCCATGCATAGATGATGGAAAGGGAACAAAATCCAATATAAGGGAATGTTACCTGAATTCACTATGAAATCATGAAATCTAGCGTGGTCATTTCATTTTACAAAATTCTTGAATTACAGTGAGTAAAACCGTAAGAATTAGAGGCTTATCTTGTCCCCAAGTGAGATAAGAAATCATTGCAGTCTTGCTTCACTTCATCTTTCTCTTCTTTGGTCCAAGGTGCTGTTTCCTTTGCTTGTAGAGGTAACGGAAGTTTACAAATACCCCTGGAAAGGAATGAAGTGTTTAGGTAGGACATCACTGCGTCTTTTTATGCTAAATGGCTGTACCAGATCTAAAGGAAAAACAACAGATCCCAACTAACCCAACCACCACACAACAAAATAAATTATTTAGGGGTGTGTGTAGCAGTGAAAGCTAATGCAAGTGTTTTCTTGCTGGCTGAGGCAGGAGTTGCTGCACAGGCTGTTTGGCAAAGAGCTGCTTAGAAGGTTTGTTTGTCACCTTTAACAAGTTGTGACACCAGCTGTGCAGATCTAAGGAGGATGAACCAGGTATTTCAGAGTGAAACTCAACTGAAGGGTGGCTTTAAGCAATGTCTGTGAGCAGGAGAAATCTAGTGAAAGTTCAGTTTAAAATTCTCGGTTAGATTGTGGGGAGTTGTGGATACCCAGCGTGGGTGTGGGTACCAGGAAATTAAATTGTGTTTACAAATGTTACACCAGAAACCAACTATGTCTCAAGCAGGTTTTCTTCTTTAAATACACTATTTAAAGAGAGTTCTATATTGTTTCATGGGAAAACGTGATTTCATGTTGCATTTGTGATTATATTGCAACATTTAACCAAATTACTTAAATTTGAAATTATGTTAAGATTGCCAGTACACCACTCTAGAGCTCAAATACCCCCTAAAAGGTGAAACTAAGTGTACTATGGTTATAAACACATGTAAAAATTATTCCTTTGACCGAATTTTACACTGCTAATTTGTTACCAAGATCACCTTTTTGGAGGGTTAATCAGAGCTCATTGGAGGTATGTTCCCCTCCATCACTGACAAATTTACATGAACAATCCACAAGGATAACACTTGAACCTCAAGCAATTTTGTGTTGCCATGGTCCCCAAGATGCAGGAATTTAATTTTCTTTGAAAAATCAAGTTATTCAGGGGAAGCTTTTTATTTCAATATTGAGAAATAGAATTAAATACTTACCTAAAAACAAGGCTATAAGATATATTTGAAGCACAAATGGAAACTGGATTGTGACATTCAGTGGATTTGGCAATCCCAGGCTAAATTTCCCTGTTTCACTGAAGATTGGAATGGATTGAACAATACAGACAGCTGAAAGCAGAAGGCCACCATCATTACCAAGTACAGATAAAATATATAATTACCCAGCCCACACCAACTATTTCAGCATAGTCCCTTCTAATTTGCCAGTGCTGATTAATGACAGCAATTTTGAAGGTGTTGAACATGCAGAAGGGGGGGAAGCACCTGCCTGAGGGGGTGCAGCAGGGAACCTTCCTGGTGAGACTCTGTTCTCAGGCACAGCTGCAGCCCCAGGGCCTGTGCCAGCAGGATTTGCCATCCAGAAATACCCCCAGCACTGAAACAAGCACACTCCTCCCCTTGCTTGGTGTTGGGCAATGCCCAAAGCTCCTCCTGGCTCACAGACATGGGTTTGCAACACAGGAATAAGCCCCTGCCTGTCCTCTGCAGTCATTTACAAGATAATATCAAGACCTGGGAGCTGGTGTGAACCCAGGCCAGGCTGAGCAAGTCAGGCCCAGCAGACAAAGCTTTGGTTCAGCAGAGGGAAGTGAGCACTGGCCTCCTGTGCAGCCTGTTCTTGTTCAATTTGTTCATGAAACCCATCATTGCCTTTACTTGCCCCTCCAGAAAGGCAGTCTTTCCTCCAAAAGGAAGACTTTGCATCAAATTGAAAATAATATTTGATTCAGTATGAAAGACAAAATGCTTATATTTGGTTCACCTCAAAGCAAATCTATTTATCTGTTGTTCTATTTTACTATATTAAGTCCAGCTGCCAAAAAAAAGAAATTTAGTTATTTTCCCAGCCTTGAATTCATTATTTAGTAAACTGTTTTAAGGAGATACCTTCTGCCAAGCCCCCTAAGGGGTAGAGAGGGATCCAGGCAGTGTAACGGAGCCAGGTGAGTGGTTTCCATTCAATTCCAATGCAGGAAAGCATGTAATAGGGATACCTACAGTGTGAGAGAAACAAACACTTGAAAATGGAAACTACTACTAGAATTGGTCTTGTGTATAAACACTGTGTGCTCAACACAATTCCCAAATGACACAAGAATATTCAAGGCATTGTCCCTGTGGATGATGATGGACACACAATTATTGGGCAGTTTACAGAGCTCAGGCCATTCTGAACACAGGCATGAAGGCAACTCCTGGCTGCCTAATAAACCCTTCAAAACAACTTCAGTTCAAAGATAAAGGCCTCATTTAACAATGGAAATCAAAGCACCAAAGAAATAAAGCAACAGGGCAGTATCACTTTCAGACTCCAGCTCTGCCTTAGCTTTTGGCAGATGAAGGAAGGCTGCGAACAGTCCATGACTCAAGGACCCTCCGGGGCCAACTCTTCCAAAAAATACAAAGATCAAAATCTTCTTTCTTGGGAACAACCACTTTGTTCTGTGCACACTTGGTAGGAGGAAAATCCCACCAACCTGAACAGCTCAATGATACTCCAGAAATAAAATATGAAGAACACCACAGGTTTGCTCTGCATTTCCTCCAAGGTTCCAAGGATAACAAACAAAACAAAGTTTCTTCCGAATATCTGTTAAAGAAAAACATATGAAGGAACATTCACTCTTCATCAGAAGGAAGGGCAAGTCCTTGCTGTCAGAAACACAAGATATCTACTCCTCACACAGCACACAACTAACTCGGAGCTGAGCTGTGACCTGCTTCTTACAAGTAAGAATCTTGCCCTGTATTTAGGTACAATCCAAGGGATCCAGTCTCAAATCAGCCATCCTCATTTTTATGCACAACAACCACAACCAGGATAAAAAGGGCACTGGCACCAAATCAAAATCATGTACTTTTATCAGCTTCTTGCTTTTGCTGTCCTGCACTCCCTTACGCAGGTGATGGAAGGAGACAGACAGCCTGCCACAGCCAAGACTGGGAAGCATGGGTTCCTGCCTTGTGAATAAGAAATCCTCTAGTCCAGTGCCAGTGAGGTTGCATCACTTATTTTAGGAGAGTCTCAACACTTGTGTAAAATAAACATTTACTTTAAACATAAGAGCAAGGAGAAGAATTTAGAAATACAACCTGCACTACAGAAGGGATCAGCGGTGATTTGACCAGTCCTATTAGTGAATTCATGATCTCCATTAATGCCAGGGTCTGACAGAAATACATCATATCAGAAATAGTGTGAAATGTGTCATAGAAGGAATCTGTAAGACACAGAAAACCAACTGTTTTAGAGAACAAATGAATTTCCATGCTCAGGAAGCTGGTGCAGCAGCACAGCTTGTGATAACAGGATTCTAGCTGTATTTGAGAAAAACATGATGCATAATTACATAAGTTCTTTATAGGCCTTATCTTGAACTCACAGCAGCTGGGGCAGAAACACTGCTCCATTTCACACACAGAAGGATCAAGAGCTATTTCAGTAATTGCTTTACAAAAATGGCAATAGTGCTGTACCTCAACAGAATGGATTGTTCTTGCTTCAAAAACAAAATATTCTGTCCAGATCATTTTCAAAAACATTAACATTGCAGTCAGCGAGACATTTTGCTTCAGCTGATTTTGTTAGAAGTGATCCTGGCAGAGCACAAGTATCATTCACAGAGTACACAGCTGTGACTTACAAGGGGACAGTATTTTCCTGCCCTTGACACTTTGATGACCTTTGAAAGGCTTTCGTTGTGCTCTTTGGCATTGCACTCGTGGTTTAGTTCCTAAATATATCTCCCTTTAGATTTTGCCATTTAAAAGGTCTTAAAAACAACACTGAAAATCAACTCAAACCCTCCAATATAAATAAAATAGTGCTCATTACTTGCCTTTTCCTAAGATGAATAGTCGTACTGTCATGTTCACAAAAATCCAAGAGAATCCCAAAAACTGTACAAGATTATACATGATCAGGTATCCCTTCTTCAGGTGTTTGAAAGCTAAAATCAATAATAAACACATCAGGTGAGCAGAGTACAATGGTAAAAGAGCTGCAAACCAGGATTTCTGAGAATAAAGCTTATAAGGAAAAGGGAAGTTATTGATTGTGATAAAAGCATTGTTGGGTGCACTGGGGGTTCTGCTTTTGCCATCATCTGCCAGAACTCCAGAACTTGCTAGTCAGATTTTTGACATTCCTTGGAAACTTCAGTCCATTTTTATTAAATTTCTAATAGCTCACAAAGCAAAGATCCCCTCCAAGACACCCCAACCCACTCAAAACTCATTAAGAGTCAAGGTTCACAAAGTGTGAACAAATTTCCTAAATCCCACTTTACCCACCAAAAAGATGCAGTTACTTACGGTCTTTTGGGACTCTGGATTCTATTTTCATTTTGTTAATCTTTTCTTCTTCCTTAAGATGAAGGATAAGGTTTTAAAGACTTACTGTAATTAGCAAGTGATTTGTTAACTATACTACTGCAAAGCTGGTGGGTTTAAAACTCAGCCAAGCAGACAGTAGCTAGAAGGTTTAAATTTTCACCAGCATAAACCAGAACATTCATCATCCAGAAATTATAGTACAGTAAAAGCCAGAGGGTGTTAACCAGTTATCCTGCCCTCACCGTGTGGTTTGTTCTAGTAATTAGATGCTTTTGCTGAAAGAGCCTCTGCTTTCTGTGTTAATTCTCAGTTATGACTGTGCCGTTTCTTACATGATCCACCAGCAACCTGAGGAGAACAGAGAACATCCAGCCCAGGTTCTCTGCCTGTCTTTCTCAAAGCTCCTGGGCCTTGGCACTGCAGTGTCCCTCTCTGCTCCCTACTAAGCTCATGGCTGCAGAGGGGAACAGGGCAGTGTTTGTTGTAAAAGGGATTTGCAGGAATGTGGTCTGTTCAAGCCTTTTCCAAGTCCATCTTGCACCTCCCCACTCAGTAAGCTGCTCAAGCTCACCAGATGGTGGGAATGCACCAGCAGGGCCAGCCAGGGCTCAGGAAAGCCTCAGCAATCCCTGCTTCCCACACAGACAATGTCCAGGACTCGCTCCTTTGGGCTCCACATGGCAGAGTGACATGATCCTCTGTGGCTCAGCACACCAGGCAAGGGGCACATGCAAGGAGCCAGCCAGAGCCTCCAGTTCCAGTTCTAACCAGAAACGTGCCTATTTCCAATTCCCCACTTACAGTTTGAACCACTTAACTAAAAATGCAGGTGTTGAATGGTGGGTGCTGCTGCCTACTATCTGTTCCCAACAAACCTCTCCTCCAGAAAAGCACATTGGGTTGACATTCAGGCAGCACAGTCAGATCCCCACACAACACTCACCACAGCTGGCTCAGCGAGAGAGGCAAGAAAGGCTCCTTTTTGCAAGGGTTTATTCCAGCAGAGTATATCACATGTGGCTGAAGGGAACCCGGTGAGAAAGAAGGCAACCGCCAGTGGTTGCAACCACTAGGCAGCTTAAGAAGGGGAAGAGGTGGGAGGCGGAGATAAGGGCAGGGCAGAGGGGGTTGGTCTCCTTAGCCACCAGTGGTACCAAGCCAGTGAGGGGACAGGGAAAGGGGAAACCAGGGGAAGTCCATGTGGGAGTCTGTCTTTTCCCCCCCAAGGAGGACTAGTCTATGGTAAGAGAGAGTTCATGGGATGCGACACTTGGAACCAACTCTATATAGAACAGCAATAACAATCAGCATGCCAGGAACTCCTGGTAAATGAAGAGTGCAGGTTCAGGCACAGGAGAACAGCTGTCCTTGCTTTGTAAGTGGCAGCACAAGCTCCAGGTGCCCACAGGACTCACCTTTTCCTTCAGCTCCATCTCAGCATCCGACTCGTCCAACCAGCGGTCGAAATCGGGCGCCAGGAAGAGCGGGCGCTTCTCCTGCTTGGTCAGCCTCTCCCACCAGTTACTCTCTTTCTTCTGCACAGTGATGTTCAGCTGCCTTTGGGTCATCCTGCACACAGGCTGGGGGCAGACACACCAGCAGAAGTCCAATGAAACAAGCTCTGAGGCTGAGTTGGTAGCCAAGCTCCCCTTATCAAGGAGGCAGGGATGACACAACTGCTGCAGCACAAACGTCTCTCTGCCACCCAAGGCATGGAAGCAAAGGGCAGTCCAGTTGAAGATGGCAGCTGTGATGGCTGCATGACTTGATGAGCAGCCTGCCCATATCACAGCACCACTGCATCCCACCACAGAGCTGGCAGAGACCCCAGTGCCAGCCTTCTTAGACAGAACCCCTGATCCTGGCTTTACACCTTCTTGCACTTAGTACTGTGAGCCACCCACCTCCTGTAGCCAGCAGTAAAAATAACACTGCCAGCAGCCACAGGTACTTGTCTAAACAGGGACCCCATGTGACCCCTGCTGCACCGAGAGAAGGAGCTAAGAGCCTTAGGGAATGCCTGGAGACAAGGTGAGCTGACAGAGCAAGCAGTGTGCTCACTGCCACCCCACCTGCACAGTGGCAGCCCAGAACCTCTCAATCTTTACAGTCCATAGCATTGTCACCTTGGAGCCCCTGGCATTGTCACCTTGGAGCCCTTCTGACCACTGAGGCTGCTCCACACAGCACTGCCTGTCAGACCAGCTGAAACTGCTGCACAAGCTGCACTGCTAACAGAGCACATTACAGCAGCTCTGCTCTGTCAAGGCTGGCTGGATGCTCCTCAGACATCTGAAGGCTGCTGCTGTAATTTACAGCTACTACACCTCATCCTTGCCTGCCACAGGCCCCATTTCTCACTGCTGGCACCAGCAAGGGGAACTCATGCTGCACATCAAAACTAAAGGAGAAAAACCTGGACTGTGATGCTGCCTGGTCCTGACCATCTGTAGCTACACAGAGTTCAGTCTGTTCTCCAGTCTCTCCACAGTGACTCAGAGTGACAACTTTTGGAAGGAGGCTCTGCAGAGGCAAGGACTTGCCTTCCAGGCCTGGCTCACAGCAGAGCCTGTGTCTGCCAGCACAGGAGACAGGCACCTCTCCCACACTGTGGGCCAGGCCGATGATAAGGCAGTGACCAGACCCTGGAACCAAGAGCTGTTCACTGTCTGCCACTCCACACCTGGCAGGAGCCACACCAGAAACATGCCTGCTGACAGAGCCTGGAAATTTCCCCTCTGATGGTCTCCTTCCCTTCTCCTTCCCTTCTCCTTCCCTTCTCCTTCCCTTCTCCTTCCCTGCTGAGGAGCAGAGGTGAACAGTGGCTCCCAGTCTGACTGCAGCTATCCCAAACTCAGCCAGGAATAAGCAGCACAAATCCTGCCCCAGGAGCAAAGCCCAAGTTCTCCTGTGCCCCAGGCTCTGAGAGGTGGGGACAGACCTCACAGCCACCTGTGAGTAACACAGAGGGACAGCTCTTTCCACTCAGACTGCAACAGGGATTAAGGAAAGACTTCTCCAGCAGGAGCCACAACATATCACAGCCTAAGAAATCTGCTCAAGCCAGAAACACAAATTCTCCTGACTCTCTTTTGTCAAACTCAAAAGAAGCCATGAACATCACACTGACTGCACAATGTTCCCCCCGACCTCCAGTCAAGGTTGCATCAAACAACACATTGCCAGATTCTCCTGTTATTTTGCTGCTTTAAATCCTTTCAAAAACTTAAAACTGCTGTGTAACAAGTGACAAGCAAGTGCTTACTCAAGCTGGTCCATGCAAGCACCAGCTCCAGTGAGGTGATTTGCATTAAAACAAGACAATGGCACACAGGACTGCCACAGAACTGGCTGTTACAGAGTTACCAGAAAAATTAAAACAGTATATTGGGAACTTTGTGCACAGCCATTTCCCTTTCAAGTTCTTCAAAATTTACTTTTTCTTTGCAAGAATTATAGAAGTAAAAATACCTACTTTAGGTTCGACTGGCTCAAGGAATTCGATCTCAAATTCATATATGTTGTCTCCTTTGGCACCGTGACCCTGGGCTAAAAGACAAAAATTGACAGTCAGTGTGGCTCCACACTGCAAAGGATGCTTTGTACACAGAAATATTCAGCACTTACTCACAGCACTTTCTTCGTGCCTTCCTCAGAGGCAAGAGGAAACCACACAATTACAGGGAAGACACCAAAGCCTTCCTTGGAGGGGCAGATGCAGGAGTCAGCAGCTAAAGCTGCTGCAAGTCTGCACCACGCTGGAAAAGAGTCCCTGCTGCAGGAAGCCAGTGTGTCAAATTCCCAAAAGGGGGGATCAAAAGGCTGCTCACAGATAACTCGAATCCAGCAGAAAATCTCCTGCTGGGGGATCCAGCCTCCACACAACAGAGTACCCAGGGAGATGGGTGCTGCTGGGTGAGTAGGAGGGTGATGTGGGGAGTCCCTCCCAGCGGCAGAAGGGCACTTATCATGGTTTGTTATCTCCCACATTGATCCTGTCCCCGGAAGGGCTCCAAAACTGCACACTGTGTTTAATTCCCACCCTTCCACGCCGTAAACTGATCCCAAAGAGAACATGATGTGCAACACGCTCCTATCAAATGGCCTGGCTGTGGCTCACCAAGGAGGCAGCAGCTCCTAATGAGACATCTTAAAAAATTCCATGGTGCTGGAATGTGCATCTGTCCAGCTGCAAAAATCCCATCTTTCAGGGCTTTAGTTTCCAAATGGAGCACTAGTTCCTGATGTGAAGGCTTGATAAGAATTGCACACAAGGTCTTTGTGAAAGGAAAATTTGCTGTGAGTTATCTCCAGGGTTTGGCTGGCCCGGGATGGGAAGGATATATGGAAATTCCACTGGTATTTAAATATGGGGAGGTTGGGGTTTTCTTGTTAGATAAGATAGGGCCTGTTGTGGTTACCAGGGCTGGAACACAGAGGGCTGTGGGTGGGAATGTGGCGGATCAGAACATGCCCAGCACAGCGGCTCCTGCCACTGATGGGAGCCAGGCACCGCGCGATGGGGACAAGTGGGACAGCCCCGGAGTGGGGGCCAGGCTGAGACCCCCCGATGGAGCTCCTACCTCTGAAGTGCAGGACATTATCGGTGATGGTGATGTCCGGGTTCTGCGGAGGGAGAACATGCATTAGGTGACAGCTCACGAACCCGCGGGGGCCAGTGCATCCACCCGAGGGGGTCCCGCCGCCCGCACAGCCCTCCCCGGACCGCCGAGCCCCGCTGCCGCTGTCACCGCGGGGATCCGCAGGTGCGCCACCCCTGGGGGTCCCGCAGGTGTTCCCCGCCCGCCGCTGAGTCTCCCCCGCAGGTGAGTCCTTCCAGGTGTCCTGCAGGTGATTTCCCCCGCAGGTGAGTCCTTCCAGGTGTCCTGCAGGTGATTTCCCCCGGGGTCCCCCAGGTGAGTCTCCCGCCACACCCAATTCCCCACAGGTGTCCCCGCCCGGCGTTCCCCAGGTGTCACCCCCGGGTGTCCGCAGATGTCCCCTCCCGGGTGTCCCCAGGTCAGTCCCCCAGGTGTCCCCGGCTGTCGCGGCCGTACCCGGACGTCGCTGAGGTCCACTCGCAGGAAGAGCTCGCGGTGCCGCTGTGCCCAGTGCACGTGCGGCCGCAGGCTGGGCCCCGCCATCGTCCCGGCCCGCACCGGCCCGCGGCGCCCCCGCGCCTGCGCACTCCGACCCCCGCCGGGCGGGCCCCGCGCCTGCGCGCGCCGCGGGGGGCGGGCGGGGCCGCCATGGCCGGGCGCCCTCAGGGGTTCCGGGCCCTCCTCGGTGGGAGTCATCGAGCCACAGCGTCTGCTGGGCTGGGAAAACCCTCCCGGATCCGGTCTGACCATTCCCCAGCACTGCCGAGCCCACCGCTAAGCCGTGCCCTCACATCCACGCGGCTTTGAAATCCCTTCAGGATGCGGGCTCCACTGCTGCCCCGGGCAGCCTGTGCCAATGTTCAACAACGCTTTCTGTGAAGAAATTTTCACTGATATCCAAACTAAACCTCTCCTGGCACAACTTAAACCTATTTCCCTTGTCCTGTAGCATGTTACCTGGTAGAAGAGACTGACTCCATCTCAGCCATGACAGGAGAGGCAGATAAGAATTTAGCAAATAGCAATCCTGCAGCCGTGCAACCTGTTTCAACTCTTACACTGTCATTATTTTGTGCCCCAGGGCCTTCTGCTGGCCCAGCACTGGCACAGGCTGTCCAAAGAAACTGTGGCTGCCTCATCCCTGGAAGTGTTAAAAGCCAGGTTGGATGAGGCTTGGAGCAACCTGATTTTGGTGGCCCTGCTTATGGTTGGAACTGGCTGAGCTTTAAGGTTGCTTCCAACCCACGCGATTCCATGATTCTATCATAATAAGGCTAAAAAAGGACAGCATTGTCTTGTTCTTTCCAAAAAGCCCACCACTCACTCCTCAGCAGCTCACACAAGGGCCCCTTGCCCTTGGCCATCCTCATTCCAAGAGCAAATCCATCCTCCTTCAGCCCCATTCTGCCATGGCCTCTCCCCGCCTCAGGATTTTCCCTGTGAATCTCTGCTGTGGAGACAGCATGTCCCTGGCCCAGCCTGGCCCTGCACGGAGGATTTCACCCTCTGCCAGCCCCTGGTGCTGTGAAGCTACCACAGAACGTGGGGTGAGCTGTAGCAATGGTCCAAGAGGCTTTATTTGGGAACACAAACCCCACAGACCCTTTGGGGCAACGTGTGGGGAAAACCAGCCCTCAGCTCCCAGTGTTACCCGAGCTTCCACCTGCACATGAATTTAGGAGGCAGCACATGCAGAAAGTTATTTTTTCTGGTTTATAGGGGTTCAAAAACCCATTTTCCCTTGAAAAAAGGGACTGTGCTTTGCAAAGGGAAATTTGGGGGTAGAGCCATTGGATGGGGGCTCACAGCTCTCGATCGCGGGGTTGTTTTGGGAGGCTCACATTGCTGGAGGCTGAATGTGTTTTGGGGGTTCATTGCACTGGGTGTGCCCAGGGTTTAACACTTGTTATTACACCTGGGAATTTCTTTCCCCTGTGGGAAGCATATCAGTGTGGAGGTGGCAGCATTTTTTGGGGAGGAAAAAACCGCGATTTTTGAAACTGCAGAGTCCTGTGCACTGGGGGGTTGCATGACCTGACTCCCGTGCATGGTGTAGTGTGTGTGTTTGTCCCAGTCCCTGTGCAAATGTCCCTGTTTCCCGTGTCCCGGTCCCGGGTGGATGTCGCATCTCCGCCCGTGGTCCTCCCGGCTGGCAGGCGGCGCCGTGCCCGCTCCGGCGCGGTGCCCGTGGCCGCTCCTGGAAGCGGAAGCGGAAGCGGCAGCAGCGGCCCGGCGGGGCGGCTCGGCAGCAGCGCCGCCGCGGAGCTCCGTGAGTACCGGGGGAACCTCGGGGGCTCCGCTCCGGGGAGGACCCCTGGGGGCCTTGGGACTCCTGAGGTGGGCGAGAGGAGGGGGCTTGACCCGGGCTGGCCCCCCTTCCGCCCCCGGCCAGGCCTGGCCGCCGCCCCGGCCGTGGAGGGATCCCCGGGTTCTGCCCGTCTCCACCCCGGGATCCGTCCCCGGCCTTGGGGCTCCCCTGGGATCTACCCCTGGCCGTGCAGGTTCCCCCGGGATCTGCCCCTTGCCGTGCAGGTTCCCCCGGGATATGCTCCTGGCTGGGGAGGGCCCACCGGGATCTGCCCCTGGCCGTGGAGGGACGCCCCGAGGTCCTCTCCGGGCTGTGCAGGGTCCCCCAGGATCTGTCTCCTGCCGTGGAGGGACCCCCGCGGTGTGCCCGCCGCCCCCCCGGGACCTGCCCCCGGCCATGGAGGACCCCCGGGAGCATCCCCCTGGGCTGACATTCCCGTGCCGGGTGGCCGTTCCCACTGCTATTAGCTCGTTAACGTCTCCTGCTCTTCGGTTTCTATCCCTTTTCCTGCGAGAAGTAGGTCGGGTTAAGAAATAGCAGCATCTGGGGGTAGGTGGGGAAAGGAGGTTTTTTCTTTGTTGGAGTTCTTCACATGAAACGAGATTTGCAATTCAGGTTTGAAGGTTCATTGTCAGTTCCTGACGCTGCCTCGAGCACAGCACTGCTCAGTGCATGCCTTGGATCCTTCTTCCATTTGGACAGGGCTCTTTTGTTCTGGATTTTTGTGCTGTAAATAGTGTGAGCAGAAGAAAAACCAGTGTTTGTTTTGTTTGTGTTGCCAAAGGTGAAACTAAGCTATTTGTGTTAAGATGGGTTTGTGTCAAGGTCCAGACCATGTCTTTTTCACTCTTTTGGGGAGATGTCTCAGCTGCTCTGGAGAGCCATGGAGGAGCCAGTCCACCAGAGAGCTCTGCCAGCTGCCCAAGCCTGTGCCTTGAGCTCCAGCCATCCTCAGTGCCTGTTTGCTTGAGGGAAGTGCTTTATTTAGGCTGTGTTAGTGTTTTGTCAGGCCAGCATGCTCTGCCCCAGCAGCGTACCCAACACTTGTGCAGTCTTTCCATGCTATATATAGACACCCCCTCCCTGCCTTTGAGGATTGATAACCCTACACCTTGGGCTCTCCAGGAATGAACTATGTGACGGGAGTTCATAGCTTGGATCCTTTTGGAGCTGCCCTCAGGTCTGGGATTTACAGTGGGAGGACTTGGTTTCCTCTTGCCAGACATGTGGGCTGACAATTTCAGCTCAGATACACTTTGTAAAACCCTGCAGGTAGAGATATCTGCTGAATTAACGGCCTGTTGGGCAGATAAGGCTTGTGTTGCAGATAAATCCGTTTGGGAGATGCTTTTTTCACTGTGTCCTCTTCTGGTATTTGTAATTGGGACAATACCATAGTGGTGATCACTGCTAGACCTTTCTGAACTTAGTTTCAAAGGAGATACAACCAAACCCAAGAAGTTATGGGAGAATAATGGGAATAAGGACAAGCTGCCTAAGCCTGTTGTGTGGCCTGATGGTTCCAGATCAGCCACCAGTGTTATTTCTTCTGAGCAGTTGTGTGTCCCAGCTCTTGCTCCTCTCCTAATCATCCCCTGTTCTGATATCAGTGTTTTGAGGTGATTTGTGGAGGTCTTAGAGGGAAAGAAGCAGGTGGGAGCTTAAAGGGGAAGAATTTATCCACTTCATGATCTAACATGAGTGGTTGGTATGTGTGGGCATGGGAAACACAACAATAAAACTGTGGCTCCATGAAGTCTTTAGTCCTTTCTGAAAGGCTAGGTGGTGCCAGCCTGTTTTCCAGAGCAGAAAAATATTTCCTAGTTCTCTTCCTTGTGCTGTGGGTTTTATTCCCCATGTGAAAGCATGGTTTTCTTAAAGCATTTTTGCTGTGGGGTGTGTTGGGAGTGCGCAGCGAGGGTTTGCTGGAGCTGAAGCTCTGCTGTTGTGTTTTTTCCAGAAACATGCAACATGGCAGCAGCCATGGAAACTGAACAGCCGGGCCTGGAAATCTTTGAGACTGCGGGTCGTGAGGAGCATGTCCCGAGGGAGGAGCAGCCAAAACTGGAACCTTTCTATGTAGAGAGGCATTCCTGGAGCCAGCTTCGGAAACTGCTCACAGACACACGGAAGTATCATGGATACATGATGGCAAAAGCCCCTCATGACTTCACCTTTGTGAAGAAAAATGACCCCGAAGGACCGCATTCCGATAGGATCTACTATCTGGGTGAGCTGGCTGTGACAGTGTCACTGCAGGGCTCTCTGGGATTGACTGTTCCTGACAGCTGGGTGTTCCTGGCACTTAAATCTAAAGGGATTCCAGGCCACACTTGCTGGTCAAAAGTCATGATTGTGTTTGTAATAGCTCATTAAAACTTGTGAGTTAATCTCCTGTGGGAGTGGCATGATTGGAGGTGACCCATTAGGCCTGGAAAAGAGCTGGGAAATGTCCTTTGGGGCATGTTCCCAGGCTGGAAGTCTGTTCAGTCTCTTTTCTGTCACTCCAAGTAATACTCTCTCCAAAAGCTGTGCAGGAGCTTTATCTTCTTTCAGAGATAAAGAAACCTTTGCAGAAAGGTTTATCTCCTTTCTCTTATTGCAGCTGTTGGGTGGAGCCTTGTTCTTCTTCAAAGTTTCCTTCCAAAGCAGAGATTTTAAGTGTAATTTTGAAAGTCCTTTGTGCCTCAGCTACCGATGGAGCAGGTTTTCCAGGAATCTGTGTAGCAGCATAGATCAGGGGCAGCTTAAAGAGTAAATACTTTTCTCAGCATTTTTGGTGTTAATAATAAAAAACTTCCTGTAGTTTGTTGTCCTTGGATTCAGTGCCTCACTTGTGCATTGTTGCACTAATTAATGTTCACTTGATAGAAGTGATTTGGCACCATAAGTGATACTGTGAGCAACCCTCTGAGTGGTGTTTTGGAGCAGACCTTGTGGTGGAGGAATGCTTTTGTCCGGAGCTGCAGTAGCTGAACATAAATCCATGAAAACCTGGATTAGGGAGAGAAGCAATGGCTGAAGCAGAGGCCTAGGAGTCAAAGCCATGTTCTAGTGCCACCGCTTGCCACTTAGGCTGCTTGCTTAAACTCAGGTTTGTGATTCACAGAGTCTTTGCATGTGCTGTGCAGTGACATAGTCAGAAAATTGCTGCTCTTTTTTTTCTTTTCACAAGATGGGGGTCATAATCTTTGGATGATGCTGAGTTCAAGCACATCATGGGTGGGTTGAGATTGATTCCCCTAGGATGAGATCTGCTTTCCCATATACCAGTTCCTGAGCTATAAATCTGGCTTGGTCTTCCCTTGGAGCACACCTGGCTCTCTCTGGACTGATCCCCATGTGCCTGGGCAGGAGCCTTCAGAAATCTGAATATCACTGAGAGAGAGGAGCAGGACAGGGATGTTCAAACCTCCCTAAAGGTCACAGGCTGTGTATCCCAGTCAGAGGGATTAGCACAAAAGCCCTCCTTGATTTGTAAAGCTTATGGAATAAAAGGGCAGTAAGAAGCACAGAGTGCTTTCAGCAGCATGGATGTCATTGTTCTCTGCCTTCTCTGCTCTGTGACTTGCACTTCTGTGAAGCAGGGAATTCCCAGAGTGAGGCTGCAGTGCAGAGACCATCAGTACTCCTGCTGGTAGGAACGGCCTGGGAAGCTGTTCCTGGGCAGCCTTTGAGAGTGTTTGGATTATTAACAGAAAGCTAATATACTTTTTTTTCACCTCACTTTCACAATAGCAATGTCTGGGGAGAACAGGGAGAACACGCTCTTCTACTCTGAGATTCCCAAAACCATAAACAAAGCTGCTGTCCTGCTGCTTTCCTGGAAGCCTCTTCTGGATCTTTTTCCGGTGGGTCCTGATTTTTTTTCTTGCTTCAAGCATATGGGATTTGGGGTTTTCATAGTGAAAATTTGAAGTTTATTGTCTTAAAAATGTGAAGATTCTCCTTGTACATGCCAGGCCTGCAGCCATCCCAAAATGAAGCACAGCTTTCTCCTCAGTGTTTAGAGTTCCATCCTCTCTGGATGATTTCTTTGCTGGCAGAGATGACAGGTGCTAATTTGCATCAAGTTCTGTGCTGTGAGATCTTGGGGATTGCTGAAGGAGCCTGGAGTCTCCAATCACTTCCCTGCTGTCTTGCAGGGGAAGTGATGATTCCCCCAGGATCAGTCAGTGGCTCCGTGACTCATGCTGGAGCAGAGGATCCCTTTCCCACTCACTGGGATGTGGATTCCCTTTTCCCTGCTGCACATAGCAAGCCTGCACCATCCCATCCCATGCACCATGGCAGGCTGGAGGAGGTGGGACAAACCCCACATGGAATGAGGTGGATTTTTCCCCGTGTTATTTCCCGGGGCTGTCAGCCAGACGTGAAACTCCGGCTGTGCTCTCCTCCCACCAGACCAGTCACTGCATGTCTGTGAAAGTGAGCAGAGCCTCTCCTGCTCATTCTAGAAACAACAGACCCTCAGTCTGAGCTTTCTTACACCAGTTAGTATTGGGAATAATGCTGGCCTTGCTATTGGAGGAGTGGCTGTCAGTTTATATTTGTGTAGGATCTGATCGTGGCCTACAGCTACAAGTGCTGATGGCAGAGGCAAAGCAGGAGTGGGCTCCCAGCCGGCAGCAGGATTCTGGAGGAGGAGGATGTCTGCTCAGCCATCTGCTCCTGGAAGCAGGGTAAGGCTTGCAGAGCAGAGGTGTTGATTGGGCTTCTGTGCCTGTTTTCAGGCCATCCTGGACTATGGGATGTACTCCCGGGAAGAGGAGTTGCTGCGGGAGAGGAAGCGGATCGGCACCGTTGGGATTGCCTCCTATGATTACCACAGAGAGAGCGGCACCTTCCTGTTCCAGGCAGGGAGTGGGATTTATCACGTCAAAGATGGAGGCCCCCATGGATTCACCGTGAGTTTACTCATCTTCTGGCTCACTGCAGGACTTTGCTCTGGCAATGACCTCCTTTGGCTTGGAGTGAGAGCAAAGAGCAGATCATCAGCAGTTATTGCACGGGCACAGGAAGTGACCTTGATAACCCTGGAAACAGGGTTATCCACAGGGGTGTGTGTCCATGATGGTAGAAACTCAGAAGCAGGGCTATAAGAGGTGGTAAAATTGTGGCAGCAAGGCAGGACACCAGATTGTTTGATTTTTCATGACTAGCAGTGTCCATAAAAAGCAACAAAAGGCTCCATGCTCTTTCATGGAGTCAGATGTCACATCAGAGACAACTTAGACAACTTTTGTCCCTGGGCTGCAGTTTCCAGGTCACTGTTCTGTGGTCAGTGCTGGATGTATTACACCATTTTTACACTATTTGACTGTAAAACTTGCAGAACAAGCAGCCTTCACTCTGTTGAAGCTGGCCTTCAAAGCTGAAATAATTTTTTATTATTATTATTATAGAAGCCTGGTGTTCGTCTAACCCTGTTGTCAAGGGTAATTTACTGTATCTTGAGTTGCTTTTGGAGGACAAGGTTGCATGTTCTGCCACCCTCTCTTAGAGTGCTGTTTTTAAGAGAGTGCCAGACTTCTCTACACAAGCTGTGCCCTCTGTTTTGAGGCTGATCCTCAGCTCTGGGGAAAGAGGCCTGGTGGGACCATGGCAGAGGCACAACTTTCCCTATAAAATATCTGCATAGTATTTTTCTGTGTGTAAAGTGGGTAGATTCCTCTCTAAACATGTATTTGAAGTCAGTGTCCACACTACTGTGGTCTTCTGAAATCCAGGTTACTCAGTGGGTGTGTTCCTGTGTTATCATATCTTACTGTGTTTCTTTTTCTTTTTAATTCCAAATAGCAACAGCCTTTAAGACCCATTCTGGTAGAGACCAGTTGTCCAAATATCCGGATGGATCCCAAGCTTTGTCCAGCTGATCCAAATTGGATTGCATTTATCCATTGCAACGACATCTGGATATCTAATATAGAATCCAGGGAAGAAAGGAGGCTGACGTTTGTGCACAATGGTAATGCATCCTCAATTAAATTCCTCTACCTCCTCTGCACTTGTTCTTGCTAGACTGCACTGAGCAATGGCACTAAAGGTTCTTCTGAAATGGGGGTAATGGCCACTGTTTTCCACCTTGTTTGTCACATTTATAGACTTCCTGTAGTGCAGATACTGTGGGATGAGTTTTTTCCCTGCACTGTGCAATCTGGCAGAATGAGTTGTTTGTTGGATGCATATGGAAGGGCTCTTCTCCTGAAACACAGCACATTGCTTTTCACTGGAACAGCCTTTTTTGTGTGGAGGAGCTGTGGGTGGAATAGAGTTGGAGGAAAGTTTCTGTCACAGTGAAATCAGGCTGCAGAGACTTTTAGGAACAATTTAGGCTGTTTCTGAATAGCACTGGGGCTTCTGCTTGCCCCTCATACTCAATAACTTAGGTTCTTACTTCTTACCCTCTTCAACTCTCTTTTAGGCATTTATCCTGGAAGACAGAAAATGGGAAATTGTGGATAAAACACTTGTAAAATCAATTTCATTTTGTATTTAAACTATAATTTAAATATATAATTATAATTTAAATTTTAGTTAATTGAAATCTCCAACACTTCATAATAATGCTTTAGACTATTTAAATTCTTAATATTAAAATATTATGTAAGTACAGTAAAAATAAACTGTAGCAATGACTCCTTCTCAGATGATAATTATTTATGGAGTGCTGCTAAGTTACCTCCAGGGTAACAGGAAAAATATTGAAGCCCTATGGATATGTCATCATGTTGAGATGTTATGTAAGTCTGTTACTTTTGGTTCATACAGTGAATGAAAAACTGATGCTTTCATTTTTCTGAATAGTCGTGTCTTCAGTTTCAGTCCTTCAGAAAGGTTTGGGATTTTGATTTTCTTAAGTTGTAGTTCCAATTAACTGAACTCAGGTAGAGAGAACATTTTCTTTCCTTGCCTAATTGAGAGCCTGATTAGGTAGAAGTAAGAAGAGAAAATGGCTTTCCTTTCCTAAAAGAAGCTGCCATGTCAGAGAGGATTAAATCCTCCCTAAATACATGAACAGAGAAGGCTGGAAGCAGAAAACAAATCTGCTGAGCAGTGAGATTTATTATCTTGTACTTGTTCCCTGGGGGTGAACTTGGGCTGTGTTTGGGATAATGCAGAACTGGTTTGGTTCTGCAGCACATCATGAACTAATTCTTTGGTGTCTTTTTTTAGAACTGGCCAATGTTGAGGAGGATCCAAAATCTGCTGGCGTGGCTACTTTTGTGCTGCAGGAGGAGTTTGACAGATACACTGGCTACTGGTGGTGCCCAAAGGCACAGCCCAGTAAGTGTGGGGGTCCAGGCTGTCTGACAGGCTCTGCCCAGTGCAGAGCTCTCTCTTTCTTGCTCTTACTTACCTTTATGCAATTTGGAAATTGTCTCCTTTGGAGCTGTCTGCACCAGGGGGCACGTTCCAGGGGCTTTGTGAGCACTGGGGGGAGAGACTTCCCTTCTTACAAGAGTGGTGGGAGTTGTAGGAGTCTCAGTGTTTTGCTTAGTGAAACATGAGTCACAGGCTTTATTGGATTTTTCTTCATCCTTCCAATCAGCTCAGGCTCCTGAGAGAGTATTGATGCCTGCAATAACTGATAATCCTGATCTATAATTCTGTAATGTTAATTCATTTACAGCACTGGATGGGGGTAAAGTTCTTCAAATTCTTTATGAAGAAAATGATGAGTCAGAGGTAGAAATTATCCATGTCACATCACCCATGCTGGAGACAAGAAGAACAGATTCCTTCCGGTACCCCAAAACTGGTGAGACCCTGAACTTGCATCCCTGTTTTATTCCATGTGCTGACAGCAGTGACTTCAAGCCTAGAGCAGAGAGGTGTTGAATAGTCTGAATTGGTGTCCAGGCAGTGCAAATGTGTTTGGGGAAGCTGCTCTGGAGGCTGGGTGAGTCACTGGTGACTGTGCTGGTACTGAGGGCTCTGGGTGTCAGGAGTTGGCAGGAACCCTTTCTCATTGTCGCTGCTTGAGCCACTCTCTGGGATCCTGGAAAACCTGAGTTGTTGAGGAGTTGATTGTCATTACAGCCCTGTGTTTCTGAGGGAGCAGCTCCAGAATTACAGCTTTTTGGGGTTTTGGGAGGGTTTCTGTTTAGCTGCTGGCAGTACTCTGGCAGTTCAGGTTCTGGAGGACTCTGATCTCCAGGACTGCTCTTGGACTTTGAACAGCAAACCCATCTTGGTGCAGCCTACCAGGAAAACCACCTCTGGTCACATTTGCACACAGGTCTGGAGGTTTCAGCAGTGAGGGGCTGAGGGCAGGCTTGAAGTGGAGTGCCACTGGAAGCAGGGAAGTGGGATTTAAGCAGACCTGCTGAGGGCTGATTCACTGTCAGGTGTGGGGCAAGTTTGAACAATTCAACTCTTTTGAGATTTCCCTGCTGTCACAGCAGGACACATTGCTCAGGTAACAGTGGTTTGCTCTCTTTCCTCACTCTTGAAATCTTCATTTTTTGGAGAAATATCTTCTGTTTGGCTGACCTTTTCAAGCTGCAGAATTCATTCAGATCTTGTCAATTCCCCAGTTCACTGGAAAAGTGTTTCCTGATTTACTTCTTTTATCAAGGATAGAGAAAGGCTCAGAGGCTGGGAAGCAAGAGGTGACACCTTGTGGTTTTTTGGTGTTTGTGAACACTCAGATTTCTGAGAGTATTTTGCCATGGCTCTATTTAATGCAAAGAAAACAAGCTAACAAAAGCCCAAATCCCTTAAAGAATATGTAGCTTTATTATCATAATAGCACTAGTGATGGCAGTAGGTTTTTAGGTGTTTAATTTTCACAGATGCTCTTTAGCACTGGATCACTTTTTCTGTACCACCTTGGAATAGCAGCCAAACAGTGAACCAAAGCTTGCTCTGCTATCCCAGTCACTCCTGAGCATTTACATCCACCCTGGAAATGCATCCACTGACTGTGGGAGAAAAGACTGCCTGGGACAGTAGCATGGCTCTTGATCTGTTTGCAGGATTACATCCTCTAAATCTCCCCACACTTGCAGTTTCTTTTTTCCCTTCCTGGTTCTGTGCTGTCTCTCAGACATGCAGGGGGGCTATTTGATCAAAGAGCATTCTGCTGTTTGCCTTTTCCAGTCCTGCATGAATAACACCACAATAATACACAGCAAACAATCGATGCCTGACTGTTAACATCTGTTTTTATAGGTACAGCAAATCCAAAGGTCACTTTCAAGATCTCTGAAGTGACAATCAATGCAGAAGGCAGAGTAAGTCTATGTTCTGTTTGTTTGCCAAATACATTTAATTGCTGTGATTTTTTTTTTTTTAAATTTTTTTGTAAAATTCATTTTCCAGTTCAGTACAGAGAAACTTTCCTGGTTGTGATGGCTTCCTGGCTTCTCTGGGGGCAGTGCCCTTGGCTCATTCCTGTGCAGATACTCAGTGTGCAGCAGTATTTCTCAAGGCTGTGCTTTTCTTTGCTACCACTGGTGTGTGAGCTCAGCTGCAGAGCAGAGTATTGTAGGTCTGGGTGGGTAGACCTTCTTATGTGACTGATCTCTGGATTGGCTGCAGGTATTGGAAAAATTGGATTGCAAATACAGTATCTCACCTTACAAAAGCATGAACATATGGGAAGAGATGAACTTTGCTTTTGCCCTGGGATGTTTTAAACAGATGCAGAAATTTCCACAGCACAGATCTGTCCAAGATCTTTGGACAGATGGGAAATTAATCTTATCAAACAGATACATTAGCAGCCATAAATTACTGGAATTCTCCCAACTCTTGAGCTACTTCAGCCATCAGCAGTCACCTGCTGGGATAGTGATGCTGGTGTCAGCCAGTAAAGGCAGGGAATGCCTTCAGGACCCTTTGGGTACCACTGGGACTTGTTCCCAAGCCCAGCATGGACAGACTGCAGCACTGCATTTCATGGATCAGAACCACATTGATAACTGGGTGTCATGCAGCATGTTCAGCATGTATCCATGCAAATCCTACAAAAGAGCTTGGTACAAATCACCTCCCCTTTACAGGGGGAAACTGAGAATTCAAATGAGTTGTGAGAGATGAATGATGGGTTTGTGAGCAGCATCCAGATTTCTCTGATCCCAGCCCTGGCTGTCCTGGCAGTGTGCAGCTCTCCTGCTGTGCTGGGGTCTGGCTCCAGACGGGGTTCAGTCCCCTGTGGTGCAAAGGCTGAACAATCTAAATTGCATGAGCTGCACAGAAAAAGTCTTCTGTGTCCAGGCTCTCGTCGTGCATGAAAAACTGGTTGTGGGGGTTCATCTCAGTGTCACTGAATTGCTGCTTTGTCAACAGATTGCAGATGTTGTGGATAAAGAGCTAGTTCAGCCCTTCGAGATCCTCTTTGAAGGAGTAGAGTACATTGCTAGAGCTGGGTGGACGCCAGAAGGAAAATAGTGCGTATGTTAATCCTGTCTCTGCTCAGAGGGTTTGGGGTCATACAGTCAGAAGCAGATTTGTAGTGGTCTCTGTCTTCTTCCAGCTTAAGCCTGCTTTCACTTTTACATTGCTACCAACTTGTTTGTGCAAAGGGGACCATTTTTCCAAAAGCCAAACCAGAGCCCTCCTTGTGTCTTTCTCTGCTCCCTGGCCCTACTGCTTTGGGTTTGGGCACTCGCAGCCTTTGATGTGTGTGTCCTCTCAGCATCCCTGTGAGAGAGAGTGCAGTGCTATTATCCCCATTTTACAGATGGGGAACTGAAGCCCAGAGAGGTTAAGTGCCTTGCCATGGTCACGCAGGAAGTCTGTGGCTGAGGAGAGAAATGAGCCCAGGTCCCCCAGGCCCTAGGCTAGCGCCCTAACCACTGGACCATCCTTGCTGACCAGACTTACTGATCAGAAAACCTGCTGTAAGTGCTACTTACATTTGCATGTCATTTTAACCCTGTAGATGATGTAGTACAGTGTTTCTAACTCACCAGAAGCTTCTCCAAAAGGATATTTCACTGAAGGGGTTGTCCAGCCCTTGCACAGGCTGCCCAGGGCAGTGGTGGAATCACCATCCCTGGAAGGACTTTAAAGCTGTGTAGATGTGGCACTTGGGGACATGGTTAGTGGTGGGCTTGGCAGTGCTGGAGGAATGGTTGGACTCAATGATCTTAAGGGTCTTTTCCAACCCAGATGTTTCCGTGGTTTTACAGAAGTGTGCTCCACCAGGTTTTGAATCTAAAGATGGCTTTCACCTTTTTAATTTCTTTCCCATCCAAATCTGAAAGAAATCCAGGGACACCTTTGCTATATTATCCTGCTTTTTGCAGAATTATTTTTGAAGCTACATATAAAGCCATCAGAATATGGCAGGGGCTGCTGCTGGTCCCTTTAGGTGCCAGTGTTATTTTCTGCCAGGTGTAGATCCAACAATAGTATTTTCACAAGCACTCTGAAATTTCAATTGAAATTTTTTCTGCTTCATTATTCCCTCTGATTTTTCTTTTCTCTTTCTCCCTCGAAGCACAATTCAAATCAGGGAGAACAGAATGAGTTAAACTTTTGAACTTGCAGTGCTTATGCAATATTAAAATGAAGTGAAATAGGTTCTTGTATTATGGAAGAGATTTGTTTATGTGGGTGAAATTTTGCACGTGACTTAATCTGCAATTGAATATTCTTGACTCCCTCAAAACACCTAGTGCTACTGAGTGTCTGCTGGGATTTTCAGACCTGTGCCATACTCATGGTTGCATGTTATTTTCTCTAATATCTGTGTCCTCAACAGCATCTGGTCCATCTTGCTGGATCGCTCCCAAACTCGGCTTCAGATAGTCCTGATCCCTCCTGCATTATTCATCCCCACAGAAGATGATGCAATGGAAAGACAGAAACTTATTGATGCTGTACCAGATTCTGTTACACCTTTCATTATTTATGAAGAAACGACAGACATCTGGATAAATGTAAGAATTTGAATTTCAGCCTTCTCTGACAGTTTGTAGCACTCGAGTACTGTTGATGTTACTGCACTGCCAAGGGGAGTGATCCCATCTTGCATATTCAGTGCTTCCTGCTGTAAAAAACAGGATGCAGAGAACAGATCTGGGAGGTGAAAACAGACCTGCTGTGCTTGAGTTGATGCAGTACTCAGAGCCTGGGGCAGAGCCCTGGGCTCTGGGTGTTCCCAGGTAGCCCCTTCCCCACAGTGTGACTGGCACTCTCCAGCTTCTTGGTGCCAATTGTTAGCACCAGCAGTGCCACCAGATGAAATATTCTCCAGGCAACAATCATGGATCAAGATGGCACCGGGTGAACAGTCCTGAGAGTCAGCTAACAGGCACTGAACCCCTCCTGAACTACATCTGGTCTGGTGAAACAGATTAAGGGTGTGATGTTCTGGGAGGTGAGCTGCAGGGCCTAGGGTTAGGGTTAGGGAGAGCAGTCATGGGTGTGCCTGGTCACTGCTGTAAACTGTGCCTCTCCTCACACTGCTGCACATAAAGATCCTTTCTCTGCAGTGACATCCCATTGGAGGTGTGCCTGGGAGCATCAATCACTGGCAATGGTTGCATCTTTCAGCAGAGAGCATTTGCACAAAGCCTTCCAGTGAATGGTCACTATACTGCTCTCTTAGATACCACATTCTCTCCTTAGTGTTTGGTTTCAGGATGGTGCAGTGAGTTTCCCTTTCTCCATTATTTTTACTGTCTGAAGTGGTTCCTGACTGGCAGCTCATACTGTGAAGAAAAATGCTCCCAAGCCCTCCAGAGATTGTCCCTTGAAGCAAGAGCTGGCATGTTGATGAGTGGGAAGATGATGTCAGCTCATCATTCTTTGAATAATCCTTCACTTGCAGGCAGCACAGGACAGAGGTCTGCAGAGCTGGACCCACCTCTGTGTCTAAGCTAGAAGGGCAGGTGCAGAAAAACTTAATTAATTGGGTGACCAGGATATAGAGTTAGACTGGCAGAAAGCTGGAGCTGCAGGGATGTGGCACTGGCTGCAAACCCCCCTGGCTCCAAGTGGGACTGGTTCTCCCAGTAAGGATCAGTGCTGCACGGTTAGCCTGGACTGTGTGGTCTGTGTTGAGCAGCAGGAGGATCATATTTTGTGTGACTGCAGTGCCAGTGTCCTGCTGATAACAATAACCCACTGCTCTGTCTCCTCAGATCCATGATATCTTCCATGTCTTCCCTCAAAGCCACGAAGATGAGATAGAGTTCATCTTTGCCTCCGAGTGCAAGACGGGCTTCCGGCACCTGTACAAGGTGACTTCGGTTCTGAAGGAGAGCAAGTACAAACGGTCCTGTGGGAGCCTCCCTGCTCCGAGTAAGGCAATTGTTCTGGTGCTTTAATTGGGCATTTGTTGCTGACCTGTGAGGAAATAAATGTCCTTCCAGCTGGCAGGAATTAGGGTCTTATTGGAAACTTCTGCTCTTGTCCAGGAAAGCACTTCAGTGCACAGTCATTCCTCTGGAAATTGTACAGGGCTTATTCTGTTTTCAGCATGCCTTAGCTTTAACCCTGATCCTTCCTTATGGACTAGAACGAAAAGTTTCCAAAAACCAGATGGGAAACAAGCTCCCTGTGATACTGTGAGACATAGTTGGCTTTTCCTCTTCGCTGCCGGAACTTGGTCTTGCTCAGATGCAGGAAATTGCTGTGTGCAAAGCTCCCAGAGAGGTTTTTTCCACAGCATGTGTTCTTAAATTCACAGTTTCATGCTGTGATACTTAATTTACTTAGTATGTGTTGAAGGCACCTACTGACCTCTGTATGCACAAAAAATGCACTTAATTTTACTAGAGGTCCCAGTTTCATGCAACTGTTGTGGGTCTTTTTCCCACATAGCATTATATCTTGGGCTGATTGGATTTCGCTGAATGCATATGATTTCTTTTCCTTGCTAAATCTCCCTCATTCTTAGGGAAACAAAATCATCTTATAAAAGCAGGGTTCTTGCAAAATTCTCCATTTTTAACAACTCATATTTCCTTTGCCTGCCTATTGTTCAGTATATTTCTATGCAAGTGGCAAAATATTTTTAGGAGTAAAAATCTCTGTACATTGGCTATTTGCAGGTGACTTCAAGTGCCTCATCAAAGAGGAGATAGCAATTACCAGTGGGGAATGGGAAGTGCTTGGCAGACATGGATCCAACGTAAGTCTTGCTCTTGCTTCATGGATATCCTGTCACACACACTGCAGGGAGATGGTTCCTTGGAGGGATCAGCATAAATCTATTAATCCAGTGTGGTTTTAGCCAAAATACACAGTGTTTCTGTTCTGTGTAACTTGTGAACTTGCACAAGGAAGGAGGGAATGGTCCCCAAACCACTGCTCTTCTAGCTTTGAGCTGAATGAATTCTTTGATCATTTGAATCAAACTGACAGAGCTGCAGACAGTGAGAACAGTTGTTTGGTTTATCCCTTGCAGATTGCTGGGCTCCAACTCAGCAGGGACTGGGGGAGGCTTTGGGGGGGTAGAACTGGATATTGAGGGATGTGCTGTTTGTTTTGTTCCTGGCAGATCTATGTGGATGAAGCCAAAAAGCTGGTGTACTTTCAAGGCACAAAAGATTCACCTCTGGAGCATCACCTGTACGTTGTTAACTACGAGAACCCCGGGGAGGTGAAGCGCCTGACGGAGCGCGGTTACTCGCACGCCTGCTGTGTCAGCCAGGTACCTGTACCTGCCAGGGCTCTGCCTTAGCCCAGGCTTATCCTGCCACTCAGCAGACAGGGCAGTGTTGATATATAATAAAAGCAGATTTTAGGGTTATGCCCTCCTGTGTGTTGTACAGTCAGTGTGTAAAACCACCCTGGAAACCAGACTTGACCTCCCGGTTCCGTTGCTCTCCAGCTCACTTCAGGCAAAAGGAGCTGGGATGAATTGTGTGAAACTCTTTGAGCCTGACTCCCTGCCTGCAGTGGACTAGAGAGCAATCACCAGAGGAGATGAGCCTGAGCAGCATTGGGTGGAGTTCCAGGAATCCAGCTAGGGATTCATGGCCCAGAAGAAGGTGTGTGACAAGGTCCTCATGCCACTCTTTGATTTTCAGGTGTATCTTTGGGTTTGGAGTGTTAAGGACTGTAGTGTTTCAGAGGCAGAAGTGCTCAGATTTCTGGTTTAATTCAGTCCTTAAGCATCTTCTGAAAGATCTAAATGCAAAATAAATGATCACTTGCTTGTGGCTGTGCACTGAGTTCAAGGTGTGTTCTTTTTCTCCCCAGGACTGTGACATGTTCATCAGCAAGTACAGTAATCAGAAGAACCCCCACTGTGTGTCACTGTACCGGCTGACAGGATCAGAAGATGATGCAGCTCATAGGACTAAGGAATTC
This sequence comes from Agelaius phoeniceus, assembly GCF_051311805.1. Taxonomy (NCBI): domain Eukaryota; kingdom Metazoa; phylum Chordata; class Aves; order Passeriformes; family Icteridae; genus Agelaius; species Agelaius phoeniceus. The sequence continues at coordinate 2,423,511 of NC_135277.1, forward strand.
TGGGCTACCATTTTAGATTCAGCAGGTAATGGCATGGGTGAGGAACAGGAATAGGACAAGCAGGATCACAGGATAAAAGACATCCCAGTGTATGCTTGCTTGAGATTTGCTGTTGTGGCTGACCAGCCTCTTCTCTGAAACTCAGGCTTGTGTGAGGAGTTCTGTGAAGTACAGGAGGGACATTTTCAGCTCAGCAACAAATGGATATAAACAGACCATGAAGGAATTTAGAGTGGAAATTACCAATTTTCTCTTGCCAGTTATAGTTCAGGGAGGGATTTGAGTGCACTCACTTGCTCTGTGTGATGTGCCTGCTAAAGAGTGTGTTCCTGGGGAGGGAGGTGCACTTCTTAAATAGTGTGTGCTGCTGCCTACTCGTGTCTTCATGAGACAGCTCTTGGGCTATAATCTTCCACTGGATCTCTGTTGCCTTTCATTTCTCCTTACCTGAGGCATACTCCATGTCCTGTGCTTTCCATGTGTTAATGTAGTGAGTCCTAAGTGGGATTAGGAAGGGATGGGACATCTGTGATGGCTGTGTCAGGGGAGAAGAGTTACTGTAATTCACAGGAGAGCAGGAATGGGAATGTGATAGGGCTCAGAAAGCTCACCTAGGGCTGGGGCATTGCCAGTCTCTGCCTGGATCCAGCTACACCCACTGGAAAGTGTGGGAGAGCTCCACTGGGATTGCAGTGAGACTGGTGAGAGGACAGTGGGGCAGCACAGCTGTGTTACTCATCCATTCCTGTTAAAACCAGGCTCTCTGTTGCCTCCCATGGCAGGTCCTCTTCCCGATTACATTCCCCCTGAAGTGTTCTCCTTTGAGAGCTCCACAGGGTTCACACTGTATGGAATGATGTACAAACCCCACAACCTGCAGCCTGGGAAGAAGTACCCCACAGTGCTCTTCATCTATGGAGGCCCTCAGGTGAGTTGGTGAGCAGTGGGATGGGCTGGCAGGGATCACTCCACTGCTCTCCTGCAGGAACACTTCCTGCTCTGTGCTGAGGGCAGCAGGTGACATTTTGTCTGTTTGGTGAGTAGGTGCTTGGCTAAAGGTTCTGTAAGGATTCACTGTTCCCAGGTCATGGATCCAGGCACTGCCACTTGTCTGAGGACAGGTATGGGGTAGCAGAGCTGGAACTGGGAGAAAAGGGATTCAGGTAGTCCTTGTTCCTAGTTCTGTCTGCTCCTCCTCTCCAGTTGCCTCACTGGACCTCAGCTGAGCTCTTCAGACCTGTGACACAGAATGGCTTGTTTTACTGGGAGAGGAGTTTATTGCATAGCAGGGAGAGGGAATCCTGCAGTAGGGAGTAGGGATCTTGAAAATGTCACATTATAAAATTGTTTAAAGCACTTAAAGGAAGGTGAATATAAATAAAACCCGAAATTGGAGGTGACCTCTGGATTCTGTGCTGCTCTTTTATTCCAGGTACAGCTGGTGAACAACCGGTTTAAAGGAATCAAGTACTTCCGGCTGAACACCTTGGCCTCTTTAGGCTATGTTGTCGTTGTCATTGACAACAGGGGCTCCTGCCACCGAGGGCTGAAGTTTGAAGGAGCCTTTAAATACAAAATGGTAAGTGAGCTCTGAGTCTGGCTCTGTTCTCAGCCAGAGATGGGTTTGAGTGCCAGTGGTACCAGCACTGAAGGAGCCCAGCGCTGCCTGTGTGACACTCCTGGGGTTTGGGGACAGGAAGTGTGTATAGGTTAGAGTTGAGGGAGGAAAGATGCTTGATGTGGGAAAGATAAAATGTCCTGGTTTGAGGTTGTGAACCAGCTGCAACCTAACACAGGGTGGTTCATAATGAGGCTGTGACTCCTCACAGATACAATTTGCAGCTCACATGAAGCGGGGCAGTTGCATTCTGAGCATGGATCATTCCTGAGTACCAAAGCTCTGAAGGTGGTTACCTTGGGCAATCCTGAGAATGTAACTTTTGTCTGTAACTAGCAGAACTTTGTCTCTGCCCTGCCAGGGACAGATAGAAATCGATGACCAGGTGGAAGGGCTGCAGTACTTGGCATCACAGCACGACTTCATCGACTTGGAGCGTGTGGGCATCCACGGCTGGTCCTACGGAGGCTACCTCTCCCTAATGGCTTTAACACAGAGGTCAGATATCTTCAGGGTATGTTCATGCATTGAGTACTTACTCTGGTGGTGCAGACAGAATTTTTCTTTTAAAGTGTGACTTCCATGGGTGGTGACAGCACAAAAATCTTGGAGTTTGCTCTAGACAAGCTAGGACACAGTGCAATGGCTGTTTCGTTCAGCATTCTTCTCTTTGGGTGACTTCAGAGAGAAGTTGCTTTTCTAGCAACTGTTGGACTGCTGAGCTTTCAATGACTTAGCTGTGCTCCTGTACCTCTACCTATCTCAGCTTCTCTGTGCTGAAGGTACCTTAGGTAGTGTCAACTGCTGCCCACTTTGTGCCAGCTGAGCTCTTAGTGTTGTGAACCAGGTAAGGGAAATGATCCTGGTGAAAAACAACACCTCCTTCTCATCCTCTGTTTGGCCCTGAGAGAGTAGTTCCTTTGCAGACTGATCTATTCCGGATCAAATTGCCCATGCTGCTGCATAGCAGTGTGTTCTGAAGCAGCCAGGAGGATGGGGAGAGGTACTGGAGAGAGGTTCTTGTGCCTGCCTGGCTTTAGACAACTATAATAAACAGCCAGACTGCCTTTTGGGTAGAGGTGTGGGAAGAGCTGGTTATTGCCCTTGAGATGTGTTTTGTTCTTTGTGGCTACTCTTGCTTTCTTTAAGTCCAACTTTAATATTTCTGGGACGTTTGATAATTATTTGTCTCAATCCTTAACAATTGTTGTATTTTTACCTTTACAAACACCTGCCTTGCAAAGGGGTTTTAGCTGGTTTTGTGGTGTTTTTTGGTTTTTTTTTTTTCCTGGGTATTTTTTTCCATAAGCCTCTCTGCAAGCTGGTGGTAGCCATGCAGGGTAGTTTGTGGAGTCCTAGGGAGCTGTTTCTGTTAGACATGCAAATGGACCCAAACCCCCAAAACCTCACAGAATGCACTTCCCTCAGCATCCCTTGCAGGGGGTATGTTTAGAGTTGCTTCCAATTTACCTGTAGGCTCTTCCTGGTTTCCAGCCTGCATGGATCAAAGCTGAGCTGTGCTGTGTGTGAACTGGGGCAGGGGCAGCAGGATTGCTTTGCTCCTTCCACAGTTACAGTGGAATGGAGCTGTGGGAGGGAAGGATGTGCCCAGGTCAGGGGGCAGTGCTGACATTCCCCTCTCTGTGGCACTGGCAGGTGGCCATAGCTGGAGCCCCCGTCACGCTGTGGATTTTCTATGACACGGGCTACACAGAGCGCTACATGGGCCACCCGGAGCACAATGAGCAGGGCTACTACCTGGGATCCGTGGCCATGCAGGCTGAGAAGTTTCCTTCTGAGTGAGTTTGCTTCTGGCTCTTGTCTTCTTTTTCCTACCAGGAAAGTTCAAGCCCCGTAGACACATTTTTATCTCCCTGTTCTTGGTATTTCTCTAATCACAAATGCTCACATTAAATAATATTTAAAAAAAAAAAAAAAACGATACCCAACACTAATAAACTTAATACTCAAATGAACATTTGCATAATTACAGACCATTTCATGTAAGCTCTTTTATACTATATTTTGTGTCTAAAGAAATGACAAACATATCTTCAGTTTGATTAGCACTTTAGAGCTACATTAAGCTAAACAAAAATTAGTTAATTGGGATGTTTTTGTATGTTCTGAGGCTGTCTCAGCAGAGCAAGATGGGGCCATGGGCTTTCTTGTCAAAGAGTTGAAATCAGCAAGGTTTAAGGCCTCATATTGTACCAAGCTAGGAAGCATTGCTGAGAAATAAATAAGATATTCAGATAAAATGTCTGACTGTCATATGCATGTGCAGGAAGAACTTTCAGAGGAGGAAGGAGCAGGTTCAAGGGATGTGTCTATCCAGAGCAGTTTACAACTGTGAAATTATTGCTTTCAATGCAAATACTCTTTTCTGGGGAGTGTTTTTGTAGGGGTGTGTGTGGACTGTGAAATGAGTGGGATGCTGTCTAGAACTGTTTGTCTCTTGCTTTCCCAGACCAAACCGTTTGCTGCTGCTACACGGATTCTTGGATGAGAACGTTCACTTTGCACACACCAGTATTTTGCTCAGCTTTTTGGTGAGAGCTGGGAAACCTTATGACCTACAGGTAAGGCTAGAACCAGAGTGTAAAGGTAATAATGTGTGTGTCTTGGAGGAGTCCAGAATTGGAACTTGTACCATGACTGTGGTGGACACCTTGGAATTCTATAATAAAACTGTAGCATTTGAGCCAAGCATTTTTTTTAATATTAATATTTTATGAATTAACAAAAAGAAAAAATAGGCAAATAAGCAGTTAAGGCTGTTCCTGAGGAGATCTGCAGCTGGAAGGCAGAGCAGCAGTGTTCATGCAGCATGGAACAGGGTTCTGCATTTAATTAAACCCTGCTGGCTCAGTGCAGGTGGAGCCCAGGGATCCCACACCACTCTGCAGAAGTGGGGAATGTCCTCTGGCCAGGAGCTGCCTCTGCTCAGCCAGGCTGATCCCCTCCAGCACAGCTGGATCCCAGTGGGTTCTCCTGAGTTCAGGCAGTGGAGGATGAGGTGTGTCAGTTCAGGTGCAGAGTTATTGCAGGGACATTCCACGGACATGTGCAATGTGGCTCTGGGACTGATTTAGATATTGGCGCCTTCAACTCGTGTGGATATTTATGGCTTTATTTTCCGTTTCAGATCTACCCTCAGGAGAGACACAGCATCAGGGTCCCTGAGTCGGGCGAGCACTACGAGCTGCACCTGCTCTATTACCTGCAGGAGAACCTGGGCTCTCGCATCGCTGCCATGAAGGCCATGTGACTGACCTCAGAGCTCTGCTCCACAGCTGCTCTCCGCACAGGGAGGTGTAGGGATCTAGAGAGAGTAGAATGGAACGTTGCTTTCTGGTGCCTGCCACACGTACACACCCTCACAGACACTTTTTTAAAAGTCAATTTGGTGCCATACGGGAAATTAAAGTACGGTGATCTAATAACTTTAGTTATTAAACTTTAAGTTTAAGCTGTAAATAAAATCCAATGTCTGTGGTATAATACAGTACCATGGGTGTTCTCTTGGGGGACGAGCTGAAACTGAAAATAACGTACTTCTACAGCACCAGATCTTCACTTTTTAGAAGAATTATGGCATAATTGATGTATTTTTACAGTGTGTTCCTTGGTATCTTATTACATTATACTGGATGATTTACTCACTACACAGCAAGAATTTACCTGAATGGTTACAACTTTTATTAATTTTAAATGCTATCATATAGCTTTTATGCTTTGTGAAAGGGATGTGTCTCACTCCTTAGAAGGTGGTCACAAGTTGGACACATCCCCTGTCTAGATGTTAATTGTTTTTTAAGAAGAAAGACTTTTAAGCTGCCTCTTAACATATTTAAAGTTTGGATTCAGATCAGTTGATGCCAGGTTCTTTGATTCCTTCTCCCGTAGGATAAATCATTCTCTTTTCTTCCAGCAGCTTGAGAACCTATCCTGATTGTACTTGATTTCAGTGGAGAAGTGAATTGATACTTTACTGTGATATGGGCATAACAATCTTTTACTCTGAGGTGCAAACTAACTTAAGTTAAAAATCAGAAACTGTAAACTTTCAAACAAGCTTCAAAGTGCATCCTGTTGAGATGTTTCCCTGATGTTCACTCTGGAGCTGGGTTTGCAATACTCCTTCCTCACCCTCACATCAGCATGATATGTATGCATCCTATTACAATGTAGAAATTCAATACTCTTATTCCAGGGTCTGCAGAGTATGTGTGGAGAGACCTTACATGTGAGGCAATATGAGCTGTTCTGTTGAGCTTCCTCATGTATGAGGGACTATTTCCCAGGCTCATGCCCTGTCCAGTCCCCTGTTCCTGGGTCCTTTCTAGCACTACTGTGCATGATGATGATGATGCTGTCTTTGAGAACCCCTTTCTGTACAGCTTCAGGTAATCCTCAAGGAATTGCAGTCCCAGTTGTGTTTTTGCTACTGAGGTTTTAACTAAGCAGCAGGCTTGGCTGAAAAGCATAAGTGTGTGAAGGCACTTTTAACTGGCAACAGGTAATTTAGGATAAAAATCCATAGAAAATTGTTCTCTTTAATCCTGAAAATTCTCCCTTTGGGACTTGCCTCTGAGACTCTGATACGTTTTAATGGTTTTCTTAGAAACCCAAGAATTTCCTTTTCTTTCTGTTTTGGTCCTAGAGAGAAGCAGAGCATGATTTTCTTTTCATCTGCTGAAAATCTGGAACCAGTCTTTACACTCTTAGAACTCCACATGTTGTAACCTTGTACTTTCCTTGATTTTGTACTGTTCAGCTTGATCCCAGAGCTCTGGGATTTAGCAGAGTCTGGCTGTATTGGATCAAACTGCATTGTTTTTCACTTAAACCGAGGGCAGCTGGGGCAGTTGCATGGTTGTAAAAGCCGTGTGTGAGAACAGGATCTGGTCTTTGGGATACACAAAGGAGCCAAAGCTAACAGGCTGCAGGGAGCTTCCTCTGCAGTGGGGAGCCTTGGTCCTGGCTGTTTGCTGATTTTCAGATTGCAGTGGTTACAAGTGGATCAGTTAAAACACCGTTAGCAGGCAGAGAAGGAGCCCAGCTCCAGGAATGTCTTCTCTTAATGTCTTCTCTCAGCGGTTAATTGTGGCTGAAGCAAAGGCAGCATCCCTGAGGTGTGTTACAGTCAGCACCGAGAGAGGAGCACAGGTGCAACACAACAGTGGGTAAAGACAAAAATAAGCTGTTCCTCTGGAATTCCATTGTGTTCCCAACGTGTTTATGCTGTATTATATATACATATATCTATATCTGTTCATATATACATATATGTATAAAATTACCCATGGATAGTATTCGCCTTTTCCAAGGTTGTTTATATTTTGTTCAATATTAAATTAACTTTCTTTTTTTGGGGTGTTTTTGTTCTTTTTCTAGAGGTGATTACCCTTGAATGTAAATGTATATGATTTTTAAGATGAAATTGATCCTTTTGTTTAAAAAACAGAACAAAAATGGCCTTCATCAAACAGTGCTTTTTGGGGGGACTGAAGAACTAAACATTACGTGAGTAAACTGGGCTGGGTTTGGATTTGAGGCAGGATGTGATTATAAGTGCTGACATAGAATTTTTAAAAATGCATCCTTCCACTGTTTAAATATATACATCAAAAAGCTATTAAAGTACAATATACTGTAACTGCTGTGTTTTGCAACATAAATTATGGATTCTTTCTTTCCTACCATTTTCTTTTCTTTTTACTGTAGTTAAGCACTTTAAGACCCCGTGCTCTCTTATCCTGTGGAAGTGCTGGAAGGATTTATCACCAGAGTTTTGTAGTTCTTGCAAAAGAGATGCCTTAGATGAAGTCTGATTCCAACTAAATTCCCAGTGGAGAAAGGCCCCGTTTTGATCGAGACTGCAGAGGTAGGAAGGTGTTAGTGCTGAGGGATTTGCATCCTTATTTTTGGGGGTAGTGGTATTCCTGCACCTCATATGGTGAAGCGTTGGCCTGGCCTAGGAGCAGGACAAGGCTGTACCTTACAGTTCTGGAGATGGGAATGTCACTGAGGTTTCCAGTCTGTTTGATATTTGGGATTGTATTTCATCACTTCCTGCATGTTGAAAAATCTCTTGGTTAACGTGAGTTTTAAGCAGAACTGGTGAGATCCTGGGCGAGCACATGCAAGGGAAGTTGTGGAGCAAAAAGATGTGAGGAGGAGCCTTTGCTGTGGCTCCCAAACCAGAGGTTGCTATGTCCCTGTGGAGGCCCCTCTGCCTTCCAGAGGCTCTGTGTCTGCCCTGCTCTGAGCAGGACTGAGCCTTCCTTGCATGGTGGATATTTAGTGGCACAGGTGTCTTTGAGATGAATGTTTTCATATGTTTAAGAACATATATGAAATATGGGGATCTGAGTGCTGAGATACTGAAGTTGCAGCGTGTTGGTGCAGGCAGTTTCCTGTCTTTTGAGGTGCTTGGGTTTGGTTGTGTTCATTCTG